>NC_138891.1:29031487-29506487 GCF_965194825.1 Balaenoptera physalus
GGTTTGGAAAGAAAATAAAATTAGTGATATTTATAATAAAAAATTTAATATCTGCATATTCTGTTTTCAAACAAGGTTGTGGGAAATGAATAAGGAGCTATAAGACACCTAGAAATAAAAAGCAAAGATGATACATTTTCCTTAATGAATATATTTTGTTACAGAATAGGACACGTTTGTCTCAATATTGTTATTTTTTTCTTGGTTAAATTTCAGTTCTGTTGAATCATGTGAGAGCAAAGATTAAATTGGGATTTTCTTTTTTAAGAGGGAAAGGGATAATACAGGCACAGAAAAACACCATAGAAATTTAAACACTGAAAAAGTTAAAATATAACTGAGTGATTAAAATCGTTAACCTCCAATGCAACCCAATACTTGTAAAATCTAGTGTTTCAAGATTCAAACTAAAAATCTAGAACCCACATAAAGCAATGGTTAATTAAAAGAAAAACCCTACAGAAATAATAGTTTCTGATATAGAGTAAAATGACTTTCTAAGTAGGTAATTGAGCTATAGGAGGAAAACAAAGGTTTAAATCTGAATACGGGACAATTAAATGAAAATTACAGTGCAAGCCTACTGACAAAATTCTATTAATCTTGCTTCTTGTGAGCTTATCTTTATATATATTTCAATTGAGTAATATAATTGGTCTTTTAATAACATGTTTTCTATTTTTGTCCTAGAAAAAGAAGAAAAGTAGAAAAAGGAGATAATGAAGAAACAGCCGTTATTCAGTCATTTTTCTGCAACTTTACCTGAAAGGAGAATTGCTTCTGTGTGATCCATTACAAGATACCAACAGCATCAGGTAACAATTATCTTCTATTATAGTGCCAATATACCTGGATAGAATAATCAGTCTTTATGCCATTTCAGTATAAATTTATTTTTTAGTAAAAATGCCATAATGTGTGTGCATATGTATGTGTTTATATAGATGAGAGACAGAACATTTTATTAACTATCATTTATTAAGAGAATGTCCAGAAGATCTGTGCAACAGAGATAACAGATGTTTTATGTAAAAGAAAGTACAATGAAGAACAGAAATACTGCAAATTGTAGTAATCAAATGCATAATTAGATAACAAGATGCTAGTTTAAAATATAGTCAAGTCCTAAAGTTTTTTCTTTCTTTTTTAATACATGTCCTATAGTTGGTTTTTGAAGACTACTATATCCTTAGTCAGGTAAAAACATCACAAGATTTTTGACAGTTCTTAAGTATCATCATTCTGTATTAATTATGGAATTTGTGATACTCCCAGAAGTATAAATAATCTAGGTACATAAGGAAATGGCAACTTTATGATGACTCTTAGCACATCTACATATATTCATTCATTCATCCTTTCCTTACTTATTGAGCACCTACTATACTCTAGACGCTATTTAGTTCTAGGCATAAAATGGTGAAGAAGATAAGCACAGTTTCTGGTCCATGCATTTTCTTTTTTATTGAGAAACAGACAGTGAACAAATATACTAACAAACAAAACAGTTTCAAATTGTCGTAAGTTCTATGAGAGATAGAACCAAGGTGCTGTGCTAGAAACAAATGGCTGGAGGGGCCGGATGGTTATTTTCAAGATCGTTCAATAAGCAGGCCAGGGAATTCCTCTTTGGAGAGGTGTTTTTAGGCTGAGACCTACAAGACAAGAATAAGCTGGGTCTGCCAAGATCCAGAAAAAGAGAATGAGGAAAAAGGACCCTTGGGAATCAGCCTCCTGGATTTGATATGTGTGGTCAGGGCGCAGTACCCTGGGGGAGAGGGTTGAGATGAGATTGGAAGGGGGGGGGAGGGGGAGACCAGGCCCTACAAGTGGTAGGAGGTGTGTATTTTAACTCAAGTGAAAAGAAAAATCACTGAAGAGTTTCAAGCAATTTTTTGACATAGACATTAATATTATTTGTCCGAATTAAACACTAGCTCCTAGATGCGTGAGACTCCAATATCAATAACTAGGCTATCTGACCCAAATCCTAGATATTTAATATTATCCAAAGTGCAGAGAAGGCACAGGAAACTATGTTGGAAGAGGAGTTTGGGGTAGATTGAAGAGGAAGAGTAATGAGAGTGCCTTATGATCCAATAAAGTCAGAAAAGAAAGATATCAAGGTGGAGAAAAAAGCAAAGAGTGAGACCTAAGTGTCATAAGCTTTCACCAGCTCTTCTGAAATCCCCATCAGAGGTGTGGAGTTAATTGAGGGGAAAGCCCAATCAGAAGGGTTTTTGCCCATTTCTCTTCTGAACTCTGAAAAGGGGACCTTACAGTGCGGTATTTGTAACAACATGGGCCAGCCACGGCACAGGAAAAAAAGTGAAGATACGCTGGCATTAAGCAGAGAGAGGACCTGAGACCGTGCTCAGAGCTTCCCTTGTTTCTTGGGGCATGCATGGGACTTAGAAGTGCCCACATGCCCCACAGAGAAGGTGCAGGAAGGTAGCTGAGTCCAGAGCTAGGAGACCAGTGTGTGGGTAGCTACAGTGGCAAGAGGCAAGGTGGCTATGGTGCAAAAGCCTCAGCATAACTAGCCTCGTCAGGCACCAGGTGGATGATGTTTCTGAACATCGGAGGGGAGGATAGCCAAGCTCTCAAGTGTCCAACAGAACAAGTCACAAATATATGCTGCACCTCAGAACATAGTGCAGTAAACCTGGGGATGGACCATCCATTATACAGCCGAGACCTGGGAGGATGCAGACGCCCAGAGGTCACCCCATGAGCTCCAGGTCTCCCCTCCGCTTCTGCAGAGGCCCTTTTGTGTCCCCTCCCCACATTCCCACTTGCCATTTTGAGACTTGCGGATGGCAGTCTGTAAAACAAAGCACTTTCCTGAAACAGGGTTCAAGCCAGAGTCTAAGATGCTATTAATCAGCCAGTTAATATCCCCACCATGAACTCCGTCCCTGTTTGGCAGGGTCAGGGCTTGTGAGGAAGATTAGATTTGTCAGAGAAAATCAAGAACCTTCAATTATTTTGTACATTGGAGTTGTCCCGAGTGTAAATGGGCAGCATGAACACAACACTTAGATTTAATAATTATTCCATTTATTTCAGTTCATTGACTGCCTACATGTAATTAGTATACATTTATAAATACATGTTTGTGAAGGTTTGTGTACTGCTATTAAGGAAGTACTCTGAAATGAAGAGTATTCTGAACCTGAGTAAGAAATCTCCTGTTCCGTGGTGACCCTGTGACTGCCACCAGCTGGTTCTGTAACCTGGGGCAAGTCATTTAATTTCTCTGGGCATTCATTTTCTCTGAAAAAATGAGGAGACTGGACCAAATCATTGCTAAGGTCCATTTTGATTTCTGATGTCTGTCACGCGAGTGCTAAAATGAGGCCTGCTGAGATGATGGTGGTTAGATTTGCATTAATCAAGAAACAAGGATAATAAGTGTAGAACCGTTTAGTAAATCCAGGCCATTTGCCTGGCACAAAGTAAGTCATTTTATGTAGGTTATTTCTAATCATCTAAATAAACCCACGAGGAAATAGAAGTTCAGAGAGGCTGTAATTTGTTCTGTGCTACACACCTGGTAGGTGGTAGAGGCAGGCTTGTGACCCACGCTTTGTCTCTGGAGTTTTTGAATTAGATAGTATGGTGCTTATTATTCATCTCTATTGTTTGATTTGAAGATTCCACCTTGTAAGCATTGTTAAAATCCTATCCTTCAAGTTCCTCAAGTTATGAGGCTATTTTTATAGCATCAAAGCAAGGCAAACTGTCCCAAGTTCCTGAAGAACTCACTGATACCATTGATTTAGCACTTATTTTCAAGGCATATATTTATATATATATATACATATATATGTGTATATATATATATATATATATATATATATGTATATATGTATATAGATGGATAGATGGATAGATAGATAAATCTCCTGTACATATATCCTGTGTACCTACAACCAAATTGTATATGTTCTGAAGGAAGGCCAAGGACCTGGGCCAAGGAATGGTCAGGAGGTGTCTGGCACCACCAAGGCTGGAATTCAGAGTGAGGTGGTTGAGAGGTGGAAAAATCTCAGGAGCCACTCACTCCCAGGATCATGCCAGTGCAAGGCCACCTCACCCCAGTCCTGGCCGTGGGCAGCACAAAGCAGCTGGTAGATAGGTACCTCCCTGGGGCCATTTGAAGTTCAGCAAGATTAGTTCTCAAAAGTGATATCTATAGAAGTTTGGCTGCACAGTGAGATGCTATGTGATGCCTAGAGAATCAAACTTGTGGAGAGAAAACTGGTGTCCAGAAAGATAGAACAGGGCAGCGTTTGCCGCAGACCGGCTGCAGAAAGCTAGAAGTTCCTGGTGGTGAGGGGTAAGGAACTGAAAAGCACCAGTATGGGGTCAGAAGGGCCAAGACAACTGATGGTTGCAAGGCAAGTTTATTCAAAGAGCATGAATGTATATATAGGTTTAGTACGGAACGAATAGCCGACAATAAATCAGTAAACCTTGTTTTCCACATAATTCTGTCGCCACTGCCTATACGTCAGCATGCTTTATGGGCCATTCTCTGGAGATACAGACTTCCCCCTTAGGGCAGCACGTCCTTCTTCTGGGGAACAACCAGGGGCTCTTAGATCCAGAGCAGGCACCTGGAACGAAACTGGTCGCAAGCCATTTTCCTTTTTTACGCTCAATACCGCAGCGTCAGGAGTGCATACCAAGAAAGAGACAAGCAGTTCTCCAGAAAGCAGAAAGCTGAATAAGCTTACAGCTTGGGGGCCACCACAAGCGTTGGTGATATAGAGGTGAGCATAGCTGCCTTCCAGAGAGATAGATAAGAGGTAAGCCAACGTGGGAGGATATTTCCTGGTAGTGTATCCTTATGGTAGAATGATGGGTCACCAGAAGAGCTGAAACAAAGGTAAATGAGCAGATATCTTTCCATGCAATCATTTCCTGGAGCTAAACCATAGTGATGCAATGTTATAAATGGAAAGGTTTCTGAAGCAACTCCTGTGTATTGTTTTAAGGTTTTACCCATGTGTGTTAGTCTCTAGGGCTGCCATAACAAAACACTACAGACTGGATGGTTGAAACAACAGAAATTAATTTTCTTACAATTCTGGAGTCAAAAAGTCCAAGGTCAAGGTGTCAGCATGTTTGGTTTCTTCTGAGACCTCTCTCCTTGGCAGAGATGGCTGTCCTCTCACTGTGTCCACAGTCTTTTCTCTGTGATCATGCATCCCTGGTTTCCCTTGTATGTCCAAATTTCCTCTTCTCCTAAGGACACCAGGCAGATTGGATTAGGGCCCACTCTAATGGCTTCATTTTAACTACTTTTTTTTCTTTACAGTTTTATTGAGGTATAATTGACATACAGCACTGTATAAGTTTAAGGTGTACAGCATAATGATTTGATTTGTAAATGTTGTTAATGATTATCGCAGTAAGTTTAGTGAATATCCATTGCCTCATATAGATACAAAATTAAAGAAATAGAAAAATATATATATTTTTTCCTTGTGATGAGAACTCTTAGGATTTACTCTCTTAACTTTCGTATATAATGTACAGCAGCAATGATTATATTTCTTATGCTGTACATTACATCCTAGTACTTATTTTTATCTTAGAACTGGAAGTTTGTACCTTTTGACTGTCTTCATCCAATTCCCCTCTCCCCACCCTCCATCCCTGGTAACCACATATCTCGTCTCTTTTTCTATGAGTTTGTTTTGTTTGTTTGATTTTGAAGTACAATTGACCTACAACACTGTGTTGGTTCCTGGTACACAATGTAGTGATTTGATATTTCTATACATTTCAAAATGATCACCATGATAAGTCTAGTTACCATCTGTCACCATGCAAATATATTGCATAATTGTTGATTATATCCCCCACACTGTACATTTCATATCTTTGATTCATTTATTTTGTAACTGAAAGTTTGTCCCTCTTTTCTCCCTCACCTATTTCTCTCCTCCACCCATTTCATCCCCCTCTGGCAACCACCTGGATTAGATTAGGGTGGCCTTAATGGCCTTATTTTAACTTAATCACTTTTTGTTAAAGGTCCCATATCCAAATAGTCACATTCCGAGGTACTGGGGGTTAGTGTTTCAGCATATGGATTTGGGGGGGAACACAATTCAGCCCATAATACCATGGATTTAGTAAATTGGAAGCTTTCATATGGGCAAATATCCCTGTAATTGCTACCAGAATGTCATACACATTAATAGATAAGTACAGTTGACCCCTGAACAATTCATGGGTTAGGGGCACCAATCCCTGTGCAATTGAAGATCTGCATATAACTTTATTGTTGACCCTCTGTATCTGTAGCTCTGTATCCACAGATTCAGCCAACCTCTGATTTTGTAATACTGTGGTATTTGTTGAAAAAATGTCTGTGTATTAGTGTTACAAAAACAAACTTGGGTCTGCTCTCCCATGCACAGCAAAGAAATCTCCTGACTCCAGGTTGTGGTGAAGGAAAGAACTGAGTTTACTGCCAGGCCAAGCAAGGAGTCCTGGTAGCTAATGCTCCCTGATGGATTTCAGGGAAGAGTTTTTAAAGACAAGCTGAGGAAGAGAGTTGCAGGGTATGTAATCAGCTCATGCACAATTCTCTGATTGGTTGATAGTGAAGTAACAGGGTGATATTACAGGGGTTAACATCAACAGTCCTCAGGTTCTGTCCAGTCTGGGAGCTATGTGTTCATGGTCATCATGCAGTTAGCTTCTTCCTACTGGTGGGGGTTTTAGTATCTGTAAAACAACTCAGACACTATTATCTATGTCCTTCAGGGAGGAACTAAAGATTCTGTGACTCTACTATATGACTAATCTATTGTTTAAATTGTTACCAGTTCTCGTGGTCCAGCTGCTATCTTTGGTTACTACATGTTCATATTATTCCAATTATTAACTCTTGAGCCTTTTGTGACTCAAAGGAGACCTGGGAAACTAAAACTTTTCTATAAACAAGAGACTGACAGAGGACATTGTGGCGGGGGCAGGGGGGGCTGTCCTGGTAAGGACCCCCCTAATAGGGTCCTGCCCGGTTGTATTAGTGGACTCACACATTCAAACCCATGTTGTTCAAGGGTCAACTGTATTTCATTTATTTCTTCCTCTTTCAAAATTCAGTTCTGACAACATAAGAATCAATATGATTTTTTGAATGAATGTATAAATTGAAGTTTACTATCTTGGATGGTCAGTAACACACTATCTGAATAACAAAACTTGAGTTAATTAGAGATATAGCTGAGATGCAAATTAATAAATCACCCAGTCTTTATTATTTGAAAGTTAATATTTTTATTAAATAATTGAACCTAAGCAATGTTACAATCTAAGTAGATAATTCTTATATAGCAGGAGCTCTTCTCTTTTTAGCAAATATCTGAAATTGAATACTTTTTGTTCCTTCTTTTTTATTAGCTTTAATCAGACCTAATTCATATTCCCAGTATGAATTGGATATTTATCACCCTTAATCATATATTAACACTAATTCATCTTTGGACTGGCTTTCTAGTCTTAGGTTATCTTGAAGTAAAAATATCATTTTGCATTCAGCTGCTGAAAAGGTCTCTGTATCACGCATATGTATTTTAAGTATTTATTCAAACCATTATGATAATAATGTATAGTCTCCGTTGAATTTTAATTAATTTATTATATTTTTGGCCTTATACAGCTCCTCATCAGCCAAAAGATCAGGGCCTTTTCCCTTGTATCTTCTGGGCTAAGATTGCCTGATTTATCTTTATCACATAGCCATGAAAGGAAAAGAAAAACTAATTGTCTAGGTTTTCTTTTTTTGCACATTGCAGTATACCACCAACATTCTTGTCAAGATGCTCTCTAATCAGATGATTATTCTCCTTTTGGCTCTTTAAAAATAAAATAGTCCATCACTCATCGATTATTACTAGCAAAAATCACTGACTTGTTTTAATTTGAAATTTAAATTGAATAGTTTCCCCTTAGAAACACGCCAGTGGCAACTGAGCACACAGAACTTATGCAAAGGTACTCGAGACATTTGTTTTTGGAAAACTCTATATTTTTATTTATTACATGTATTTTTATATTCTTTTTTACTTGAAAGATTTGAGGCCGATTATAAATTATGAGATGAAGCAGTATATTCTTTATACAGAATAGAATTTCTTATTGAGTTTTCATAAGATTAATTTAACATAGCATTTAGCAAATAAAGCTTGTGCCAAGTTTAAAAGACCACAAAAGACATAAACTCATAGGTGGAATAATTATTCATTTTACAGTAAAGAAACTGAAGCTAAGATTGTACGGGCAAAGTTGTATACAGAGGAATGATCTTGAAAGGGTTTTCATTTTCAGGTTCAGAAATTGTTTGAGGAAAGTGTTCCTGACAATACCATTGAGGAACAAATAAGTGTTCTTGCAGCTAAACATGCATGTGCCAAAAATAATTCATCCATTAGGAGGAGTGTTGAGGTACTGTGGTAGGATTTAAAGCCAATGGGAGAATGAGTCTTGTCTTGTGTACTGGAAGAAGAAAGTCAGTTGAGAAATTGCATAAAGTTCAGTATGACTTAATTGCATAGTTTGTGACAATGCTGGCTGACAAAATGGACTGAGATGGAAGAAGTGGGGTTAAGGACGCCTGTGAGAAAATGCCTGTGTCTGATCCATTTGTGAATTAACTGAGGTCTGGAGAAAGACTATGGTGATGAAAATGCGGTAAAGAAAAGCACAACAGGAATTGACTCACATACTCACATATCAAGTCCTAAGGATAGCCTCATGACACTGAAATTAGGTCAAAATTTCAAAAAGAAAAATAAATCATTAATAAAGAAAGTAGCAAAAAGTTATTATTAAAGAGGAAAAACAGGGTTAAGGATGAGGACATCCAAAATTGGGGCTTTACTTTTTTTTGTAGAGTAAATGAACTAAGCCCATATTCATATTTCCTCAGGAATTATTGCTCACAGATTATTTTTAAAATAATGAAAAGTGGTAGCTTCTTTTTTTATTTTACAATAAACTAATATGACCACATAAACTTATACTGACCATATAAAAAGATTTTAAATACACCTCGCCTTTTGTACTTTGTGTATTTAGCAGCTCTACTCAGAGGGTCTTATATTTTGGACCTGAGAGCCAGTCTACATGACAGCACGCATATGTAGTGATGAAGGCCAGGGAAAAAAAATGTCTTTGCTTTCACACTTCCTTTGTACAAAAAGTCACTTGCCAATATGGAAAAACTCCCTTTTCTTTCTTCCCAGTGATATTTATGGTAGGGAGGCGTTTGTGTATTTTTTCACAGTGTGCATTTGCAAGTTGCTTGGATGCTAAGCATTCTACCTCTGAGGACCTTGAGCTGGTGGGAAAGCTCAGAATCAAGTCATTTGAAGTGGGAAAACAACTCTGATGTATTGCTCCTTTTCTGTTTTCCTTGGATGCTCAGCCCCCTACAGTGTTTTCAACCCTAGAAGTGTGAACGGCAGTGCAAAGCAAAATCATCACCACGGCTAAGGATATGTCTAATCGAAAGTCGTCCATATGCATTCAGTCATTAACTGTACAACACTTTCTGAAAAGGGAGTATACATCACAGTTCAAAGCTGGGCAACATCATGAAAAAGAACCAGCTTAATTGGGGTTGAGGAAATAACTTTTTTTAAGTGACTGCTCCAAGGTCATGAGATTTGGCAGTATACCTGAATAAAAAATATCCAAGGTTTATTACGTTACCTCACCTCTTCTTTTAGTACATGCTTTGCTTTGTGGAAATTGGTGTTGAAATCCCAAGAATTATTTGATAATACTTGGTAGTGAGTTGAATTACGTTCCCTAAAAAGGCTATGTTGAAGTCCTACCCGCTGTTCCGTGTGCATGTGACCTTACTTGGAAAAGACTCCTTCCTTCCAGAACTGTGAGAGAGGACATTTTTTGTTGTTATAAGCAGCTCAGTTTGTGGAATTTTTTTACAGCAGCCCTGGGAAACTAATACATACTCTGAGCTCAATTTTTTCTCTGATTATAAATTATCTAGTTATTGTTATATTTTCATTTTCTCATTACTAAAAAAATGTTCCCAATTTTTATTTAGAGAATATTGAGATACCTTAAAAGACTTCTAGTAACCTTGGGAACTTCTGAACAGAACATACAAATTTAAAGGGAAAGAAACATTTCATCACCTTAATGAATCAATGTAGATTGTGTGAATATGAACATTTTCATTTCCATCTTCAGTCTGCCTTGGCTTCACTTGCTAGCATCCCAGAATTAAATTGTATGACCTGTTAACTTCCTGAGGGTCTCAGAAGGAGAGACTGATGAGGATGGTGGTAGTGGTGGTGATTACTAGAAACAGGATAATTTATATCGTAAATCTTTTTAGCTTGATAAGCATTTGTTAGTACTTACTGACATGTTATATACACAAATATATATATATATATTGTGTGTGTGTGTGTGTGTGTGTGTGTGTGTGTGTATGCACACATACATATATTTACCTTTTGGATAAAAATGTAGGTTTCCATTTCCTTTCATCATAGATTGGATTCCCCAGAAAGCAAAGCCTGAAATTAAAATGAGTATATGGAGACTTTACTGGGGCATATGAGATACATACACATATTTACTGAGGGAACAAAGCATGGAAGGAGGGAGATTTACTATAATTTTTTTATCAAGTTGGCCACTTATGTGGGAAATTCTGGAGTTACTACGTTATGGTAAAGAAACTCCTCTATATCCACAACAAACTCAGTGAATATAGCCTTCCACCTCCTTGACCAAAAGCCTGGGCCCTCTCTAGAGGTCACCACTTCTCTTGCAGTTCACCAAGCAGAGGCAGCTTAATCTCTCACACTCCAGGTATTATAGAACCCCAATGAGATCAGGGAGGCTCTTTGCTTCCCCTGTTACTTTGTTTCCCTGTCTTAAATTTCTGACCCTTTCCTTTGATTCTCACAATCTTTCTGTGCACTCCAGCTACTGCCAGCAATTATAATGACTTCAACATTTACCTGAAGGAATCACCAAACATGTGGACTCTCAGTTCCCAGACCTTCTGGTTTCCAAAAGCCTTCCTTACACTGGAGTTCAGCCATTGTCTGCCACTGTATTTACCTTAACCTCTTATTTTACCAATACCTTAAACTACCTTGCCTCTATATCTCATGAGTGGAGGCCTAAATCTAGAAGACCCACACATCCAAGCTGCTTCCTGGGAAGCTGGCTGTCATGTTGGAGCTGCAAGAGGAAGAGGTCATGTGTCAAGAAACTGAAGGCAGCTGGTAGCCGGTAGCGAGTGAGGAGCTAAGGCTCTCAGCCCAAAAGCCCACAAAGAAGTAAATCCTGCCAACAACCATGGGAGTGAACTTGGATGCAGATCTTGCCCTAGTTGAGCCTTGAAATGACTGAAGCCCTGGCTAACATCTTGATTACAATCTTGTGAGAAGCCTTGAGCCACAGGTCCCCAGCTAAGTATAACCAGATTCCCAACCCACAGAAACTGTGAGATATTAAAGTTGTTCTTTTAAGCCATTAAGCTTTGGTGCCATTTGTTATTCAGCAATAGATAACAGATGGAGTATCTAAGCACCACCCTCCCCCCCAAAAAAATAGTCATCCGTTCCTTTGGAAACTGACATAAATCCTGAAAACCAGTGTTTTGTAATTAAGTAACTGTTAAGTGAAAAGCAACAATAGATCCTCTAAGAAAAAGAGTCAGAAAAAAAGAGAAAATAGCCCAAGGGAGAAACATATACCCCATGATACACCCCATGAATGCATCCAGATTTCTGCCTTTCCCATAAAAGTGCTGTTGGTGCCATTACTATTTATTGTCGGCTCCTAAGGACTCGGTAGTCTAGTCAAAGAGTACATAATGGATAGAATGACTCTAATGCGTTTTTAAGCCCTCTTTCCAGCTATATGAGCAAGTTAATAACACTTATTTCTTCCTATTTCCAGCCTTCCCCTGCTCAGACAATTTATGTAGTAGCATTTTTATCTTATCCTACTCTCACCCATAGGATGTAGTAGAGTAGGTTTTTCCAAATTCTGCTTTGTGCGCTTTATTCCTATTGTTGCCTATATGGACTCTGATAATAATGCTAACAAAATGATGACGACGGAAGGGTCTAATCATATGCAGTTATGGGCCATTCAGGAGCAGGTCACCATCATTAACCTTTGTCCCTGCATTTTTAGACTCCATTGTTCCCATGTGGTGTCTCCATTCTAAATTTATCTTAGGATTTGCTTGTACTATATTTTTGTACTACATCTCAGAATGGTATAGCGAAACAAGTTTAGACACGAGTGTACTCTTCTCATAGCATAAGAATGGTACCAGTTCAATCAGTGGCATCCATAAAACTTCAGAAGAGTGGAGGGATTAACAACATGGATGAGCTACTTGGTCTCTCAGTGTCTCAGTTTACTGATCTGTCAAATGGGGATAAAAAATCGTCTCTACCTAATGGTTGTTGTGAGCATTAAATAAGTTTAATACTTAAGTTACTTAAAACAGTACCTGGCACATAGGAAGTTCTAAGTGTCAGCTGTATATGCCATAGGTAAACCTTCCAAAAATAGGAAAATCTCACTTCTGTAAACAATCTCCAAAAGGTTTTCACACACATTATCTCACCCTACGGAGACAAAAAAAAAAAAAAACGCGAAGGAAGAAATGACAGAGGGTATTGTACTCCTTTTCCAGATGAAGAAACAAAGGTCAAAAAATATTAAGTAGCAAGCATCAAATCTCATAAGTGTCAGCGCTAAGATTTGAATCTAGGTTTTCTCCTGAAAATTTTCCTGGAGCTTCTTCTGTCTGTTTTAGAGAGGTTGATAGGTGGAAATATGTGTTCTTATTGTATTGGATGGAGATTCAATGGTTGAGGATTTTCTGCCCTTCACAGGCACATAGTCATGCTCATTCTTTCCACCGTAGAACAAGGTGGGAGTGCGATGGGAATTTAGTAAAGAGTTGAATGGAATATGTGTGAAAAGATGAAGTATTGCCGTAATATATGGACACCCCTTGGGTGTCATCATCTAGTATCTCATCAAGATTGGGATGATGTACTCCTGTTTTTGTTTGGTATTTTTTTTTCAATATCAGACAGTAACAGAGTAATTTGTGGCCAGTGTTTGAGTGTTGGTATAATGATGCTCAGGACAGCACTTCCCAGTCTTTCTTGGGAGTATATTTTTGTTTTGTGTTTGTTTTAAGACTAAGAAAAGGTCCAGTCTCACCATTTGATAGAATGAAACAAAACCATTAAATAAAGGAGGATGTGCACCTCATATTTTATGGTACCTGTATGATGTTTCTGGCTTTAACATAAGCCAACACATTGTTTTTAGCTCTACAAAATGTAATAGCACAAAAGAAAGGGGCCCTACTGGTGGAAGTGAGTAAGCTATCGATCTATTAACCAGTCCATTCAGAGAGTTAAATCTTTTTCTTTGCCTCACTCACATTTAATGCATCTTTGCCAAGAGTCCCGGATATCACACTTTTGAAATATCAGAAGAATATAATGAAAAAATATCCAAAAGCCTGTTTTTATATCTAGATAGTATCTTTTTATATTTTACTTTTTTATTTTTATAGGAATTCACTATCAGCAGAGAGCTATCAGGTCCTAGAATTTATCTATAGCTCTGGCGAAAGCTCCGCCTGTCTACTTCTGGCTTGTGAGAGTTTCTTTCCTTTGGGGCGGTGGCTGGTGCCAGAATGAGAGGAAATATCATGCCCTCTGAGAGTCAAGAGCAGCTGGTGCAGTTGCCCTGGTGTTTATGGGATATTATAGGCATAAAGGCACATTTGGAGCTGGTTGGGGAATGAACTTAGTGCTTCTTTCTTTTATCTTTATAATCCACTTTCCTAGCAAGGATTATCCTGGCATTCATACTAAATTTAGCAAATGCAGATAAAAAGAAGAAAAAAAGAAAGCTATGCTGCCACAAGGTACTCTGACAAGGCAATCCATATGCTGGGTAGATAAACTGCCTTTTATCAAATGAAACAATAAAGACACAAAGAAACTTGTTCAAATTGGTTTTTTTTTTTTTTTGGAACAATGAAAACCATTTTTGTAAGAATTAACCAGAGGGGGTTGTACATCTGGAAAGCGGTAAACACATAGTTTCTGTTTGGGAGAAAACTGGCATTGTTGCCCCCAAAATTATACATCTGCAGTATGATCCAAATTTGTCAAGCTGGGGGTATCATGGAAGGGAATTTTCTACCAGAAATTTGCATTAGATGGTGTTTTTCATTATTTATTTTAATGACATCTTCCTTCATTTTTGGCAGAATTTTTATAGTGTGTATTTCATGAAGAGCTACAGAAATTTAATATAATAAAATAAGTAAAATGTCAACATAGCAAAACTAGGCTCCTAGGGTCATAAAGGTGATTTTTGTTTTATTTCCTCATAGTTTTACAAATCACAGAAGTTATTCCTTAGTGCTCAGTTGTCTGCTTTTTTAAAATACTCTCATACATCCGATAATTCCTTCCTATTATTTTTTTCCCCTGATCATATAAGATAGGCCTTTTTGACGTTTATTCTTCATTCTTTGAATGAACATCCGCTCTTAGGACATTCACGTCTGCCTTAGTCACGTATTAAATAATTAATCCAGAAGACAATTGAGGAGCAACTATGGCCCACAGACTTGAGAAGGCACTGGAAATATAAAGATGAATATTCGAATCAATAGTGAACTTCTGTTCAAAATACATCGGAATGCTGTGTAAATGAAAGCTATTAAATATTATACAGCCAAACTCAAAGAAAAAATAAATGAAATTTGTCAGATACTATTAATGTACCAAGAATACAAAGTCAATGCAGTGTTGAAGTCAAGGTGGGCCTAGGCTTTTCCAACATAGATTTAAATTTTATGGGGTTGGATCATGGATTTTGATGCCCAAATAAGGTTGCAAGAAGAGGCCCTTCATGTCTTGAAAGGCATGAAGCCTCCATATAAACTCAGGAAACAGGAGGCATACTCTGCTTATTCTCCTGAAATATGGCATGGAAATTTTCCGTCTGCCCACAGCTCTGGGGGGCACGGAGAGTGACCTGGGAGAAATTGGATCCCAAGTCCACCCACATACAGCTAGGAGATTAGAATTTTTATTCTCAGTGTTTTGAGAGTAAAATTTGCCCCTCTCAGAGGCAAACTTAAAAATCACGTGTATGCTTACATCTAAAACACAGGGTACACCCAGGAAAGACAGTGCCCTCTGGAAATAATCATACCATCAAAAATCGCCAACCACATAATGAAGTTAACATCCATGAAAGAATCAACAGATGCAACACAGGTAAATGGAATTCAATTATTATAGTTGATTTTCAATGTGTTATTTGGCACAATATTTTAGTATTGTCACAGTATTTTAATTATTCTCAAATTAAAAAAATTTTAATTTAATTCTCATTCCTACTTATGTTTATCTGTTGACTTGCACTGAAGTTAGAGGAATTTTGTAGTTTTCTGGAATTTGAAGGGGGATTTCATGCACTTGCTTACTCATGCCCTTAACAAATATTTATTCAGAGCTGTGTTGTATCAAGTACTGTGCAGCATACTTGAGATACAGCACAAAAATGACACTGTCAATGTGGCTCAGGAGATAAAGCCTAGTGAGGCAGGGAGACTAGTAAGAGCGTAGCTATATTTCAGTGTCATAGATTAATGATATAAATAAACAGTACAGCACACAGAGCTCTTGAGTTAACCTAACTTTTTACAATCCTGGAGAAGTGTTACCCTGGTTAAATCTTTTTAATTTAATGCATAGAAAAACGTCCTATAGATACCAGAATGAAATTAAAATTTGCCTTAATGGAAATCACAGATCAAATTGGCCTCAAATGCCTCCTCTAACCAAAACTCCAGAAGATTTGGCAATGTCTACACAATTGTTGGTGAAGAAAATGGTGTGCCTCAAAATTGTGTACTCTAAGTTTTCAATCACATGAGAAATTAATTGAAAGATAACCTTATAAATATATGAGCTTAGAAAGTTTCTCACTATGTTACTCAATGAAAAAAGTTGATGAAAAGCACATTGCAGTTGAACCAGAAATGAACCAAAATAAAGAATAGGAAGGTTGGGCTATAAAAGGATATAATTTCAAAGCAAATATAATTCCAAAATAAAAATCAAGTGTTAAAAATTATTTTTGAAGAGGAAAATACATTCTCTGAAATAAAATTAATAAGAATAATCAGGAGTCTCTGGCTATTAGAATAGTTCCATATTGGTTAGTTAAGAAAAAGCACCTTATTAAAGGTGACAGAAAGAAAGCCAAAAAGAACGTAGTTGATCTTTCTTAAGTGAGATTGGTATAAAGTGAATCTATATTCAACATAGGAAATATTACAGCAACACTAGTGAGGTGACGAGGGCTCATGGAACCAAAACTTCATCGAATGTCCTCAAATTCAGATTTCTATTTGGTGAGCCTTGCCAATTGGCAGGATGATGACATTACATCTACAAATTTTTGATTTATTTTAATTACTGAAGTTATTTAGGACAAAACCTGCCTGACCAACTTTCTTGAAGTTGATCTTTTCCATGATAAAATATATGTTATTAAAACAAAATGTAGTCTGTGATTTAAATTCTTGTTGACATCAAAACTATCAATTGTTATTTACTCCTTTTGCTATCTTTTCTTATGTTTTACTAAAAA
Organism: Balaenoptera physalus; assembly: GCF_965194825.1. Classification (NCBI taxonomy): domain Eukaryota; kingdom Metazoa; phylum Chordata; class Mammalia; order Artiodactyla; family Balaenopteridae; genus Balaenoptera; species Balaenoptera physalus. The sequence continues at coordinate 29,048,219 of NC_138891.1, forward strand.
GTACCACAAAAAAATCCCAAAGACCTCTATGAGCAGTACCAACAGGTTAATCAAATCTGGAACAAGATAATGGAAAGCATGATAAAGACAAATGGTTTGAAATAAGTAGTCATTTTTTTCACCAGGGAATACTGCAAAAAATTAGAAAATGCTTGGTAGTCTAGTTATGCATTATCTGTTATCATCTTTATGTTTTGTTTGTTTGAAAAGTCAAAAGACTGAAGAAGGTCAAGTTTGTAATGGGAATTCTAAGAGAACTTTATGATAAAGGTAAAGTAGTTCTGGGGAAAAAATTTTACCAGTGGTAAAAAGTAATCTGGGTGAAAATACTAGTTAATATGAACCAAAATTCAAAAGTTAGAAAGGCAGCAGTGAAATATAATAAAATGTCCTCATCTTATAACAAGGAGAAATCAACCACTACTGTAACTTGTGATAATATAAATGGAGACTGATCTGTGTTTTAAAATTGCAAATGAAAAGTCTAGGATAATTAAAACAAGCTATTTACTTTTAAAATCACTAGAGAAATTAAGAAGGAAAAAGGAAGAACATAAGATAAAAAATTATTAAAATGATGGCTCAGAAATCTGAAAATAAAAAGAATAAATACTACCCTCTTTAACATTACAGTGAAACACATTAAAATAATTCCTCATCCACCATTTATTTTATTTCTCCTAAATATATATTTCTATCATAAGTGGTTTTGGAGTTCATAGAGCAGAATACTTTTCTAGCCCTTATAAATGTTATTATATAAAGGTTTTAAAAAGGTAATTAGCTTACTATATTAAAAAGAAAGAAAAAATGTGAAGATGAAATGGGTTATTACACTCAAATTAAACTCAAATTATTTCATTATGATTTAACTTGTGTTGTACAGTGATTCAATCAGTTTTCTTATTTTGTAGTTGGATTCATTACATTATTTGTCATAATCAAATAATATTTATTCAATTTTGTAAAAGCTATCATTACAAAATCATATAATAAGCTCTCATGTTCAGACATTAAAACAGCTAAAATATCTTTCTTGTCAATGAGTGTAGATTTCCCCTTTCAATTAAAAATAAAAATGAGATGTGACACAAAGGAAAGATATTAATTTCCAAACCAGGATCAGAGTTCTGGAAATTGGATATATTTTCAATATGCGTAAATGAAGAGTCTGCTTTCAACTGAAAGGAAACTAAATCTTGAAAATGGGTTGACTAATCTATGGTCAACTAATCTATGACAAAGGAGGCAAAGATATAAAATGGAGAAAAGACAGTCTCTTCAATAAGTGGTGCTGGGAAAACTGGACAGCTACATGTAAAAGAATGAAATTAGAATACTCCCTAACACCATACACAAAAATAAACTCAAAATGGATTCGAGACCTAAATGTAAGACTGGACACTATAAAACTCTTAGAGGAAAACATAGGAAGAACACTCTTTGACATAAATCACAGCAAGGTCTTTTTTAATCCACCTCCTAGAGTAATGGAAATAAAAGCAAAAATAAACAAATGGGACCTAATGAAACTTCAAAGCTTTTGCACAGCAAAGGAAACCATAAACAAGACGAAACGACAACCCTCAGAATGGGAGAAAATATTTACAAATGAATCAATGGACAAAGGATTAATCTCCAAAATATATAAACAGCTCATTCAGCTCACTATTAAAGAAACAAACAACCCAATCCAAAAATGGGCAGAAGACCTAAATGGAAATTTCTCCAAAGAAGACATACAGACGGCCACAAAGCACATGAAAAGATGCTCAACATCACTAATTATTAGAGAAATGTAAATCAAAACTACAATGAGATATCACCTCACACCAGTTAGAATGGGCATCATCAGAAAATCTACAAACAACAAATGCTGGAGAGGGTGTGGAGAAAAGGGAACCCTCTTGCACTGTTGGTGGGAATGTAAATTGATACAGCCACTATGGAGAACAATATGGAGGTTCCTTAAAAAACTAAAAATAGAATTACCATATGACCCAGCAATCCCACTACTGGGCATATACCCAGAGGAAACCGTAATTCAAAAAGACACATGCACCTCAATGTTCATGGAAGCACTATTTACAATAGCCAGGTCATGGAAGCAACCTAAATGCCCATCGACAGATGAATGGATAAAGAAGTTGTGGTACATATATACAATGGAATATTACTCAGCCATAAAAAGGAATGAAATTGAGTCATTTGTTGAGACGTGGATGGATCTAGAGACTGTCATACAGAGTGAAGTAAGTCAGAAAGAGAAAAACAAATATCATATATTAACACATGTATGTGGAACCTAGAAAAATGGTACAGATGAACCGGGTTGCAGGGCAGAAGTTGAGACACAGATGTAGAGAACAAACGTATGGTCACCAAGGGGGAAAACTGCGGTGGGGTGGGGATGGTGGTGTGCTGAATTGGGCGATTGGGATTGACATGTATACAGTGATGTGTATAAAATTGATGACTGATTAAAAAAAAAAAAAAAGAAAATGGGTTGAAATGGGGTTGTGATGTGACCACTGTCTTCTTAGTTAATCCTTTCTGAGTGCCATGTTCCCTCTGGCCATAGTATCTTTGCACATACTGTTCCCTCTGCCTAGGGCACTCTTCCTCCTGTCCACCCCTCAACACCTACCCCTTCTTCAGATCTTATCTCAAAGACTAATTCATCCTTAAGAAGGTCCATTTTCCCTTTTATATTCTCATCCCAATATTTCATTTATTTAACAAATACCTACCATATTTCATTGAAACTAAGACACTGCTGATGGTAAGATACACCTTATTTTATGTGGTATCACTTGAAAGGAAAATGTGATGCTAATTAAACTATGACACAATGTTTCATAGGATTCAGAATTTTTATTTTTCTTTTATTGAAAGAGCTCTTTCAGAAATAGACCTATTTTTTACCATATATTCCTCTTGTACATATATAAAAATTTTTTTGAAACGAAATAAAGATATTCCTAAAATACTCATATTCAGAATTCAACTTTCAATTCCTTTTCAGTTTGGAGATGTCAATATCCATGTGATATTGGTCAATTCCACATGATATTCTCTTTTAAGGCATCAGAAGCATTGGGGGTGCAGTGGTTCATAAAAGTTTGCTCCAAACTCCAAATCACTGGCTTTCTTCTACAAGTTTGCTCCAAGTTTCTCCTTCATTGGAAGATTTGCATAGGCATTTTACTGATGTTACCAGAAGGTTTCAAATTAAGGTTTTCTGATACAATAAAAACTTTTATTTCTTCCTTAAATGGACATGAAGTCAAGCCACAAAAATAGACAGCCAGGTCAAAAACAATGCCAACTCTCACACCTTAGGTAAGTGAGTATAAGACACCACTGACTCTAAGAGCCCAATTTCCAAAATGTTAAACTATATATTTTAGACTGATGAAATGTTCTGTGTAAATGTCAATGTGCCAAACCTTGTTTTAAGCACTTTATGAATAACTCACTTCATCTTCATGACATTTCTATGGAGTAGGTGCAATTAATTCCTTTTTATATAGGAGGAAACATAAGCACAGAGGTTAAATAACTTGCTGGACTTCACACAGTCAGAAAGTGACAGAAGTGTGTAAACTTGTGTATCTCCTATAATTACATTAGTACTTTCCCTGTTTTAAAAATTAATTCTGTTTACTACCAGATTGTAAACTTCTATGAGAGTACGTTGTTTTGTCTATTGAAACCCCAGTACATTTCAGTGCTTGATAAAAACTAAAAGTTCAAGAGATGTTTGTTATAGATTGAGCATAGATACTCTTAGCTTTTTCTCTAACCTCAACATCTTTCCTTCCCTGTTTCTTACTGTTAACTTTGACTTCTGTGATCTAGATTTATGTGTAACGAGACTATGTCTTCTCATACGTGCTATAACAAGGAAAGTCAAAAGATTTTCACTTGAAATTATCTTCCTAAGTGATTAATGAAAGCCAGCTTTTATGATTCACACCTTTGTGTTTGACATTGTTCTTTCTTGGAAATTCTCTTTTTAAAATTTAAATACATATGTGTGAGAGGTGTAATATGTTAAATAATACTGAGTGAATTCGTTTAGCTTATCTCTCTTATTGATAAACAGAGTAAAAATGGGTTTAACATGAAGATGCCTTCTGTGGGAATCAGGGTGAATTCAGGGAATCTGGAAGGGTTAAAATCAAATCTCACCAAACCCAGATTGTTTTAACTTCTATGAAATATGACATACATACAGAAAAGTGTACAAGTCATAAGTGTCCATCCTGATGGGATTTTTCACAAAGTAAACACACCTTAACCAAACAGAACAATATCAACATCCTAGAATCCCTAGTCACTAACCCTCCAAGAACAAAAGCTTTCTGACTTCGTTAATCCTTGATTAGTTCTGCCTGTTTATAAACCTAATATAAACAGAATGCTAAAGTATGTACTTTTTTGTGTATGGCTTCCTTTACTCAATTTGTGTTTGTGAAATTTATTTATAATTTTATGAGTCCTTGTAGCTCATTCATTCTCATTGCTGTGCTGTATTCCACTACATAAGCACGTCATGGTTTATTTACCTATTTTACTTTTGGTAGCTGCTGCCATATTTTCCAGTTTGGGACTATTATAAACAATACTGCTATGAACCTTGTATGTGCCTTTCATAAAAATTAAAATTAATTATTTCTGGGTATACAACTAGGAGTAGACTCTGGGGGCCACATGGTATGTGAAATGTTCAGCTTTAGTAAATACTGCCAAATGTTTCACTATCAACGTTTACTTTTTCTTTCTTTTTCTTCCCGTCTTTTGGTGGTTTGGGAGAGGAAGGTTCATCCTGGTCATCTTAACTGATCTATATTTTTTAATTTAAAAAAATGTTAATACAACTTTAAAGGTTACATTCCATTTATAGTTATTACAAAATATTGGCTATATTCCCCATTTAGTACAATGCATCCTTGAGCCTGTCTTACACCCAGTAATTTGTACCCCCTACTTCCCCACCCCTATATTGCCCCTCCACCACCTCCCCACTGGTAACCATTAGTTTGTTGTTTGTACCCGTGAGTCTGCTTCTTTTTTTGTTGTATTCACTAGTTTGCTGTATATTTTAGATTCCACGTGTAAGTGATGTCATACAGTATTTGTCTTAATCTGTCTGACTTATTTCACAAAGCATAACACCCTCCAAGTCCATCCATGTTTTTGCAAATGGCAAAATTACATTCTTTTTTATGGTTGAGTATTATTCCATTGTGTGTGTGTTTGTGTTATATATACACCACATCTTCTTTATCTACTCATCTGTTCATGGACACTTAGATTGCTTCCATATTCTGTTCATGGACACTTAGATTGCTTCCATATCTTTTCAGTTGTAAATAAAGCTACTGTGGACAGTACGGTTCATGTATCTTTTTGAATTAGAGTTTTCTTTTTTGTTTTCAGACATATACCCAGGAGTGGAATTGCTGGGACATATGGTAGTTCTATTTTTAGTTTATTGAGAAACCTCCATACTATTTTTCACAGTGGTTGCACCAATTTACATTCCCACCAACAGTATACATGGATTCCCCTTTCTCCACATCCTCACCACATTTGTTATTTGTGTTCATTTTAATGATAGCCATTCTGACAGGTGTGAGGTAATATCTCATTGTGGTTTTTTTTTTTTTGAACATCTTTATTGGAGTATAGTTGCTTTACAATGTTGTGTTAGTTTCTGCTGTATAACAAAGTGAATCAGCTATATGTATACATATATCCCCATATCCCCTCCCTCTTGCGTCTCCCTCCCACCCTCCCTATCCCACCCCTCTAGGTGGTCACAAAGCACCGAGCTGATCTCCCTGTGCTATGCAGCTGCTTCCCACTAGCTATCTATTTTACATTTGGTAGTGTATATATGTCAATGCTACTCTCTCAATTCGTCCCACCTTACCCTTCCCCCTCCCCATGCACTCAAGTCCACTCACTACGTCTGCGTCTTTATTCCTGTCCTGCCACTAGGTTCATCAGAAACTTTTTTTTTTTCAGATTCCAAATGTTTGTGTTAGCATACGGTATTTGTTTTTCTCTTTCTGAGTTACTTCACTCTGTATGACAGAATCTAGGTCCATCCACCTCACTACAAATAAATCAATTTCGTTTCTTTCTATGGCTGAGTAATATTCCATTGTACATATGTGCCACATCTTCTTTATCCATGCATCTGTCGATGGACACTTAGGTTGCTTCCATGTCCTGGCTATTGTAAATAGGGCTGCAATGAACATTGTGATACATGACTCTTTTTGAATTGTGGTTTTCTCACGGTATATGCCCAGTAGTGGGATTGCTGGGTCGTATGGTACTTCTATTTTTAGTTTTTTAAGGAACCTCCATACTGTTCTCCATAGTGGTGGTATCAATTTACATTCCCAGCAACAGTGTATGAGGGTTCCCTTTTCTCCACAACTTATCCGGCATTTATTGTTTGTAGACTTTTTGAAGATGGCCATTCTGACCAGTGGGAGGTGATACCTTCTTGTAGTTTTGATGTGCATTTCTCTAATGATTAGTGATTTTGAGCATCCTTTCATGTATTTGTTGGCAATCTGAATCTCTTCTTTGGAGAAATGTCTATTTAGGTCTTCTGCTCATTTTTGGATTGGGTTTTTTTTTTTTTTTTTTTGGATATTGAGCTGCATGACCTGCTTGCATATTTTGGAGATTAATCCTTTGTCAGTTTCTTTGTTTGCCAATATTTTCTCCCATTCTGACGGTTGTCTTTTCATCTTGTTTATGGTTTCCTTTGCTGTACAAAAGCTTTTAAATTCCATTAGGTCTCACTTATTTATTTTCGTTTTTATTTCCATTTCTCTAGGAGGTGGGTCAAAAAGGATCTTGCTGTGATTTATGTTATAGAGTGTTCTGCCTATGTTTTCCTCTAAGAGTTTGATAGTGTCTGGCCTTACATTTAGGTCTTTAATCCATTTTGAGTTTATTTTTGTGTATGGTGTTAGGAAGTGTTCTAATTTCATTCTTTTACATGTAGCTGTCTAGTTTTCCCAGCACCACTAATTGAAGAGGCTGTCTTTTCTCTATTCTATATCCTTGCCTCCTTTATCAAAGATAAGGTGACCATATGTGCGTGGGTTTATCTCTGGGCTTTCTATCCTGTTCCATTGACCTATATTTCTGTTTTTGTGACAGTACCATACTGTCTTGATTACTGTAGCTTTGTAGTATAGACTGAAGTCAGGGAGTCTGATTCCTCCAGCTCCGTATTTCTTTCTCGAGATTGCTTTGGCTATTCGGGGTCTTTTGTGTTTCTATACAAATTGTGAAATTTTTTGTTCTAGTTCTGTGAAAAATGCCATTGGTAGTTTGATAGGGATTGCACTGAATCTGTAGATTGCTTTGGGTAGTATAGACATTTTCACCATGTTGATTCTTCCAGTCCAAGAACATTGTGTACCTCTCCTTCTGTTTGTATCGTCTTTAATTTCTTTCATCAGTGTCTTATAGTTTTCTGCATACAGATCTTTTGTCTCCTTAGGTAGGTTTATCCCTAGGTATTTTATTCTTTTTGTTGCAATGGTAAATGGGAGTGTTTCCTTAATTTCCCTTTCAGATATTTCATCATTAGTGTATAGGAATGCAAGAGATTTCTGTGCATTAATTTTGTATCCTGCAACTTTACCAAATTCATTGATTAGGTCTAGTAGTTTTCTGGTAGCATCCTTAGGATTCTCTATGTATAGTGTCATGTCATCTGCAAACAGTGACAGTTTTACTTCTTCTTTTCCAATTTTTATTCCTTTTATTTCTTTTTCTTCTCTGATTGCTGTGGCTAACACTTCCAAAACTATGTTGAATAATAGTGGTGAGATTGGGCAATCTTGTCTTCTTCCTGATCTTATAGGAAATGGTTTCAGTTTTTCACCATTGAGAATGATGTTGGATGTGGGTTTTTCATATACGTCCTTTATTATGTTGAGGTAGGTTCCCTCTGTGCCCACTTTCTGGAGAGTTTTTTTCTTAAATGGGTGTTGAATTTTGTCAAAAGCTTCTGCTGCATCCATTGAGATTATCATATGGTTTTTATTCTTCAATTTGTTAATATGATGTGTCACATTAATTGATTGCATATATTGAAGAATGCTTGCATTCCTAGGATAAACCCCACCTGATCATGGTGTATGATCCTTTTAATGTGCTGTTGGATTCTGTTTACTTGTATTTTGTTGAGGATTTTTGCATCTATGTTCATAAGTGATATTCGCTTGTAATTTTCTTTCTTTGTAACATCTTTGTCTGGTTTTGGTGTCAGGGTGATGGTGGTCTCGTAGAATGCGTTAGGGAGTGTTCCTCCCTCTGCTGTATTTGGAAGAGTTTGAGAAGGATAGGTGTTAGCTCTTCTCTAAATGTTTGATAGAATTCGCCTGTGAAGCCATCTGGCTCTGGGCTTGTGTTTGTTCGAAGATTTTAATCACAGTTTCAATTTCAGTGCTTGTGATTGGTCTATTTATATTTTCTATTTCTTCCTGGTACAGTCTTAGAAGGGGGTGCTTTTCTAAGAATTTGCCCATTTCTTCCAGGTTGTCCATTTTATTGGCATATAGTTGCTTGTAGTAATCTCTCATGATCCTTTGTATTTCTGCAGTGTCAGTAGTTACTTCTCCTTGATCATTTCTAATTCTGTTGATTTGAGTCTTCTCCCTTTTTTCTTGATGAGTCTGGCTAATTGTTTATCAATTTTGTTTACCTTCTCAAAGAAGCAGCTTGTAGTTTTATTGATCTTTGCTATTGTTTCCATCATTTCTTTTTCAGTTATTTCTTTTCTGATCTTTATGATTTCTTTCCTTCTGCTAACTTTGGGTTTTTTTTTTTTTTCTTCTTCTTTCTCTAATTGCTTTAGGTGTAAGGTTAGGTTGTTTATTTGAGATTTTTCTTGTTTCCTGAGGTAGGATTCTATTGCCAAAAACTTCCCTCTTAGAACTGCTTTTGCTGCATCCCATAGGTTTTGGGTCATCGTATTTTCATTGTCATTTATTTCTAGGTGTCTTTTGATTTCCTCTTTGATTTCTTCAGTGATCTCTTGGTTATTTAGTAGCATATTGTTTAGCCTCCATGTGTTTGTATTTTTTACAGTTTTTTTTCCTGTAATTGATATCTAGTCTCATAGCATTGTGGTCAGAAAAGATACTTGATACGATTTCAGTTTTCTTAAATTTACCAAAGCTTGATTTGTGACTCAAGATATGATCTATTCTGGAGAATGTTCCATGATCACTTGAGAAGAAAGTGTATCCTGTTGTTTTTGCATGGAATGTCCTATAAATATCAATTAAGTCTGTCTTGTGTAATGTGTCATTTAAAGCTTGTGTTTCCTTATTGATTTTCAGTTTGGATGATCTGTCCATTGGTGAAAGTGGGGTGTTAAAGTCCCCTACTATGACTGTGTTACTGTCGATTTCCCCTTTTATGGCTGTTAGCATTTGTCTTATGTTTTGATGTGCTCCTATGTTGGGTGCATAAATATTTACAATTGTTATATCTTCTTCTTGGATTCATCCCTTGATCATTATGTAGTGTCCTTCTTTGCTTCTTGTGATAGTCTTTATTTTAAAGTCTATTTTGTCTGATATGAGAATTGCTAGTCCAGCTTTCTTTTGATTTCCATTTGCATGGAATATCTTTTTCCATCCCCTTTCTTTCAGTCTGTATGTGTCCCTAGGTCTGAAGTGGGTCTCTTGTAGACAGCATATATATGGGTCTTGTTTTTGTATCCATTCAGCCAGTCCATGTCTTTTGGCTGGAGCATTTAATCCATTTACATTTAAGATAATTATCAATATGTATGTTCCTATTACCATTTCCTTAATTGTTTGGGGATTGTTTTTGTAGGTCTTTTCCTTCTCTTCCATTTCCTGCCTAGAAAATTTCCTTTAGCATTTGTTGTAAAGCTGGTTTGGTGGTGCTGAATTCTCTTAGCCTTTGCTCATCTGTAAAGGTTTTAATTTCTCTGTCGAACCTGAATGAGATTCTTTCTGGGTAAAGTAATCTTGGTTGTAGGTTTTTCCCTTTCATCACTTAAAATATGTCTTGCCACTTCCTTCTGGCTTGCAGAGTTTCTGCCGAAAGATAAGCTGTTAACCTTATGGGGATTCCCTTGTATGTTATTTGTTGCTTTACCCTTGCTGCTTTTAATATTTTTTCTTTGTATTTAATTTTTGATAGTTTGATTAATATGTGTTTTGGCGTGTTTCTCCTTGGGTTTATCCTGTATGGACTCTCTGCGCTTCCTGGACTTGATTTACTACTTCCTGTCCCATATTAGGGGAATTTTCAACTATAATCTCTTCAAATATTTTCTCAGTCCCTTTCTTTTTCTCTTCTTCTTCTGGGACCTGTATACTTTGAATGTTGGTACGTTTAATGTTGTCCCAGGTGTCTCTGAGACTGTCTTCAATTCCTTTCATTCTTTTTTCTTTATTCTGCTCTGGGGTATATATTTCCACTCTTTTATCTTCCTGTCACTTATCTGTTCTTCTGCCTCAGTTATTCTGCTATTGATTCCTTCTAGAGAATTTTAAATTTCATTTATTGTGTTGTTCATCATTGTTTGTTTCCTCTTTAGTTCTTCTACGTCCTTATTAAATGTTTCTTCTATTTTCTCCATTCTATTTCCAAGATTTTGGTTCATCTTTACTATCATTACTCTGAATTCTTTTTCAGGTAGACTGCCTATTTCCTCTTCATTTGTTTGGTCTCGTGGGTTTTTACCTTACTCCTTCATCTGCTGCATATTTCTCTGTCTCCTCATTTTGCTTAACTTACTGTGTTTGGGGTCTCCTTTTTGCAGGCTGCAGGTTCGTAGTTCCCATTGTTTTTGGCTTCTGCCCCCTGTGGGTAAGGTTGGTTCAGTGGCTTGTGTCTGCTTCCTGGTGGAAGGGACTGGTGCCTGTGTTCTAGTGGGTGGGGCTGAATCTTGTCTCTCTGGTGGGTAGGGCTACATCCGGTGGTGTGTTCTGCAGTGTCTGTGAGCTTAGTATGATTTTAGGCAGCCTCTCTGCTAATGGGTAGGGTGTGTGCCTGTGTTGCTAGTTGTTTGGCATGGGGCATCCAGCAGTGGAGCTTGCTGGCCGCTGGGTAGAGTTGGGTCTTAGCATTGAGACAGAGATCTCTGGGAGAACTCTTGCTGATTGATATTACATGGGGCTGGGAGGTCTCTGGTGGTTCAACGTCCTGAACTCAGCTCATCAACCTTAGAGGCTCAGGCCTGACAGCAGCCCAGAGCACCAAGACCCTGTCAGTCACACAGCTCAGAAAAAAAGGGAGAAAAAAAGAAAGAAAAAAAATAAAAAGAACAACAAAAAAATTATAAATAAAAAAATTTTTAATTTTTAACATAAAAAATAATAATTAATAAAAAAGAAGAGAGCAACCAAACCAATAAACAAATCCATTACTGATAAGCACTAAAAACTAAACTAAGATAAACATAAATATCAGAAACAAATCAGTCACAGACAGGAAATCCCATGTCTACAGTTCCTCCTAAAGTCCACTGCCTCAATTTGGGGATGAATTGTTGCCTGCTCAGGTGTTCCACAGATACAGGGTACATCAAGTTAATTGTGGGGATTTAATCCACTGCTTCTGAGGCTTCTGGGAGAGATTTCCCTTTCTCTTCTTTGTTTGCACAGCTCCTGGGGTTCAGCTTTGGTTTTGGCCCCACCTCTGCACCCTCAGTCATCTTTTGGGAAGTCTTAGGTCTTCTGCCAGCGTTCAGTAGGTGTTTTGTAGGAGTTGTTCCACTTGTAGAAGTATTTTTGATGTATTTGTGGGGAGGAAGTTGATCTCCACATCTTACTCCTCCGTCATCTTGAAGGTCCCACCTTCAATGTGGTTTTCATTTGCATTTCCCTGGTTATTAGTGACGATGTGCAACTTTTCCTGTGCCTGTTGGCCATCTGCATTTCCTCCTTGGAAAGTTGTCTATTCAGTTCTTCTGCCCATTTAAAAATTTTTTGTTTATGTTTAGTTGTATGAGCTGTTTGTATATGTTGGATATTAATCCCTTATTGGTCATATCAATTGTAAATATTTTCTTCCATCCAGTAGGTTGTCTTTTCCTTTTGTCGATGGTTTCCTTTGCTGTGCAAAAACTTTTAAGTTTAATTGGGTCCCATTTGTTTATTTTTGCTTTTATTTCCTTTACTTTAGGAGACAGATCCAAAAAAAAAGTATGACCATACTACCCAAGGCAATCTGCAAATTCAGTGTAATCCCTTTCAAAATATCAAGGCATTTTTCACAGAACTAGATCAAATAATTTTAAAATTAGTATGGAAACACAAAAGACTCTGAATAGCCAAAACAATCTTGAGAAAGAAGGAAAGAGCTGGAGGAATCACAATCACCCCCCCTGATTTGAAACTATACTACAAAGCTGCAGTCATCAAAACAGTGCAGTATGGGCACAAAACAGACACATAGATCAGTAGAATAGGATAGAGAGCCCAGAAATAATCCCATGCTCTTATGGTCAATTAACCTATGACAAAGGAGCCAAGAATATACAATGGAGAAAAGACAGTCTCTTCAGTAAATGGTGCTGGGAAAACTGGACAGGTACATGTCCAGTTTGAAATCAGAACATTCTCTAACACCATATACAAAAATAAACTCAAAATGGATTAAAGACCTAAATGTAAGACCATATACTATAAAAATCCTAGAGGAAAACATAAGCAGAAACTCTTTGACATAAATCACAGCAATATTTTTTTGGATCTGTCTCATCTTGCCTGATTTATAAGGGTTTTATGATACACTGAATCCTTCATTCAACATGTACATATTGAGAATCTGCTGTGTACAAGGAAATACTAATAGAGAATTTTATGCTTTGGGGTTGAAAATATGCTTGCCTATCCATTTTCCATTCAATCACCATAGAATCACTGTAAAACAGGTGGTAGAGACACTATCATTTTTTCCTATATTTGGATTATGACATTCAGGAAGGTTAAATGACTTGCTCTTCCCAGCTGGTAAATGGTAGTGCTTGAAAACAAGCCCAAGAGTTCTGACAACAAATCCTATGATGATTCTCCTCGGTCAGGTCACCTCACCTTAGAGATATGACATATTTTCTTCTATCAGTCTACTTGTCATTTGTGGGAGGTTTGAGAGCAGGATTCTTAGGAAATTATTTTGGCTATCAAACCTGCTTCTTTGCAACATCAGGGAAGTAACTTTGACTTATTGCCTTCTACCATTTTACCAGAGGAGTTGCTGGGTGCAGGCACAGTGTGGGGCAAGGAGGTCAGTCCTCCTTCAATGTGCCCTGAATTTACCTAGAGGTGAAAGTAGGCTGAACTTTTCTAGATGCCCCAGGCAAAATCATGCCCTCAAGCCAGAGATGACAGGCAGGAAAGGTGAGCCAACATTGTCCAGCCTGCTCAGTTCTGATGTTTCTGACAACCTCTTATTTCACAGAGTCTTACATTTTTCCTCCCTAATCTAATTTTATAAATGTAAAACTGTTTTTATCACCTAGATAAAATGAAACTTTGACTAACAAAATTTAGTCTCAGTGACAAGAGTCCAGTAAGATGGGTTGTAAGAGGGAAGAGATAGAAGAGAAATAGGAATAAAACATTTTTACTTGAATATTGATACAGTAAAGAAATAGAATATATAATAAATATTATTGCACAAATGAAAAATCTCTAGTTACAAAGCATTTTTCATAAAGACAAAAATCAAGCCAAATTGTACCTTTTATGATCTAAAATGCATAAATTTATGTCAGTGTTCCTAGATTCATTCAGGGTCTGGAGTGACACATTTATTTTTTTTTTTAAACATTCCTTTTTTTTTTTTTTTTAATTAATTAATTAATTTATTTTTGGCTGTGTTGGGTTTTCCTTTCTGTGCGAGGGCTTTCTCTAGTTGTGGCGAGCGGGGACCACTCTTCATCGCGGTGCGCGGGCCTCTCACTATCGCGGCCTCTCTTGTTGCGGAGCACAGGCTCCAGATGCGCAGGCTCAGTAGTTGTGGCTCATGGGCCCAGTTGCTCCACGGCATGTGAGATCTTCCCAGACCAGGGCTCAAACCCATGTCCCCTGCATTGGCAGGCAGATTCTCAACCACTGCGCCACCAGGGAAGCCCTGGAGTGACACATTTTAATTGCACACAGAAGTCCTGGAACAATCTTTTGTTTCTTTATTTAGCTCTATTATAAAATGCCTTGGCAGACTTAGCCATTAACTTTTTCTGCTTTCTCAAGGAAAAAATAATTTAGCCACTTAAAGATATTAGACTCCTGTGTATTATTTTCCTCCATTTGGTATCTGTGATTCCCCCTCTGAACACTTGAGCGCTTGCAATCAGGGCACAATGACACACTAATAACAACTGAACCACCACACCAGCCATAATGCTGCACAGCTCCCAGATTCACCAGCGCCGAGCCCCAGCTATGTGGAACGGAATCCCAGAGCAGAGGCCGGCTCCTCTTCACAGCTACATCTGTTCCTTCTCCCTCTGGAGCATCTGTTGTGAAGCATAATCCCTGCTGAGCATGTGTAGACCCAAACTTGGGCCTCTTTCCCCTGAAATTCTCAGACCCTAAAATTCTACTGCTTGCATTCAAGTACTCAGACTCCAATAGCCATCGGAACAATGCTGGAGTTCAGAAGAAACAGTGTTCTTGTTTTCATCAAGGGTACTTTTCCACTGACAGAAATTGTTAAAAGAGGTTAGTATGACTTTTCTGGAAGAGAATTCAATATTTTACTTTTTCTGATAGGTGGTAAAAAAATTGTATCATTTTTTATATAAAATAAAGATCATATGATTCCAAAGATTGTCCCCATTGGAGGAATTTTGACACTTCATCAACTGTTTTATCTTATAACACCTTACCTTCATCCTCATGTTCAAGCATGTCCAGTTTTATTTTTATGTGAATTAAAAATATTCAGCCATCAAGGATCAAGAACGGGCATGATCCTCTTGAAATAATGAAGATAATAGAGTAAGTCACAAATCAGAATTTTTAACCAAATTAAATCATGAAGATAAGATGGAATTTTCCCTTAGAAACAACAGAATCATCAGATTTCTAGTGGCTATATTGATATGCTGGGGGCAGATCATATTGTACCCAGGGTCAGCCCTCATGGAACTGTATTGTGATGGGCTCCCTCACCACTGTAATCTCACTTAGTCCTTTTAAAATTGCAACAGTATAATATAGGAGATTGGGACGGGGGGGTTGGAAGGATCTATCTTTTTGTCTTTAAAAAAGAAATCCATCTTTGTTCTCTCCAGTCAATACTTCTAATGTGTTATTAGCCCAACAACATTCACCTCTCCTTATAGTCTCCCATTTGTCTTAAACATTATCCAACCAACTTGCTCATGCTGTCCATAAACCCTCTGAAAACAGCGATCATCACTTATACAACCCAGCAGCGAGTGATGTAGCAGCAAAGCTTGAAGTAAATATCTGTTGAATAAATGAATGATTAAAAACACGAATTATAGGATTTTCTGCATGCTTAGACTAGGCAT
Source organism: Balaenoptera physalus (assembly GCF_965194825.1). Taxonomy (NCBI): domain Eukaryota; kingdom Metazoa; phylum Chordata; class Mammalia; order Artiodactyla; family Balaenopteridae; genus Balaenoptera; species Balaenoptera physalus. Next base: position 29,063,793 of record NC_138891.1, read on the forward strand.
TTACCTTAGGAATGCCTATTATTTTAATGCCAAAATGTGTTTGATATATAATTTAAGTCATTTTTTTAAAGATGTGAATTTCCAGTTGTTCTCTCACTGTAGCCTGGACCTTGTAAAGGTAGACAGGTGTCTACACTGCAGTAAGAATAATCGCTGATTTACCTCTGGTCCTGCTCACCTCTTCTTTGATTAGCAAGGCAGGTGAGCTAAGAGGCTCTATTTTACCACATGCCAGCCTGAATTAGTCCTGAGCTGTTGTTGGAAGGGTTTGTTTTGTTAAAGGTATTAGTCCAGGGATGAAATAGAAGTAAAGTATCATAGAGCCTTCCTAGTCATTCTCATTAAGCCCTTTCAAGCTTCCTTGAACTCCAGCCTATTTGTAATACTCATCCCCATGAGCAGACCTACTAGAAACAACCCCTTCAGCCAGAAAACCAGGTTCCCAACTCTCTTTCCTCTGGGTAGTATACCAAGTATCGCTGAGATTTTTCTTCGGCATTACCAACCTGTTTTATGTGTTTGTTTGCCTCCCTCCCTTTTAATAGAAGAAATTAAATATAAAGCTCAGTGTTTATATTAACTTCATCATTACCTCTCAGAAGAGTTGGAAGATCAGTTAACTAACATATAAAGGGATCAGGAATGTCTTTGGGGACAAGATATAATATTAATTACAGGCTTGTACTTCCCACTGCCTTTGTAATACCCATTTCTGGCTCCTGACAAGCACCTCCCCCAGAGCCTGGAGGAGCTCTAGTCACTCTGCAAGCAGGAATTTGGCTGAAATTACCATCTCCGTAGTCAGAAAAGCCTTTGGGCAGCAGAGGGGCTCTTTGTGTGTGCAGTCTTGTGCATGTGGCAGGTTGGCGTGGCCAGCCAGCTCTGGTTACCTGTGGGCATCAGTCAGGCAAGTCCACATACTGGGGAGGAGACCCAAACTCCCACACCCCCTCCTCAGATGGATACAGCTGGGATCTGAGACGCAGAGGGTTTGAGGCATGTGGAGTGGGGCAGCATCAAGGAAGATAATGGTCCCTTGCATATAACCCAGCCCTCTCCAGGCAGCTCAAGCCAACAGTGCATTTTATATCTATATCTTTCTTTTTCACAAGGCACTGGCAAGATCTTTCTCAATCAATCTCTCTCTCTCTCTGTCTCTGTCTCTCTGTCTCTGTCTCTGTCTCTCTCTCACACACACACACACACACACACACACACACACACACACACACACACACACACACACACACACAGGCTGCCAAAACAGAGAAGTGGCTATGCAAAGCTATAGAGCAGTGACTCGTTTTTCTCTGAAATAGGGAAGCAAAGCTTTAAATCACTGCGAAGCTTGCTACTTCCTCATTTTTTGTTTGTTTTCAGTTTAAATTTGGCCCAAATATCCATGGCAGCAAGGGAAGTGTGATTGGAGAGTCCAAGTCAGGTTCTCTCTTCTAAATCGTCGTGGCCCTACAGAAATCTCTATTTGTGTGTTCTGAAAATGGCAAGAGATATGTATTGTATATTCGAATAATATAGCAGTAAAACCAAGATTCAAGGGTTGTTAATCTCAAACATATTCGATTGCAGAGCAACTAAGGTATTGAGTGTCTCCATTTTAATTACCAGGGTTGGCAGAGAAATCCAATTATGTTGCTGTGTCCCCAACATAACCCTTTCTGTCTTTGTTTGCTGCTCGTCTATTCTGAGCGTGTTTTGATCACCATTGTTTATGTATTTGTTTGTTTCTTGTGTTCTGTTTTCTACTATGCAAGCCTCTTGCTATACCTGGATAGATATTTTTAGAGGTTTTATTCTCATTGAAAGAGCTGCTCATCTTCCTCTTGTAATCACGAAATTTTTCATGTTAAGAATATTTTGTTTCTTTTATCATTCCCTAGTGGAATCTAGGCAATGAGGATGACTGGCTTCCCATATGTGCCAGACCATTGTTTGAATGTGATGGTTACGACCATGGGTTGCACAAATTATTCTAACTCTGAGCTTCTGACATCACTGGAAATTTCAGGCTAGGGGTAAATTTTCCTTCCATATGTGTCCTTAGTGCAATGCAAAGAAAGGATCCTTAGGTCTTCTGCTTCTAAACATATTTTCACATCCTAGTATCTGTAAGATCCCAGGACTGGGTGAAAATAAAATAAAATTTTCAATTCAAGTGATCACTCTCATTGATAATTGGGCTGAAATATTATCTGTATAGATAATGTACAGCACTTTTATAATAAACATCAGATTAGTGATCAAGTTCTTTGCATTCTACCCTCCATTATCCGTGGAATCCACACTTTCATTTCTTTTCCTTACTGCCACTGTCTACTTTAGCCCTCATTGTTCTTCTCTAAATATTTTAATAATTACCTGACTAGTCTCTCTGTTTCCAATTTGCCCTTGCTTTCTCCCTCACTTTGATATTTCTGCCCAGACAGAGGCATGGCCATCTCATTTTTCTGCTCAAAAAATGTACAAGATTTCAATCTGCCTATAAACAACTATCATACACTCTCCTTATCTGACATTCAGAACCTTCTCTGGCATGACACCAATCTAACCTTTCTATATACACTTTATTTCTTCATATTCAACACTTCCGTCACACTGCATTATTTTTTAAAAGAAGAGTCTATTTGATAAGTAGTATTTTTTTTAACATCTTTATTGGAGTATAGTTGATTTACAATGTTGTGTTAGTTTCTGCTGTGTAACAAAGTGAATCAGCTCTACATATACATATATTCCCATATCTCCTCCCTCTTGCATCTCCCTCCCACCCTCCCTATCCCACCCCTCTAGGCGGTCACAAAGCACCGAGCTGATCTCCCTGTGCTATGCAGCTGCTTCCCACTAGCCATCTATTTTACATTTGGTAGTGTATATATGTCAATGCTACTCTCTCGTGATAAGTAATATTTTAATATAAAATTGTCAGCTATGTCATCTTGAGGTTACAACATTAAACATTATTGTAGTGTCCCCATAGATGGAATCACCTTCATAAAAATCCTGAAGTGTCTAAATAAAGTGTTTTAAAATACATGGCCTTAAAGGATTTTTTTCTTATAAAACAAGTTGTCACTTTCCTCCCCCTCCCTCATTTAATTTTTCAATTGAGTTATACTTAACATAAAATTTAAACTAATTATGTTAGTTTTAAATGTACAGTATAGTGATTTGATATTTTTATGCATTATGAAATGATCACCACCATTAGTCCAGTTACCATACATCACCATAAAACTTGTTGCAGTATTATTGGCTATATTCTGCATGTATACATTACATCCCTGTAACTTACTTATTTTACAGCTTGAAGTTTGTACCTCTTAATTCCCTTTACCTATGTTGTCTGTCTCCCCATCTCCTCCCCTCTGGCAACCACCTGTTTGTTCTCAGTGTCTGTGAGGCTGTTTTTGTTTTGTTTTGTTTATTCGCTGATATTGTTTTTTAGATTCCTCATATAAGTGAAATCATATGATATTTGTCTTTCTCTGTCTGATTTATTTCACTTAGCATCATACCCTCTAGTTTTATCCATGTTGTCGCAAATGGCAAGATTTTATTCTTTCTTGTGGCTAAGTAATATTCCTTTGTGTATATATACCATATCTTCTTTATCCATTCATTTATAGATGGACACTTAGGTTGCTTCCATATCTTGACTTTTGTAAATAGTGCTGCAAAGAACATAAGGGTACATATATCTTTTCAAAGCAGTGTTTTCATTTTCTTCAGGTAAATACTCAGAAGTGAAATAGCTGAATTGTACAGTAGTTCTATTTTTAGTTTCTTTTTAAGAGCTTCCCTACAGTTTTCCATAGTGGCTACACCAACTTACATTCCTACTAACAGCACCCAAGGGTTTCCTCTTCTTTTTTTTTTTTTTTTTATTTTTTTATTTTTTTTTTTATTTTTATTTTTTTTGGTTTCCTCTTCTTCACATCCTCGTCAACACTTGCTATTTCTTATCTTTTTGATGATAGCCTTTCTGACAGGTGTGAAGTCGTATCTCATTGTGGTTTTGATTTTCATTTCCCTGTTGATTAGTGATGTTGAGAAACTTTTCATGTGCCTGTTGGCCATCTGTATGTCTTTTTTTGAAAAATGTCTATTCAGGTCCTCTGCCTTGAATAGACATTGAATAGACATTTAATCAATTCATTTGTTTGTTTGTTTGTTTTGAGTTCATGTTGAGTTTTATGAGTTCTTTATATATTTTGGATATTAACACTTGATGGTATGTATCATTTGCAAATATCTTCTCCCATTCAGTAGGTTGCCTTTTCTTTTTGTTGATGGTTGATGTGCAAATGCTTTTTTAGTTGATGTAGTACCATTTGTTTATTTTTGCTTTTGTTGCCCTTTCTTGAGCAGACACATCCAAAAAAATATTGCTAAGATTTATGTCAAAGAGGTCAGTGCCTGTGTTTTCCCTTAGGAGTTTTATGGTTTCAGGTCTTACATTTATGTCTTTCATCCATTTTGTGTTTATTTTTGTATATAGTATAAGAAAATGGTCCAGTTTTATTCTTTTGCATGTAATTGTCCAGTTTTCCCAATACCATTTATTGAAGAGACTGCCTTTTCCTCCTTTATATTCTTTCCTCCTTTGTTGTAGATTAATTGACCATAAGAGTGTGGGTTTATTTCTGGGTTCATACTGTTTTGGTTACGTAGTATAGTTTCATGTCTGGGAGCATGATACCTCTGGCTTTGTTTTTCTTTCTCAAGATTGCTTTGGCTATTTGGGAACTTTTGTGGTTCCATACAAATTTTAGGATTATTTGTTCTAGTTCTGTGAAAAATACCACTGGTCTTTTGATAGGGATTATGTTGAATCTGTAGATTGCTTTGGGTAGTATGACCTTTTAATGATACTGACCCTTCCAATCCATGAGCACTGTGTATTTTTCTATTTATTTTTTAATTTTTTAAAAAAAATTTGGCCATGCCACATGGCATGTGGGATATTGGTTCCCCAACCAGGGATCAGACCCACACCCCCTGCATTGGAAACACAGAGTCTTAACCACTGGACCACCAGGGAAGTCCCTATTTTTCTATTTATTTATGCTGTTTTTTATTTCTTTCCTCAATGTCTTTTTCAGAGTACAGGTCTTTCACCTCCTTGGTTAGATTTATTACTAGATATTTTATTCTTTTTGATGCAATTGTAAATGAGATTGTTTTCTTCGTTTCTCTTTCTCAGTTTGTGATTAGTGTATAGTAATGCAACAGATTTCTGTATATTAATTATGTATCCTGAAACTTTACTAAATTTATTAGTTATAATAGTTTTCTGGTGGGATATTTGGGGCTCTAGATATAGTATCATGTCATCTGCAAATAATGAGTTTTACATCTTCCTTTCTATTTTGGATGCTTTTTCTTTCTTTTTCTTGCCTAATAGGTGTGGCCAGGACTTCCAATACAATGTTGAATAAGAGTGGCACAGCTGGAAATCCTTGTCTTGTTCCTGACATTAGAGGAAGTGTTTTAGCTTTTCACCATTGAGTATGATTTTAGCTGTGGGTATGTCATATATGGCCATTACTGTGTTGAGGTATATTCTTTCTATACCTACTTTGTTGAGAGTTTTTATCATAAATAGATATTGAATTTTGTCAAAAGCTTTTTCTGTGTCTATTGAGATGATAATATGATTTTCATCTTTGATTTTGCTAATGTGGTGTATCACATTCATTGATTTACGGATGCTAAACTCTCCCTGCATTCCTGGAATGAATCTCACTTGATCATGGTACATAATTCTTTTAGTGTATTATTGAATTCAGTTTGTTAATTTTTTTTTGAGGATTTTTGCATCTATGTTCATCAGGGATAATGGCCTGTAATTTTCTTTTTATGTGGTGTCCTTGTCTTGTTTTGGTATCAGGGTATTGCAGACCTCACAAAATGTGTTTGGAAGTGTTCCTTCCTCTTCAATGTTTTGGAATAATTTGAGAAGAATAGGTATAAACTCTTCTTTAAATGTTTTGTAGAATTCATCTTTAAAGCCATGTGGACCTGCACTTTTTTTGGTGGGGATGGGGGTTATTACTGATTCAGTTTGGTTTCTAGTAATTTGTCTACAGTAAGTTCCCTACATACAAACCTTCAAGTTGCAACTTTCAAAGACGCGAACATGTGTTCCATCAGTGTAGGCCTGAGTGAAATTGCAGCTTGCCCTCTGTCTCCTATTGTTGACAGTCCTTCAGCTCTACCATCTCCCACTTCCTCTCCCTCCTCTAGTCAGTAACTCTTCTTGCCTGTTCACTTGATGCCAGCCCCTGTATGCCAGCTGTTGTACTGTACTACTGTACTTTTCAAGGTACTGTACTGTAAGATTTTAAATGTTTTCTTCATTTTTTGTGTTTGTTTTTTTAAGGTATTATTTGTGTGAAAAGTATTATAAACCTATTATAGTATAATACTATATAGCCAATTTGTTAGTTGGGCACCTAAGCTAACTTTGTTGGACTTATGAACAAACTGGACTTACAAACACGCTCTCAGAAGAGAACTCGTTCATATATAGGGGACTTACTGTATTCAAATTTTTAAATATCTTCGTGATTTAATCTTGGAAGATTGTATTTTCTAGGAATATATCCATTTTCTAGACTGTCTGATTTGTTGAATATAATTGTTCATGTATTCCCTTATGATCCTTTGTATTTCTTTGGTGTCACTTCTAACCTCTTTCATTTCTGGTTTTATTTATTTGGGCCCTCTTTCTTTTTTTCTTGATGAGTCTGGCTAAAGTTTTGTTGATTTTGTTTATCTTTTCAAAAGACCAACTCTTAGTTTCTTTGATCATTTCTATTGTTTTTTAGTCTCTATTTAATTTATTTCTGCTCTGACCTTTATTATTGCCTTCCTTTGGGTTTTGCCTGTATTTTTTTCTAGTTCCTTTAAATGTAAATTCAGATTATTATTTAAGCTTTTTCTTATTTATTGGGGTAGGCTTATATCACTATAAATTTCCCTCTTAGAACTGCTTTTGCTGTGTCCTCTAGATTTTGGAACATTGTATTACTTTCATTTGTCTTAAGGTATGTTTTGATTTCTTTTTTGATTTTTTGACCAGTTGATTGTTTAGTAGTATGTTGTTTATTCTCCACATGTTTGTGTTTTTTCCAGTTTTCTTATACTTAATTTTTCCAGTTTTCTTGTACTTAATTTTTAGTTTCATATTATTATACTCAGAAAAGATGCTTGATGTAATTTCAGTCTTCTTAAATGTATTGAGACATGTTTTGTGGCACAGCATGTGATCTATCCTGGAGAATGTTCTATGTTCACTTGAAAAGAATATGTATTCTGCTGCTTTTGGATAGAATGTTTTATGTGTATATCTGTTAAGTTTATCTGGTCTAGTGTGTCACTTAAGGCCTGTGTTTCCTTATTGATTTTCTGCCTGGATGATCTGTCCATTGATGTAATTGGGGTATTAAAGTCCCCTACTACTATTGTATTGTTGTCTATTTTTCCCTTTATTTCTGTTAATATTTGCTTTATGTATTTAGGTACTCCTATGTTGGGTATATAAATTTTTACAAATGTTATATCCTCCTGTTGGATTAGCCCCTTTATCATTATATAATGCCCGTATTTGTTTTGTTACAATCTTAGTTTTAAAGTCTATTTTGTGTGATATGAGTATTCTTACCCCAGTTTCTTTTCTTTTTTTTTTTTTTTTTCATTTGCTTGGAATATCTTTTTTCAACACTTCACTTTCAATCTATGTGTAACTTTACATCTTAGGTGAGTCTCTTATAGGCAGCAATATAGATTTTTTTTTTATCCATTCAGCTACCCTATGTCTTTTATTCTTCTGTCTCCAGCTGTATTACCTGCTGACTCTCTCTTTACACAGTATTTTTATAATTTTATTTTTATTGAAATATAGTTGATGTACAATATTACATAAGTCACAGGTGTATAATCTAATGATTTACAATTTTTAAATGTTATAGTCCATTTATATTTATTATAAAATATTGGCTCTATTCTCTCTATTGTACAATATATCCTTGTAGCTTATTTTATACATAATAGTTTGTACCTCTTAATCCCCTACCCCGTATCATGCCCTTCCCCCCTTCCCTCTCCCCACTGGTTACCACTAGTATATTCTCTATATCAGGGAACCTGCTTCTTTTTTGTTATAGTCACTAGTTTATCTTATTTTTTAGCTTTCACATATAAGTGATATCATACCATATTTGTCTTTCTTTATCTGACTATTTCACTTAGTATAATGCCCTCCAAAGCCATCCATGTTGTTGCACGTGGCAAAATTTCATTATTTTTATGTCATTTGATTGGAGCATTTAGTCCATTTTCATTTAAAATAATTATCCATGGGTATGTACTTAATGCCATTTTGTTAATTGCTTTCCAGTTGGTTTTGTAATTCTCTGTTTCTGTCTTCTCTTGTTTTTTTCCCTTGTGGTTTGATGGGTTCCTTTAGTGTTATGTTTGGATTTCTTTCTCTTTATGTTTTGTGTATCTATTGGAGGTTTTAGTTTGTGGTTACCATGAGGTTTAGAGAAACTGACCTGTATGTATAGCCATCTATTTTAAGCTGATATTTTCTTAATTTTCAAGGCATTCTAAAAGCACTACATTTTCCTCCCCACCCCCTGCACTTTATGTTTTTGATGGCGTATTTTACATATTTTTATTTTATGTATCCCTTAACTACTTACTGTAGTTATAGTTGATTGTACTACTTTTGTCCTTCAAACCTTCATACTAGCTTTTTTTAAAAATTTATTATTATTATTATTTTTTTAATTTTATTTATTTATTTATTTATGGCTGTGTTGGGTCTTTGTTTCTGTGTGAGGGCTTTCTCTAGTTGCGGCAAGTGGGGACCACCCTTCATCACAGTGCGTGGGCCTCTCACTATCGCGGCCTCTCTTGTTGTGGAGCACAGGCTCCAGATGCGCAGGCTCAGCAACTGTGGCTCATGGGCTTAGTCGCTCCGCGGCATGTGGGATCTTCCCAGACCAGGGCTCAAACCCGTGTCCCCTGCATTGGCAGGCAGATTCTCAACCACTGCGCCACCAGGGAAGCCCCATACTAGCTTTTTAAGTGGCCAATCCTCTACCTTTGCTATATATTTCCCTTTACCAGTGAACCAATGAGGTATTTTCTTTCACATATTTTCTTATTTCCAGTTGTGGCCTCTTCTTTTCTGCTTAAAGAAGACTCTCCAACATTTCTTGTATGTCTGGTTTAGTGGTGATGAACTCCTTTAATTTTTGCTTGTCTGGGAAACTCTATCTCTTCTTTAATTCTGAATGATAACCTTGCCAGATATAGTATCCTAGATTATGTTTTTTTCCCTTTAGCACTTTAAATATATCCTACTCCCTTCTTGCCTATAATCCTTCTGCTTAAAAGTCAGCTGACAGTCTTACGGAGTTTCTTTTGTATGTGATTAGTTGTTTTTCTCTTGCTGCTTTTAAGATTCTCTCTTTATTTTTAAGTATTACCATTTTAATTATAGTGTGTCCTTGTGTGGGTCTCTTTGGATTCATCTTATTTGAGACTCTATGTGCTTCCTAGCAATAGACCTGGATATCTATTTCCTTCTCCAGGTTAGGGAAGTTTTCAGCCATTATTTCTTCAAAGTTTTCTGTTCCTTTATCTCTCTCTCTCTCTCATTCTGGGACCCCTATAATGCAAATGTTAGTATGCTTTCTGTTTTCCCAGAGGTCTCTTAAACTCTTCTCATTTTTTTTGGAATTCTTTCTTCTTTCTGCTGTTCTGATTGGGTGATTTTCACAATTCTACCTTCCAGATTTCTTATCTGTTCTTTTGTATCATGTGATCTTTTGTTGATTCCCTCTGGTGTATTTTTTATTTCAATTATTGTATGCTTCATCTCTGATTGGTTCTTTCTTGCATTGTCTAACTGTTGAAGTTCTCACTGGGTTCTTCCTTCTTCTCCTGAGTTCAGTGAGTATCCTTAGACCATTTATTGAACTCTTTATGAGACACATTCATATCTCTGTTTCATTAAGGTTTTTTCCCTGGGGTTTTATTTTGTTCTTTCATTTGGAATATATTCCTCTGCCTCATAATTTAATTTGACTTGCATTTTTTGTTTCTATGAGTTAGATGAAACAGCTACCTCTCTGGTCCTGAAGGAGTGGCCTGTGTAGGTATGTACCCTGTATAGACTGTTGTGCCAGGTGACGTTGATGGGCTGGCTAAGGCTGGAGTGATTTCAGTCCAGAGGAAATCCCTGGGGAGTGTTGTACCTGAGGCCACCTTGATGGGTTGGCTGGAGCTGAAGTGGGCACAGGCCTGAGCAGTCCTTGGGTGCACTGTGCTCAAGGCTGGCTTGACAGGACAGCTGAATCTTGAGCAGGTGTGGACCTGGGGGGTGTCCTGGGGAAACTCAGGTAATGGTTTTCACTGGCACCTCCAACCCCAGAGAGGGCTTCAGTAGTTCCCTGCCCCCTTGGCAGGAGCTCTAGTGTTAGTAAATGGATTTCCTTCCTGTATAGTCTAGATGCCCTTTAAACTACTGTCACTTTGCTCTGTCCCAGGGTGGGCAAGTCTGTGCTCAGGTCCCTCAGCAACATCCCTCCCTATTGCAGGTCATGCATTGGGAGTGGGGTTCCTGTGGATACCATATCTTCATCTTTCTTACCCATTTTATGTGGTCTTTCTGTGTGCAGTAGCTGTTCAATCAGCCTTCGGTTCTTCTTCAGGAAGAACTGCTATATATATAGGTATAGATTCAGTGTACCCGTGGGAAGAGTTGAGCTCAGGTTCTTCCTATGCCACCATCTTGAACCCATTCCCGAAACTGCATTATTGACTCTACCTGAATAGGCAACATATTTTTCTACCACTACCTTTTTGCTTTTCCTGTGCTCTATTATTAGATAGGAATTAGGTCTTGCTTCCATTTTCTTATATTCAAATCTCATCTTTTAAGACTGAGCACGGTTATTACTCTTGTCCCATTCAACTTCAAAGAAGTCTTTATCAATACCATTCTGTAGCATAATATTTTGTACTTGTTTAATCTCATTATGTACAGATTGATATCATGTAACATACTGTAAACTCCTTGATCATAAAAGTTATGTTTTACACATCTTTGTGTATTCTCAGTTGCCTTAGTACTCTGGCATTCATATAGGTATTCATTCATTCAACAAATATACACTGAGCTCCTACTCAGTGTCAGGTGCGAAATGCTAGGGAGATGGCAATGACTGTAACATGAAAAATTTTTCATGCTTGTGGAATATATATTCTATTAGAGGAAAACAGATAATAAACAAAGGATATTAGTAAATATGTAGACCTGGGGGGGGGAAAGCAGTGCAAGAGGTATAAAATTGAGATGGTGGGATGTCATTTTAGGTAGGGTGACCAGGAAAGGTGGCATTTGAGGAAGTAAGAAAGCTGAAGAAAGTATGAGAAAAAGTCATGGCACATCTTAGAGAAGGCTGACGGGACAGCAACTGCAAAGGCCCTGTGGAGGATTTGCTGAAGGTGAAAGAGAAATTGGAAGAGTAGAAGGAGATGAGGTGAAATTATAGGTGGGTGGGATGGACAATGGTGAGCAATTATATAGTACTTTGGAGTTAGTTGTAAGGACATTGGTTTTAGTTTGAATACTATATATTATTATAGTATATTATCAGAATCAGATTATTATCAGAATCAGGCACGAAAGGAACATGATGTGAATTATGTTTTAAAGCATCCACCAGTTTCAGAATTTAGAATGGATTGAAGGGGGCCAAGGGTGGAGGCGGGGAGAGCAGTTACAATATTATGAAGACTTGAGTGTGGTGTATTCTGGATATAAATGTATAGGATCCCTATTAAGCCCTCTTTCTAGCCAGTTGCATAAAGGCAGAAGAAGCAGCTAGATATATACTCAATAACCTTGGAAAATAGTGACAGGCTCTGCCCCTAATCTTTGCATATTATTATGCAAAGCTAACTGGCCTGAAAGGCAAAGCTAGCTGGCCATTATACAGTGTGACCTAATCAAAATCTGAAGAAGCAGGAGGAGGAGAAAAAGAAAAACATCCTCTCCAGCTCTTGTTGCACTGACCCACGAGTGCCACTTACACAAGACTGGACATAGTTGATAGTAGAAAATGTGTCATGGCAAGTAGTTACAGCTTCTTTGATAAATTGATTTCCACAGATCTTTTCCCTCCATGCATATGCTTCTTAAAAGAAAAAGTAAATTATTTCACTTCTATTCTTAAAATTCAGCTATTTTGTTTAGTCTTTGGTTATAGAAGTTCTCTCTCCTTGGCTGCTCATCAATTCTGTCATAAGTTAATCAATAAAAATACAATATTTAACAAGCGCCTGCAAGATATTGCTCTATGCATCTAAGGCAAAGTCCTATAGGAGATTACAATGCAGTTGGGAAGACAAATTATTACATGTGTCTAAATAGGGTAATGACTCAATTAAATAATGGTAGTGACTGAAAGAAAAGAACAAAGAAGTAGCCAATATATCACTAACTAGTTATGTCTCATAAGCAAAAAAAAAAACAAAAACAAAAACTAGTAATTCTGAACAAGAGCCATCTATTCTGTGTTGAAGTATTTGAGAAATTTTATTGAAGAAAGAGTTGATATAAGATAGAATGAAAAAAGAGGGAGAATTCCAGATGTAAAGAATGCATAAATAAATTCTTGGAGGAGTGTTTGGGCAATAGACTAGGAGAAATCAAATAGTTTGGGATAGAATAAAAATAAGACTGTAAAGAGGCTTAAGCTCTAATAATAAGAAGTTGAAATAACCAAGTGAATAAAGCTGGACTTTAGCCACTGGACATTTAATAGCCGCTAAACGATTTTTAGAGAGTATAAGAGGGAAAGAAAATGTTGAAATTATAAAAACTTCATTTCATAAAGATCAATCAGGAAGCTATGTACGAAATTGGTTGGAGGTGGAAACACTGACAATTTTGACATATCACTAAAATCCCATCTGTACCTGTGTATAGGTCTCCTATCTTAAATAATATTTCTGTACTTGTTCTCAAAACTTTACACTGCTATTTCACTGCAACAAGTATATCTCAGACCTTTACACTGGTTTATCTATTGCTGGATACAGTTCACACATCCAGCATTTAAATTGGGCTAAATGGATGTTTGTCATTTCCAAGTAAGTAAAGAAAAGCTAGCACAACCACATTTAGAATGGGACTTTTATCTTATAATCTTGACTAAATCCACGTTGCTTATGATGCCGAGTACTAATCTGAATGCCACAGTCCTAAGAGAGGTGCTACACACATTGTGGTGGGACTAGTTAAAAGAAAGTCAAACTAGCCCAGCAACCATTTCCCATCTGCAACTTATGTAGATTAAGGCTAGGGGTGGATTGGTGAGGACAGCATTTCTTGAAGTGAAGAAATTTGTAGGAGTAAGAAGAGCTGTCAGGATTTCCCTGTCCTCCTTGAAGTGTCCACTAAGGCAAGTTAGGATTTTAAAAATCCTTGGAGAGTTTAGGAGAAGTTGGGATCAAGAAGGAGGAATTGACTTCTTAATTCCCTGGCTGCGCGTTGCTGAGCTCAGAAACCCACAGATGGGACCCATGCTGCTACCAGGGTAGAGAGTGTTGTGATGTCTTAGGATAGCTTGGCCTATCGTTCCCTAAAGTTTTGGTATCAAAGAAACTGCAGCCTGGCTCTCACACAGAAAGTTCTGGAGCTGGGAGGAAGCCTGGAGCACCCTTACACTGGTGAGATAAAGAGAAGTCACAGTAGAAGCAAGCTGAAATTCTACAATTTGACCAGCAAGGGGGGTTAATTTTCCCTTGAGTCAAGTGGATACTGTGGAAGATAGCTAGGCTGCAGTCATCTTGAAAGCACTGTTCCCCACCCCAATAAGAAAAGGCTATTGGCCATGGTGAGGACCTAGTGTGGTGTACTGCAGGAGTACTAGCTGAGAGCAAAATCAAAAGGTCAGCTCAGGATGGCCACATTCTCACCAGAGAATATATAATAGTGGAGGCCACCATGGGGTGGGTAGAGGGGGTTGGTTCATAAAGAATCCAGTCATATATTTTGTAAAAGTTCAAGTCTGGATGTCTGCCATGACAGAGAGCAATGACCAGCCAGTGCTAGCCAAGAAAGAATTCCCAATTATTCCACTTAGTCAAAAGACCTTTTCTCTCTTCTCCTCTAAACCTTCTTCAATATGCTTCAGTTCTTGGAAGAACCAAGAAGATGAGGAGGAAGAGAGGAAGAGAAAGGTGCAGGCCGGGGTGGATTTACCTTGAAGCTAATGAAGCTCAAATTCATAGCCTCTCACTGGCACAGGCCTCCTTAGGAGGCCATGGACCAAATTTGTATTCATTATTTGTATTATTTTTTGATAAAGAGGGTGCCTCTCCCCAAATTTTAAATGCTTTAGGCTCTACAAAACCTAGGTAGGAAAAAATAAATAAAAGGAGAGATAATGCATGTCTTTTTTTTTTTTTGTTCCCGCTTGCCTGGCCATGGGTTAGACTAGGTTGGGGTGGTGTTTACATGGAAAGAAAAATTAATGTTTTGATATAGAATGGGCTGGACTTATCAATACCTGAAATTAAGACACTTCTAATACCTGAAATTTACTGGAAATCTATGTGATATGCTTCAATTGTGGTCAAGAAACAAGGGTAGGGAGATCTGAGAGAAAATTGGAAGGCTGTGAGTGAAGGGAAAGATAAGCTGCATCCTCTTGTACCCTAGAAGTTTACCTCAATGAATATTTGTGTTTTGTTAGGAAAAAAAATACCGATGCCAGTTTTACGGTGAGACTTGAATGTGATTTGGAAGGAAGCCAACTTAACTCCTCTCTTTCCATTTCCATGTTTCATATTTGGACTGAATTTTAATCCTCAGAGCCAAGATTTTAGAGAGGTGCAAGGAAAAATGGCTTCAATGCTGTACATACACACATACACGCACACATACTAACGGATGAGTGCACACAAACACACAAATATTTCTAACCAATATTTGTTTAGTAAATCTATAGTAATTTTATGGGAAAATCACTCTAAAATTACCAGCCTTGGGCTCATCTCATGTCCAAGGAAATCATTAAAAAGTTGAGAATTTTATATTTTTACCTCCTATTTAAAGTAATATAAATAAAAAATGTGTACCTAAATAAATGACATATTCTGTTACCTCAAAAAAAAAAGCTCATTTTGCCTAAGAAACTGTCCTACTTCTGTGTAAAATCAGATATTGTTGATATGTTTATTGTGTGACAGTATATAGCTTGATGTATTTTATGATCAATGAAAAGACAAAAGAAATTCTCTAGGGAAAGGAAAATAAAGCAACATGTTGTGATGCTAGTTGCAGTAAAATTTAATATCTAAAATGCAAGAAAAATCTGAGCTGAAATTAAATCAGATAGTGAAACGTCAGATGTGTAGAGTGTGTTATTTTATGTAGTTATAATGTTTTTGTGTTCTTATTTATCAGAACATCTTATTTATCAGAACATCTTATTTATCAGAATATCTTATTTATCAGAATATTGTGTTCTTATTTATCAGAATATCCATGAACATACTATAATTTGCCCCCCACTAGTTATAATAAGCTCATCTTTTATGTGAGATTATCATTTTTTCTTCTTGGAACATTGTGCCCTCAAGTCACATTTGTTATACTTCTGGTCCCATCACAAACCTTTTGGAACACAGAGTGCTATTGAATTGAGTTTCCATTTGGATTTCTTCCAGAGCTATTGCTTTGAGAGCAGCACATGAAATAACAAAATTGGCATGTGCTGGTTTAACTCCGTGGCTAACTCTGTTGTTTTCTGTTGATGATAAGTGTGTGGAATAGTTGTTTCTCTATGCAGACAGATTACATTATATATAATTTAGCATTTATCTTCAATTACATTCTGAAGCTTCACACATCTCAATAAACATCTCTTTTATAGCTTATGATAGATAATTGATAACAATAGAGGATTGAAAATGAAGAAGCAGAAATGATAGCACTCCCTTTCACTCGCTAGAACACAATAGCCAACCTTGGGTTTTTCTCTTTTATGGTGACAGTTTTTTGGCAAATGCAGTAATGTGATTTGGAGATTTGATATTCTATTTATGTTGCTATGATATCAAATAAGGGTAAGCATCTTGGAATTAATGAAACTTAAAGGAAGACAGAGGACATTAAGTATTATCAGGGTATTTTTGAGAGGAGTGTATACTGCTGTGGAATCCTTGTTACGATTTCACTTGCTAAAGCAGCATTCTGGAATCATGCTTCTAAAAGAAATGTCAAATGCTTCTAAAATTCATAGGTAAAAAGCATACCAATGAATTTTGATGTTCAAAAAAGGTACAAAATATATTAATTCTAATAGCCTAGACGTCAGCCTGGGTGCCCTATCCATCTGGATTTAAATGAAATTGCCTCCATTCCTTTCTCACACCACATGCCCTTGAACCACGAGCTCCTCAGTATTTTATAACTACACACAATTCTCCACTTCTTAATTATGTTACCTGAAAAACTGTATCATTTCACTTCTAACCCTAAAGCAAAAACAACAGATGGGTCTCATGAGAACCTGATGAAGTGGTGGAACATGTGAAGGGAATGCTTTCAATTTCAGCTTTGGCAAGAGATACGTATTTCATTAGTTTACATTTTTAAAATATGTGAACACTTATTAGTAGCTACTAAATGTTGCTTTGAAATGCTCATAATTTATTAATGTTTAAAAAGGAAACAAAAATCGTCTGAAAGTTAAATATAAATACTTAAGCCTCAGATAATTTGAGAGAAAAGAAGAATGCCATGTTTTATTAAGTTAGACCCTCACCTTTTTGTGAATAAGCTGATCTTCAACTAGTAAGTAACAACTAATCCCTAGGCTTAATTGCTGACCCTGAATTCTCTGAGATTCTGCCCAAGCGCTATCTCCTCATAATATCCCCAACTAGATTCCATGATGCTGGGTCTACTATACTGTACCAGTATTGTCATTTATTTTGGCTGTACTCTTTTCCTTTCAAAACTATTAACACTGAGGATGCCAACCATTGTTCTAAGTATTTAATAAAACCTAACTTAAAAAACTGCACAAAAGACTTGAGCAAGATATATGAATTTTCAGTAAGTACATAAAAAAGAATTCAACATCATTAGTTATAAGGGAAGTGTTAAAACAATAATGAAATATCCACTAGACTGGCTAAAATTGAAGAGTACCTGCAAGAATCTAGAGAAACTGAAACTCTTATACACCGTTGTTGGAAGCCAAAATTTTACAACCACTTTGGAAATTGGTCAGGTATTTTTTCAGAAAACTAAACATATATCTACCCTACCACCTTAAAGTCCCATTTGGAATTCTGAGGCAAGATTATGAAACCAGCCTCAAAACTCTACTAGACTTCTGTAATTCAAGGTTACTATCCAAAATGTAAATATCTCTAAGTTGTAATTTTACATAGGCTCAACAAATTTTTTTAACACTGTTCCTAGTTGAGGTTTTCTTTGTGAATGGCATATACTTCAAACCAAACGTGAAAATTAATTTGAGGTGGATAATAAGCCTACATGTAAAAGCCCTAACTGTAAGCCTTCTAAAAAAAAAATTGGAGGATATCTTTTATGAATTTGGGGTAACATTGTACAAAACTCATTAATCATAAAAGAAAAAAAAAAATAAAGCTACCTTCACCAAAATTAAAATTTTTACCCATCAGGAGCCGTCATTAAGACTGGTAAAAGGCATCATAGAATGGCAGAATTTATTTGCAGTGCGTTATCTGACAAAAGACTTATATTCAGGATGTGTGTATGTATGTATGTTTGTGTGTGTGTGTGCAAACATCAATATTACAAAAACAAATATGGGCAAAATACTTGAATAGGCACTTTACAAAAGAAAATATCAAAATCTCCAGTAAACTTATGAAAAGGGGTTTATCTTCATCAGGGATATGCACATTAATATGACAATTTGATGTAATTATATGAGTACCATAATGATAAATTCAAAAAGACTGACAATTCCAGAGTTGGCAGTGATGTGGAACAATTAATATTCTCATGCACTTCTCTGCTGGGAGAATAAATTAATACAACCATTTTGGAAAACTATTTTTGCTGAATCTATCATAACTAAATTTATGCAATTCAAATCCCATATAAATATCTATCAGAAATAAGAAAATATGTGAGCCAGGATCTTCATAGTAGCAGTATTTGTAACAATCAATACCTGTAAAGACTCAAATGTCTGTCCACAATACAAAGGATGAATACACTGTGGTGTATGTATACCATGAAACACTGTACAACAATATTGCATACAACAATATGGACATATCTCACAAATGTTCAGTTGAGCCAAAGAAGCCAAATACAAAAGAATACCTATTTATGATTTTAGTTTTATAAAATTCAAAAACAAAAACTAGGAGGAGCTTCAAGATGGCGAAAGAGTAAGACGTGGAGATCACCTTCTCCCCACAAATACATCAGAAATACGTCTACATGTGGAACAACTCCTACAGAACACCTACTGAACACTGGCAGAAGACCTCAGACCTACCCAAGGGCAAGAAACTCCCCATGTTCCTGGGTAGGGCAAAAGAAAAAAGAAAAAACAGAGACAAAAGAATAGGGATGGGACCTGCACCAGTGGGAGGGAGCTGTGAAGGAGGAAAGGTTTCCACGCACTAGGAAGCGCCTTCGTGGGCGGAGACTGCGGGTGGCGGAGGGGGGAAGATTCAGAGCCACGGAGGAGAGCGCAGCAACAGGGGTGCGGAGGGCAAAGCGGAGAGACTCCCGCACAGAGGCTCGGCGCCGAGCAGCACTCATCAGCCCGAGAGGCTTGTCTGCTCCCCCGCCAGGGCGGGCGGGGCTGGGAGCTGAGGCTCGGGCTTCGGTCGGATCGCAAGGAGAGGACTGGGGTTGGTGGCATGAACACAGCCTGAAGGGGGCTAGCGCACCACAGCTAGCCGGGAGGGAGTCCGGGAAAAAGTCTGGACCTGCCTAAGAGGCAAGAGACCATTGTTACAGGGTGAGCGAGGAGAGGGGATTCAGAGCACCTCCTAAACGAGCTCCAGAGATGGGCGCGAGCCGCGGCGATCAGCGCAGGCCCCAGAGATGGGCGTGAGACGCTAAGGCTGCTGCTGCCGCCACCAAGAAGCCTGTGTGCGAGCACAGGTCACTCTCCACACCTCCTCTCTGAGCAGCTTGTGCAGCCCGCCACCGCCAGGCTCCCGTGATCCAGGGACAACTTCCCCGGGAAGAATGCACGGCGCGCCTCAGGCTGCCGCAACGTCACGCCGGCCTCTGCCGCTGCAGGCTCGCCCCGCATCCGTACCCCTCCCTCCCCCCGGCCTGAGTGAGCCAGAGCCCCCGAAGCAGCTGCTCCTTTAACCTCGTCCTGTCTGAGCGAAGAACAGACGCCCTCAGGTGACCTACACGCAGAGGCGGGTCCAAATCCAAAGCTGAACCCCGGGAGCTGTGCGAACAAAGAAGAGAAAGGGAAATCTCTCCCAGCAGCCTCAGGAGCAGCGGATTAAATCTCCACAGTCAACTTGATGTACCTCCATCTGTGGAATACCTGAATAGACAACAAATCATCCCACACTGAGGAGGTGGACTTTGGGAGCAACGATATATATATATATTTTTGCCTTTTTCTTTTTTTGTGAATGTGTATGTGTATGCTTCTGTCTGTAATTTTGTCTGTATAGCTTTACTTTTACCATTTGTCCTAGGGTTCTGTCTGTCCTTTTTTTTTTTTTTTAGTATAGTTTTTAGCACTTGTTATCATTGGTGGATATGTTTTTTGGTTTGGTTGCTCTCTTCTTTCTTCCTTTCTTTTTTTTTTATTACTTTAAAAAATTTTCTTTTTAATAATTATTTTTTATTTTTTAATTTAATTACTTTTTAATTTAATTTAATTTTATTTTATTTTATCTTCTTTCTTTCTTCCTTTCTTTTTCTTTTCTCCCTTTTATTCTGAGCCGTGTGGATGAAAGGCTCTTGGTGCTCCAGCCAGGCATCAGGGCTGTGCCTCTGAGGTGGGAGAGCCAACTTCAGGATACTAGTCCACAAGAGACCTCCCAGCTCCACATAATACCAAACGGCGAAAATCTCCCAGGGGTCTCCATCTCAATGCCAATACCCAGCTCCACTCAACGACCAGCAAGCTACAGTGCTGGACACCCTATGCCAAACAGCTAGCAAGACAGGAACACAACCCCACCCATTAGCAGAGAGGCGGCCTAAAATCATAATAAGGTCACAGAAACCCCAAAACACATCACCGGACATGGTCCTGCCCACCAGAAAGACAAGATCCAGGCTCATCCACCAGAACACAGGCACTAGTCCTCTCCACCAGGAAGCCTACACAACCCACTGAACCAACCTTAGCCACTGGGGGCAGACACCAAAACCAACGGGAACTATGAACCTGCAGCCTGCGAAAAGGAGACCCCAAACACAGTAAGATAAGTAAAGTGAGAAGACAGAAAAACACACAGCAGATGAAGGAGCAAAGTAAAAACCCACCAGACCTAACAAATGAAGAGGAAATAGGCAGTCTACCTGAAAAAGAATTCAGAATAATGATAGTAAAGATGATCCAAAATCTTGGAAATAGAATGGAGAAAATACAAGAAACGTTTAACAAGGACCTAGAAGAACTAAAGAGCAAACAAACAGTGATGGACAACACAATCAATGAAATTAAAATTCTCTAGAAGGAATCAGTAGCAGAATAACTGAGGCAGAAGAATGGATAAGTGACCTGGATGATAAAATAGTGGAAATAACTACTGCAGAGCAGAATAAAGAAAAAAAAATGAAAAGAATTGAGGGCAGTCTCAGAGACCTCTGGGACAACATTAAATGCACCAACATTCGAATTATAGGGGTCCCAGAAGAAGAAGAGAAAAAGAAAGGGACTGAGAAGATATTTGAAGAGATTATAGTTGAAAACTTCCCTAATATGGGAAAGGAAATAATTAATCAGGTCCAGGAAGCACAGAGAGTCCCATACAGGATAAATCCAAGGAGAAACATGCCAAGACACATATTAATTAAACTATCAAAAATTAAATACAAAGAAAAAATATTAAAAGCAGCAAGGGAAAAACAACAAATAACGTACAAGGGAATCCCCATAAAACCCACCTCCTAGAGAAATGGAAATAAAGACAACAATAAACAAATGGGACCTAATGAAACTTAAAAGCTTTTGCACAACAAAGGAAACCATAAACAAGATGAAAAGACAGCCCTCAGAATGGGAGAAAATATTTGCAGATGAAGAAACTGACAAAGGATTAATCTCCAAAATTTACAAGCAGCTCATGCATCTCAATATCAAAAAAGCAAACAACCCAATCCAAAAATGGGCAGAAGACCTAAATAGACATTTCTCCAAAGAAAATATACAGATTGCCAACAAACACATGAAAGAATGCTCAACATCATTAATCATTAGAGAAATGCAAATCAAAACTACAATCAGATATCATCTCACACCGGTCAGAATGGCCATCATCAAAAAATCTAGAAACAATAAATGCTGGAGAGGGTGGGGAGAAAAGGGAACACTCTTGCACTGTTGGTAGGAATGTAAATTGATACAGCCACTATGGAGAACAGTATGGAGGTTCCTTAAAAAAACTAAAAATAGAACTACCATACGACCCAGCAATCGCAGTACTGGGCATATACCCTGAGAAAACCATAATTCAAAAGGAGTCATGTACCACAATGTTCATTGCAGCTCTATTTACAATAGCCAGGACATGGAAGCAACCTAAGTGTCCATCATCAGATGAATGGATAAAGAAGATGTGGCACATATATACAATGGAATATTACTCAGCCATAAAAAGAAATGAAATTGAGTTATTTGCAGTGAGGTGGATGGACCTAGAGTCTGTCATGCAGAGTGAAGTAAGTCAGAAAGAGAAAAACAAATACCATATGCTAACACATATATATGGAATCCAAAAAAAAAAAAAAAGGTCATGAAGAATCTAGGAGCAAGATGGGAATAAAGACGCAGACCTACTAGAGAATGGACTTGAGGATATGGGGAGGGGGAAGGGTGAGATGTGGCAGGGTGAGAGAGTGTCATGGACATTTATACACTACCAAATGTAAAATAGATAGCTAGTGGGAAGCAGCCGCATAGCACAGGGAGATCAGCTCGGTGCTTTGTGACCACCTAGAGGGGTGGGATAGGGAGGGTGGGAGGGAGCGAGATGCAAGAGGGAAGAGATATGGGAACATATGTATATGTATAACTGATTCACTTTGTTATAAAGCAGAAACTAACACACCATTGTAAAGCAATTATACTCCAATAAAGAGGTTAAAAAACAAACAAACAAAAAAAAACACAAAAACTAACTGATGGTGATAGAGTTCAAAATAATTCTCTAATCTTTGAAAAAAGATAATGGCTGGGAAGAGGTAGGAGAAGGCTTCCAAGTTATAGATTACTTTTCATTTATTGATTTGGGAGGAAGTTGCAAGGATGTACTTACTTGGTAAAATTTTATCAGGATTGCAGTTGTGAATTGGGTCTTTTTCTGTATCACAGGCTATTTTTTTAAAATTTTGCAATCCAAAATATGGGTTTAGATGCCCCAAAATATAATAAGTAACGCTTATATAACTTTCTTATATAAGAGTTGCCTTGACTCCCATTCTTACCTTTATTTTATATACAACTCATACCAAATTGCCTTTTCTTCATTTCAAAACAATAGTAGATGAGCAGTAGGGTGGAAATATTGGTTACTCAAGGAATGCTCACTGTCAATAGAAAGATAAGCAGTGAACCAAGGAAAGAATAGAGGAAACATGTAACAACTGAAAAGGTACAGAAATCTGGAGACATAAAGATCTTTGATTCTTGATAGTTCCTAAAGTAACTTGCCATATTACGAGAGAATGGAGTAACAAATAATTCAGTGTGACAGTCTTCAATCAACAATAAAAGCTTAAATAATTCATTCAATGAATTAATTTAACTACATTTTATATTAAGTATTTTATTAAATCTTTGGCATGGGAAGTTACAGTGATGACAATAGACATATTCTCTGCTTTTGTGTAGCTTGCATTTTCTTCAGGGAAATAGAATGAAAACAAATAAAGAAACACATAAGGTCACTTTAGATAGTGCTAAGTGCTGTGAAAAAAGAGAGTGATGGGATAGAAGTGACATCTGATCTGGTACATGAATGAGAGGTAATGGTCTGTGCAAAAGCTATGAAGTAGAAACAAGCTAGATGTGTTCATGAACAGAGAGAAGACAAGTATGGATGAAACATGGTAACCATGGGTAGAGCGTGGGGGGAATCGAGGATGGGGGCAAAGTGAGGTCAAAGGAGGAGGCAAGATCCAGATCAAGTGAGGTTTAAAGATGTGTAAGGGGTTTATATTTTATTTTAAGTGTGAATTTAAAACCCCTTGCATAGTTTTAAGCAGGGCTGGTATAAAATAGTCTGACTTACATTTTTTAAATTACTCTGTAGGACGTGGGCTGTAATGGGGGCGGGGGAGTGGGAACATGATACCAGTTATGTATCTATTGAAATATTTTGATTTGTGAAATAGAGAAATAGGAAATATCATTCATAAATATAACCAACCAAATATACAGATTATAAGTTATATGGCTAATTATATCTTTAGCTATACTGATAACTCAAATTTCTGGTGTGATATTTTCCCCAAATTTCCTAAAGTTTTCGATATGTTTTGTAAGCATGTTTTTAAAATAGATGAGCCCAAGACAGATAAAGGCATATTTATTTTCATAACTGTGATTTTTTTTAAAAAAACAAAGGTAATTGAAGAGTTGCAATAAAAAGGCAGAAGTTTGAAAATTTAACTATGAAACATGCTCAGAGCACCTTTCTGTAACTTTAAGAATTGTTTACTAAATTTGACAAGATTTGCTACTCTATAGCTAAGTAAGTCACTGACCTTCTTGGCACTAAGAATCTGGTTTCTAATCATACAGCCACTGTTAAATGTGGGATTTGAAGTATTAAGTGATCATTCAGAATATTTTTAATTTAAATATTCTATGATCATCATGATGAATTTAAACGATATTGTACTTACTTACAGAACTAAAGAGCACAATTAATTGTATTCTCCTGTGCTGTTTAGAAAAATTGTTAGCCATTACTAAGATTTAATAGAAACTATCTTTTAAAGGTCGGTATAGCATTAACTTTTAAAAATCTTTTGGGACTACTAGTTCTGGGCAGATGAAGTAGACATACCTTATTCCTCCTAGTAAGTACAGCCATTAACTCTAGAATTGTGTATAAAACAACCATAAGACTACTCTGAAAGGTTAGAAAAGGGGGCAGACCAACTATAGCCTGGGGATGCAATGAAAGAGGATGGTGAGTTCCTTGGGTTTTCTTTTAGCTTCATATATCCCACCTGAAGCTCGCAACCCAGAAATGCCAGGGCATATAGGCAAAAAAGAGTCCTAACAGAAGTCTGTCCTCTTTAGCCAAAGGATCAGGAAAGGGTCAGCCTAGCAGGAAAGAAAAATTTCGGACAATAATTAATATATAATTGGTAAAAAAATTCATCCAGCCATTTTAACTAATGAACGGTAGACGTACAGACACGTGTGTGTGTGTGTGTGTGTGGTGTGTGTGTATGTATTCATAGACCCATATATTCAAGCCCTCAAAATCTACAGCGATGAAATTTCCATACCTAACCAAATAATAGTTAACCTTCTGTTTTGAATTTTGAATTTTCAAGATGGCTACATCATAGAGGAAATCAACTAATCAAGGCCTTTCATTTTTTTAAATGTTGCCGTTGCCACTATTCCCAATTCAACTTAAATTCTGGTAATAATTTGATTATAGA
Organism: Balaenoptera physalus; assembly: GCF_965194825.1. Classification (NCBI taxonomy): domain Eukaryota; kingdom Metazoa; phylum Chordata; class Mammalia; order Artiodactyla; family Balaenopteridae; genus Balaenoptera; species Balaenoptera physalus. The sequence continues at coordinate 29,088,742 of NC_138891.1, forward strand.
TGAGGTACTCATCTTCCTCTGGCAAGGAATTTTAAAACATAGTAACAGTAGCCTGCCTAACCATCTCAAACTTCTAAAAATGTAGATGTAGTAAATACCAAACAAACAATAAACTTAGATTACAGCTATTTACAGGAAAATCTCACTCTTTAAAAAAATTTTTTTTTGGAGTATAGTCGAATTACAATGTTGTATTAGTTTCAGGTATACAGCAAAATGATTCAGTTATACATGTACATATATTCATTCTTTTTTAGATTATTTTCCCTTGTAGGTTATTACAGAATATTGAGTAGAGTTCCCTGTGCTATACTGTAGGTCTGTATTAGTTATCTATTTTATATACAGTAGTGTGTATATGTTAATCCCAATCTCCTGATTTATCCCTCTCCACCCCTTTTCACCTTTGGTAACCATAAGTTTGTTTTCTAAATCTGTGACTGTATTTCTGTTTTGTAAATAAGTTCATTTGTACCATTTTTTTTAGTTTCCACATATATGCGATATCATATGATATTTGTCTTTCTTTGTCTGACTTACTTCACTTAGTATGATAAATCTCTAGGTCCATCCATGTTGCTGCAAATGGCATTATTTCATTATGTTTGTGGCTGAGTGATATTCCATTGTATATATGTACCACATCTTCTTTATCCATTCCTCTGTTGATGGACATTTAGGTTGCTTCCAGTCTTGGCTATTTAAATAGTGCTACAATGAACATTGGGTTGCATGTATCTTTTTAAATAATTAATTAATTAATTAATTAATTAATTTATTTATTTATTTATGGCTGCATTGGGTCTTCGTTGTGGTGCACATGCTTCTCATTGTGGTGGCTTCTTTTGTTGTGGAGCACGGGCTCTAGACACGCGGGCTTCAGTAGCTGTGGCATGCAGTCTCAGTAGTTGTGGCTCACGGGCTCAAGAATGCAGGCTCGGTAGTTGTGGCGCATGGGTTTAGTTGCTCCGTGGCACGTGGGATCTTCCTAGACCAGGGCTCAAACCCATGTCCCCTGCATTGGCAGGTGGATTCTTAATCACTGAGCCACCAGGGAAGTCCTGTATCTTTTTGAATTATGGTTTTCTCTGGATAATGCCCAGGAGTGGGATTGCTGGATCATATGGTAGGTCTATATTTAGTTTTTTTAAGGAACCTCCATACTATTCTCCATAATGAAAAGCTGACTATTATAGGTCTTTAGAATAAATATAAACAAAATATTTTAAAATTTAATTTAATTTAAATACTTTAATTTTTCAGTTTTAAAGGGTTTTGACTTTTTACAAAGGTCACTATTAAAAATTATCACGTTTTAATGTGACAATGATCCAAAGCCTTCCTTGGCAAGATCCTGCCTTCTTAAAGGTGAACTTTCTGAATGTGTAGTCTCATTTTATTGTGGATGTGAATTATACGTCCTTTTATTAGCCTTTTATATTATGCAGTCATTTTAGAGTTTTAGTTAATTCATTAAAATCATGTTCTGGAACAGTTAGTTATCAGTTCTTTGCAAGCAATTGTTCAATTCAACTTGCTCTGTATTATCATCCTGTCTGAGGGAGGAAATTAAAAGGCAGAAGTCTAAAATTCAAATAATTACCAGATAAATAATTATTAAAATCAGAAGGCTTTCCTAACACAGGTTTTCTTTGTTGGTCTTCACAAATTTTTTTTTTTTTTTTAAACTCTTCTGCAGGTCTTCTAGAGCTACATGTAACTTCTAAAGAATTTGAGTTTGTCTCTGGATTATGTTGTTTAGCTTTCTTACTGTTGTCTTTGTTTTTAATTCCTGTGAAAGAGAAGAAGAGGAAATGAGGAACAAGTAGAAAATCTTATCTAGAATAATAAAATTATAAATCTGTAATTTAAGTTCGAGACCATCTTGTTTAGTCTCTATCTTTACCAAGTTAGAGAAAATTTTATCCATTTTGTAGTTTAGGCAGTAGAGGCTAAGAGATGTTAAAGTGATTTCTAAGAACTCTGAACGGCACATATTAAGGACTTAAATATTGGTTGAATGGATGTTTGACTAACTGTTACTAAAAGTGCTAAATTTGGGAATATAACGTATGCTTCTCTCTATTAACACTATACCACCACTAACTGCTTTGCTGATTACATTAAATATAAAGAACTTATAAAACTATTAAATTCTATTTATGTTCAAGGATTGACACTTCTTATTAAAATTCTAATCTTTGCTTTTTTCCTCTTCCCCAAAACATTGTCTATTTAATGTCAAAACAAAGAGAAAAATCATAACCCTGTGGGAACCAGGAAACCATTCATTAAGCCACCCTATTTAGTCACTTAAATATATGATATTTACTCCAGACCTTTTCTTCAAATGTCGTATTTGCATCCTTCTAGAAATTATATATTTTCAAACAATTATGAGATGTTTTATATGTCTACACCTTGCTATATCCATTTACATGAGCTGCTTAGCTGAAAATCATATTAGTCTTATAAAACTTTATTTTTTTTGGTTAACATATACATTTCACACTTAGGAACAGGTGTAAACTCTGACATCCAAAACATCCATCCAAAAAGAATGTCCCTGAGGCACTTACACAAGAGGATATCAATACACATTCACACAATGACATTTCAGACAGATAAATGCCCTTATATGAGGGCACCAAATAAGAAAAATAGAAAGCATGAGCAAAGAGCACATGACATAAAATGAAATACATATGTAGAGACTGAACATCATTTGCAGGGGTTAGAACCCTATTCCATGGTGAAACTGAAGTCCATTTTAAAATGGAAGATTTAACATTTAACAGCTAAGCACATAAAAAGGAATTTGTAACAGAAAAACCTACATCAATTGCAGTGACCTTTCTCAGAGATATCTTTTACAGATTTTCCTTCTGGCTGTCTCTTTTCTTCCTTGCTCTACCCTAGACCTTTTTCAATAGAGATCTTTTTCTTTCTTTCCTCATAGATAAACCACATTTTAACATCTTTAGTCTTATGAATCAGCTTCCACCGTGGAAAAGTTTGAGATGATATTTCTGTCCTGGTGTTTGATGACTTTGGGAATTCCAGAATTCTCTGATTGTATCAGGCTCCTTCTGTCAGGAAGTTGGTTCAAATTATGATAGTAGAAAAAAGAAACATGGAAATTTGTCACAGTTGATATACATCAAACCCTTGAGATATCCTTTTGTCAAGTTTTCTTTATTTTATCCCATCCATAGAGAAATCTAAGGGATCCCATTTGCCAACTCTAACCCATGAGCCCAAAGTCAGTGCATAAAAAGAAAGTCACAAATTTGATATTAGAAGACTCTTTGAATGATGGACGTAACCTCATTATTATAATAAATTTGATTAATAGTCTCTTAGGAATGGATTAAATAAATACTATAGAAATATATAATCCTTATCTTTTTTTTTATTCTTGGTCAAAACCTTTATTTTCATGGCAACTAATTCAGACCCACAGAGGAAGGTTTTGGAAATTTACAAAACTAGTTATTCCAATACCTTAATTGTAATCACGTTGCATTTTATTATCACAAGCTTAAAGGTTACTGTTTTTGGGAAAAGGTACAAGAAAATATCACACTTGGGAAGTTTAATGAGCAGGGCTTCTGGAATCTCCTCCAGTTCCCTCATTTAGATATGTACTCAGATGGTGTCAGTCTTATGTCAGTCCAGAGCGAGGACTGAATCCTAGCCAAGATTCAGGGAGCATCAAGTAAGGGCTTAACAAACATCTTATTCCCCCAGTCATATCACTTAGGAACTCTAATACTATATGGTTTATAAACAACTTTATGAAAGACATGTTACCTCTAAGTTCAGGTTATAATGTCCTGTAAGACCAACATTATCTTGTGTGTATTCCATAGAATATGTGAAAATGACTAGGCATCACCCATGTATAATAGCTTCGAAAAATATGTAACGATGACCAGTATGGGCATGTGCAATTATTTATTTATTGCACGTAGGGCTTAGGAGCGACTGAGCCTAAAAATCCTGACCAAGTCCTATCAGGGCAAAAGAGTAATTTCTTAGAGAAGTGCTTCTTTAAGCAGATCGTTGCAATGAGTCAAAATGACATATGTGGTATTTCAATCTCCCAAGGTCCTTGAGAATGGCCAACATGGTTACTCTTAGGAATAACACTGATTCATGCTAGGAAACTCAATCAGTGACCCTGGTACCATGTCATCCAAACTGATAATAAAAGGTAATGCTCTCTTTGTTCTTCTATTAGAAAGGTCCATTAGTTCCAAATGTAAACTACGGTATATCAGGGGCAAATACAATAAAATAATTCACTTGAAGCCCATTCAGTATTATTTTTAAAATAATGAAGAAAACAGCCTCTTCTTGAATAGAATATTGTCGCTGGAATATATGTACGTTTATGGCAAAAGGGTCATAGCTTGAGAGACCAAGTTGAATTCACCCTAAGATTCAGATATGTTTCAGCAAGTCTAGTGAGTATGTTTAATTGCATGCAGGACTAAGGAACCTCCTAGGAAAGAATAAGTCTCTTGGAAAAAAAGAGTCAATGCACACAAAATTGCTTTAAGTTTTGAGAAAAGGTGGAAAATTCATGTGTAGATCAGATATTATCTGCTCCCTCTCTTTCCTTAAAGACATATAGCAGAGACCTGAGTATAGGGGATATACATAAAAAAGAGCTGGTTCCTTAAAAATCTCTGTAAAACATGAAGGGAATAGAGCAAACAGAGCCTAGTAGTCTACACAGCGGAATGTAGTACTTCCTGTAATTTAGATAATTATTGATCTCTGTGGTCACATTATCTGAAGCAGAAAACCAATCCAGCCTCTGTGTAGTATGAAGGGCTGGAACATCAGAGCATTAGGAGAAGAAAGACATGACCTCACAAAGGCTGAAGTAGGAGACAAGAGAAATGGAGGACTCCCTGTGGTGACCAAGAAGAATATGCAAGAGGAAATTATACTCTTCGTGTATGAGCTGATGGACTGCTTTTGGCTATCTCCATGGGGACTGCTTGAAGTCTGTTGGAGACATCTAAGGGAAGCTGAAGCTCCTGAAATTTTATGGATAGTGGCAAAAACAGAGAAATAATATTTTATTACTCTTGTTAGGCCATTATCTTTACTCCTAGAGTGGTTTACTTTGGAGAAATATGGTTTAAAAATACATGGTATTTGGGGAATTTCTTCTTCTTCAGATTATTTTTATAATGATCTTACCTTAGAAAAAGCTGAAGTAAAAGTCAGCCAGAATAAGTTTTTGATAGAATGTGCTCTTTTGAGCAAATGACTTGGATAATTTTGTACTGTCAGTTAAGAGCTGGCTGGAAATAGAAGTCTGTTTTCAGGATTCATTAAACTTTGTGTCCCTAATTAATATATGATAGTTGACTCATTAATGACTAAGTCTTGCCTGTATGAGTGGATCTTAAACAAATGAACAAACATACAAGAAATGCCTGCATCCAGTGCCCTGACTGACAGAATCAGAAGGGAGGTAGAGTAAAAGGACTTTCCCACTGACTTGCTTGTTTCCCACCTCACGTTTGTTCATATGATGCTACAAGACTGGGTGTAAATCCTTTGACTTTTCCTCTTGTACAGGCTACTGAAGTCAGGCCCCCAGAAGTGTAGAGTCAAGGTCAATGTTACCCATCAGCTAACATCACATCTTTTACCATTCACTTCCATTCCAAGGTAAAAGCACTTTGGATACAGAGTTGGTAGACTGGAAACCAAGGAGGAGGTGGAGGGGAAGAGATAGATGTCTTATGCCATTTGCTTTCTTGCCTTCTCTTAGTATCACTGTTCATTTTGTTTGTTTGTTTCTTCTCTTTATTATGTTAGCACATCTGATGAATACTCAAGTGATGTGACACATATTGATGCCCTAGAGAGGATAAACATTTGCTCTAAATTCCTCTAATTCAAAAGGAGTCATCTAAAATATATAAATATATATGCACCTTTTCTCTCTCTCTCTCTCCCCCTCTTTCTCTGTGTCACACACACACACACACACACACACCATAAACATACACTTTCATATCAAATTTATCCGACAAAAGCAGACATACATATTTTCATTTTTATTCTCTACTTTGATATATTTATATTTTGTTTTACTATCCTATTCTTTGGGGGGAAAAGCAATATGGGTAACTTAACCCACTGGACCTAGAACCAAATCAACAGTCCCTTTCACCCTATTATTAGGTGAATACCATTAATTCATACTCATGTTTAGAAAAAATATTGTTATTCATGGAATTTAAATAATCCAACATTGTTGTCTTTGGTGATTTTTTCTTGCATGGTAATGTTTCTGGTATCTGTGATATAGTGTTCTCAGTAGAAAGAACTGGGGGAAAAATAAAAAGAAATAAATATCCTAAAACTTTAGGTTTTGGTCTTCCGAAAAAAAATCTCTTTCCTCCTCACAGACATGGGATGCCAAGTATCTAATTTATATAACATAATTTAAATATTGAGTAGAAAAAGAAATATCCAAACATGATTGAACATCATGCTAATTGTACCAAGATCAGAAATCAATGTTCTGTAAAGATGCTTTCACCCTTTTCTCTTTCATGATGAAGAAATCACACCCCTGCAATATCCACCAGCCATCTTCAAGAGAATACCTTAAGCTAAGCTGTTGATTAGGTAAAAATTGCCCAACTCCAGGAAAAGTGCCTCACCAGCACTGTATTGAATTCATTCCTGTATTGAATTATTTCATTGCTTAAATGAAAAACACCATGTTTTGGAAAGGACCTTGAAGGACACCTGGTGTTTTTATATAATATATCCAACTGCTGTGTTACAGCTATGCTTTAATGAATGTTTATTTACTTTCTTATTAGTTTTCTATCAATAAACTTGTTTTGCCCTTAGCATCAAAAGCACATTTTCCCTCACACACCTGACCTCCCCCCAAAAAGGATAAAAACAAATAAAAAGCCTCTCAACTTTTTTACAATAAAGAAGAGAGCGTTTACAAACAGCTAAACTTAGGATAGAAACAAAGTGATTTCAACTTAATTCAACGGAAAGAATAGCTCACTTTTTTTTTTTTTTGGCTGCGCCACAGGGATCTTAGTTCCCTGATCAGGGATCGAACCTGTTCCCCCCGCAGTGGAAGTGCAAAGTCCTAACCACTGCACCGCCAGGGAATTCCCTAGCTCACATTTTTAATGCATGTTCTGAAGCTAGATTTTTTTCAGGCTCCTTTTAAATGAGTAAAGGGAGAGGTAATTGAGACTGGGGAATATAATGAGCTAAGAAGTGCTCATGTAAAGTACACACTGCCTCTGAGATCCTAGAAGTCTTTCATAAAAGCTAAAATATCATGGGAAATATGGGATGATAGGATTCAGTGTATTTCATTCTTGTAAAATAATTGTGATTAAATATACTTTTATTATCTCTTAATAAAGTTAATTATCTTTTAACTTCTCCTACAGCGCATAGGCTTAAAGTTAATCTGAAGTAAATTCTTTGTCTTAGAAAAGGATGAATTCACTTTTTGTGAAAGATAATTTATTCACTGACAACAATCACGAACATTTTTTTTTTACCCTCAATAGAAAGCATAGTCATCAGCTAACAGGTTTATTTACTTTCCAATTTTGATTAAATTCACACAAGTTAATTGAGTGAAAATTGATTTTTGTTTCCCTTTTTTGAACTGATAATCTTCCATACCTTCCACATAAGGATAGAATGTGTGACTTCTTCTATGTGTGAATAACATCCCCAGAAGCACTTTCTTAAGTATGTTTTTTCACAATAAAACAACAAAAAACTGTTCTTCATATTAGATTCATGTCACTCTTCATGTAACAACAATTGACACTGACAGTACCATTGAGAAAAATCAAATAAATATGAGGCAATTCTGAACTACCAACTTTTTGAGAGTTAGAAGCTGTAATTTAGTTTATCATTGTATCTCATACTTTCATTTTTAGACATACACATATCATATGTATATTTTAAAATATGAATACATGTATATATAAACAAAAAAATTGAAAATGCAAAACCTCTTCAGTTTGTAGCAATATGGTGCTACCCTAGCAGAGTGTTATATAGGAACAAAACCAAAGAGATAGCTTTAGCGAATGAACTATGTGCATGTGCCCAGCATACAAACAGACTTCCTATTTAGCAGGAATAACAAGATAGGTAGTAAGCAGGACTCTATCTCCCATTACAAAAGACAAGTGAGGAAGTTGTCATATGTATGGTAGAGGATATATCATGAGCTAATCAGACACTCCCACCTAGAGTTTCAAACCTTGAAAAAGTGAGAACAAAAGTGCAGGGTCCAGTTGAGATTATTTCTGGTAGATATGGTAAAGTGGCACATCAGCTAATATCAGAGATGGCAGAGAGTCCCAAACTATGTTATGTTCTAAGTTGACAAGTGTTAAGGTCTTGGCCTTCCTGCCTACGCCTGGTTTTCCAACCTTCTTTTCTATTCTATGATGTGTCCTTCTAGGATATTCCTTTTATGCTTAGATAGCCAAAGTGGTTTCTGTTGTTTATATCCAGGGATCCCACTCATACAGTGTCTCACCTTCATATGCATTGGCATTAATCCGTGATAGTTTAGGCTTGGCATGGACAAATACAGGGCTTAAGTAAGTGTGTTTTCCTTTTAGAATCAGAACACACAAAAAAGGAAATGTAGTTAACATTACTCATAGAAACACATTCTATAAATATTTACTTTGAAATGTGAAATTGCTGACATTTGATGATTTTTGACATTCAGTGGTGATTTCATATGGTTCAACCTAACAATAAGAATATCTTATTGAGTTAAATAGACCCTTTTATGACATACTTTCTTCTTAGGAATTACAGAAAAATGGATTTCTTTTGCACATTAATATTCTTATCTGCCACAAGTTACTGAATTTCTGTGATTACCTATAAAATATCAGAATGTTATCTGAACTCCAGGTGGAGGCTTTCATGATTAGAAAGGAAATAAATTTTGACTATGATTTACTGAGAGAGAATTATGAAGTGGTTTATTTTGAAAAAATTTTGTGTCCACATATAACTCACATATAAAACACACCTTCCCATGAGATCACTAATTTCCAAGTATGATGTTAACTAGCATATTTTCTTTAAAGAGACTCCTGGGAATGTCTTATATAAAAAAATAAAACAACTCAAAACAAAATACCTGGAAAGTACTTAATTATTATTAATATTCAGAATCAAAATTCTTAATATTTATTGGATACCTACTATGTCCTAGCCACTACATTATGCTCTTTATATATATTATCTCATGTAATCCTCACAGCAAGCCTATCAAAAATATATTATCATCATGCTCACTTACCCAATGAGATATTCAATTTTAAAAAGGCTAGGGTGATAACCAGGTCTGTCTGACACTAAAACCCATGATTACTAACACTATTTTATTAATTAGCAGACTACCTGAATATTACTGCTGATTACCAGATAATAGGCAAACACAAAGCACAACAAGATTGAAATACTTTGATTTTCTTTTAATCCTTTGACAATAGTGGTTCCCTCTATCGGGAAAGCTCTTGTTTCATCCTAGGCACCTGCATTTTCTTCTATACTGTCAAAAAACACTTGTTAAAGCTGATGAAGAAGACTTTATTCAAGGGACTACTGCAATGGGGTTTTGCAGTAAGGAAGAGGAGTTACTGGGCTCACTTCCAAATACAGCATGGACAAGTGAGGATTTATAGCCAAGGAGCAGGGTGGGGTGGAGGGCTGTGGATAGAAAATTACGAAGAGGAAACATCAGGGGTGGGGAGTCTTGTTAAACCAACTCAACAGGATTCTTGCTGAAAGCAGACAAGAGTAGTCAGTGTCCAAAGGTGGAGGATTCTGGCTAAAGTTATTAAGCAGGATTCTTGGACAGTGCAAAGACTGACATGTAAGTCCATAGGTCAAAGTCCAGTCCAGAAAATGACTCAGAGGAGCTTGACTAAAATTTGGTCCAAGAGTTTTTGTCAGTCCCTCCTTTGGTTCAAGGAAAGAAGAGACGTTCTTCCTTCCCTTGAACAACATGTGTGCATTTTCTCTTGCAGTTGCCTTTTGTTCATTGAGGATCCTTTCAACCTTCTGTTGAGAACTCGGTAGTATTACCCAGCTCAGGTCTGGCTGCCACTACTCAAAAGTCAATACTCAAGAGGCAAGTGCTGGTAGAAACAGAAAGGTTGCTTTAATCAGAAAGTTGGCATTCTGGGGAGAAAGCGGACTCGTGTCCCAAAACTAACTCTGGAGATTCTGCTCAGCCATGAAAATTTTTAAAAGGAAGAGGGGAAGTAATCTCAGTTAATCATTGAGATAGGGGATCGGACTCGTCACCATCTCCCACTGTGTGCAGGCTTGTCGACTCCTCGTGATCTTTCTTTAGATACTATCTTGTTCACAAAGTTTGTTTGCAAGATTACTGAAGGGCAAGCTAGGGAAGAGATCTGGTCATCTGTTAATTACTTATTCTTTATTTCTGCTTCTTTGATCTACGGAAAGAATCAACAGGTTAGGCAAGGTATTGTGTGATCAAAAGATTTGAAAGGTGTGTTTGGTCCAGAGATGAGTAGAGCATGAAGTACCTGGTTTAAAAGTTAGTTACAATATTACTTTGTAAAGTGACAAGACTAAAGGGGTCTCCTGCTGAGGGTGGTTTCCTGCAAAGAGCTGCTTACAAATCCCCACTTCTCAGACATGGTTCCATTTCTATGGGATCACGGGCGAAGATACATCTTCTGTAACTTCTTCATGCTGACACAGGACACCATATTTTTAGAGTGGAAGACGTCTACATGGGTTTGTAACATCTCTTTGCTGACAGTTTTAGTTGCCTCCTTACATATACGGGCAGAGCAAGCTACAGTTATTTTGATGAGCAATAGTATTAATCCCATTCTCTTGAGGCCAGTTCTTGGAATTGTGCTAGCCATAGATTCAGTACTGCTCAACATGGAGCAGCTTATGTCACGGCTACAGTCTGGTCATCTTGCAGTTAGCTTTTTTCCTCTGATGGCAGTTCTAGTATTTGTAAAACAACTCAGGAATGTGCATCAGACACTGAAAGATTCTGTGACTTTATTGTCTTAGTCATTGACTGTTTGAACCTGCTCTTTTGCGACTAGGGAGGACTAGGAGACTTCAGCTTTTCTACAAACAAGAGACATGGGACATGGAGGGGCCTTTATACTTGAGGGGAGGGGCGTGCAGGGTTCTGCTCAGTTTCAAACCACCCCCCTGTCTTTGATACTCCTCAGTCCTGAGGAGGAACTGGTGTATAACACGAAAGGAGTAAAGTTTTGGACAGAGAAGTTAATCATAAACTTGACAGATGCACTCACAGGGTTCTGCTCAGTTTCAGTAGTAGAGAATATTTGCTGAATGGTACAAGCAGTCAGGCATTTAATGAGGGGAATTTCTATGGAAAAACAACAACTGGTGGTTGCAAACCTAGTTTCTGAATCCAGAGAGCAGCCAGTTGAGAAGATTTCTAGTTACTGAGCTCAAAATATTTTTATAGAACTCTTTTTTTTAAATTAATTAATTTATTTATTTATTTATTATTTTTGGCTCTGTTGGGTCTTTGTTTCTGTGCGAGGGCTGTCTCTAGTTGTGGCGAGCGGGGGCCACTCTTCATCACGGTGCGCGGGCCTCTCACTATCGCGGCCTCTCTTGTTGCGGAGCACAGGCTCCAGACGCGCAGGCTCAGTAGTTGTGGCTCACGGGCCCAGTTGCCCCGCGGCATATGGGATCTTCCCAGACCAGGGCTCAAACCCGTGTCCCCTGCATTGGCAGGCAGATTCTCAACCACTGCGCCACCAGGGAAGCCCTCAAAATATTTTTAGATGGTGGAGTGAGAACAGCAGTCTTCTGGAAGATTCATCCCTGGCCGTTCACCTGTGCCACATTGCCTGCATCTGCAAAGTGCAAGGCAAACTACCTGTGCATTTAACCCTATTACTAAGTTACATGCTTCACATTTCAGAGAGGGGGAGAGAGAGAGAGAGAAGTAGAGACAAAGATAGAGACAGAGTTGTTTTGTATAACATAAACCACTATCCTATTCTAAATAATGACAGTGTGTCAAGTGCTTTCTGGCTCTGAAGCCTCTGGTTTCTGCTCTCTAGTCCACACAGCCCAACAGCTCAGGATACCAAAAACATTCCGTTTAGGCCTTTATTAATTAAACCAACATTGGCTACCTTGAAACAAATAAAGTAGTTCAAGACCAGGTTACATTTGTTAACTTCTAACCTAGGCTACTGGTGGCTTCTAGAGAGTTTCACAATGTATAGCCCAGGAAAGGTTAGGACAAGGGAAAGTACCTTATGATAACAGGAGTTGCTTTCTGTTTACATGCTCTTTATGCCAACTGCTAGGAGACTCAGCATAACTCCGCTTCCACCCATATTCTCAACTTTGAAATCCAAATTTTCAGCCATAAAACAATAGGTGTTTGTCCTAAAAATTTTATTTTTGTCTAGTAGATTAACTCTCCCAAAAGAATTTTAACCAAAATGTTTGAATATGTATATATGCATACCATTTATCACCTTTATCATGTAGAAAACATCATTGCTAATTAAGATCCATGATGAGAATGCAGTGTCTCTATAATAATCTATGGCCTTCAGAAATTCCAAACCTGTGCTAGCTCTTTGAGGGGGAAGGAAATGTATGGTGGAAGAGCATAGAGGAAGCATGCTAAGATTTACCATTAAACTCATTCCTATTATTCACCTGAGTACCACAATATAATAAAAGCTCTGAAAATATATTTTAAGAGTAGTTACCAGGATACAGAATGACAATCTTCTCTGATGCAAATTAGTGGTCTCATTCATTAGCTGTTGAAAGCATCTCCAAAAATAAAAATATTCTCTTTTAGGCTGATTGTTTTGGTGTTGTCATAATTTCCTTCTTTGTGTATGAGAAGAATTGAGAGTGAATAATAATGAAAGCATACTGTGCACAGCAATTCAAGTGGCTGCTTGGAACCTTATTCTACTTCTTGTATCATCAGAAATAATCAATTTCACATAACTTCTTTTCTTTTTTCTTCTTCTTTTTGGCCCTCCTGCTTGCAACATAAACCTTTTGCATTTCAGGTCATGCTTATCAAGTTTCTCCTCTTCAGTGTATGTGCCTGAACATGTCAGATTCTGAGCAGAGGAGTGATAGGACCCCTCACTAATATTTTGAAAGTAGCATTCTGCAGTATTCAGAATAATGATAGAAGGGTAGACTATCTGGGAGACTGTTACAGTTAATTAAGTGAAAGATGATGGCGGTTTGGGCCATGGTGTTAGCAAAGCTTGTGGTGAAAATTTGACCGGTTCTGAAAATGTTTTAAAAGTGAAAAAACAGATTTTCCTGATGGATTTAATATAAAATATGAATAAAAGCGAGACATTTAAAAGGACTCTAAGATTAAGGAAGGGTAGATTTTCCATCAACTGAGATCAGAAAGATTGTGGAAGAGGAGAAAGTGTGAGAGGAAAGTTCAGAAGTTCATTTTTGGAGACAGCAAGATTGAGATGTCTATTAGATACCCAAGTGGAGATGCCCAGTGGGCAATTGGAGATATATACATGAGTGTGAAGATTCGAATTGGGGAATTGTTGGCACAGAGATGAATGTTTATGTAAAACCTCTGAGTCTGGATGAAACCACAGAGGATGTGGATATTGATAGAGGAGGATGAATTACTGAGCTCTGGGGCAACATTAAGAGTTAGCAGAAAAGAAGATGAACCAATGTCCAGCTAGGACACTAGAAACCACTTGAGTATTTTTGAATAGAGATATAATATTGGAATTATTTTATATATATTTTTTGAAAGAATGGAAGAACAAAAAAAGAGAAAGGCACTGTTTCCTAAAGATTCGGTCCTACATAAGATGTTAAGGCCTCCACAATAGCAAGAACTTGTCTGAGCCTCAGTGCCCTCTGCAGCTGCTGCAGGAGTTCCTGTCATCTGCTGTATATCACCCTTAAAGAGCCACCACTCACCACAATAGCTATACTGCCAGAACCCTAGAACTACATGAAAAACCTGCAATAACCTTCAATGGCCCAGAGTCTCCCATGGCTACCACTCACTTGCTACCTTCGGAATTCTGGCACAATGGCTGGAACCACCTGTACTTTTGCAGGAGCCCATAGTCACTCACTTACTGCCACCAGATGAGAACAGTTTCTACCTGCTGACAGCCTTCTTATCTGGTGCCAGGTCTCTCTTAGAAGAAGACAACCAGAACCTCGTTGACAAGAGAGTTTGTGAAATGTAATTTGCAGTCTTAAGCCTAATGCTACAAAGGAGAGTATAGAAGAGAGAAGAGCATAATAGGGTTGAGTGTGAACTAGTAGTGTCTGGTAACTCCCAACCCTTTGATTACTTAGCTTCCATACATTCTCTTGCCATATTTAAACTTTTGAATGGCAGCAACAACGCAACAGCATATTTCTACTCATCTGATGCAACTATTCTTTATACAAACGATGACACTTTCATTCATTCCCCCCTAAAAGTAGAAAAATAGTCTTATCACCATAACTATTTTTGGAGAATGTTAATTCCTCTTCTATTTAAGTTGCAATTTCATCCTCAATATTCTTTATTTAAAATAATGAGAAATATATATATATATACACATATAAACAGACAAGGAAAGTAATTGATCACAAGATGGTGTTTGACATTTATGATTTCCTTTGTCCACTATCCATTCCTTTAACCTCACCTAGCCAGGATTTTCCACAGTTTAAGATGGCTGACTACCTAAACCTTTATTTCTCAAGGTTTAATCTCTAAGTAATCTTCCCTTTATTGTTTACATGTAGTCTTCTATTAACTTTTACCACTGAATACAGAAATACTAAGGCGGACCACAAATAATCCCTTGGATCCTACACAGAACTCTCTTCTTAATAATTGGCGTCTATGATAACAGAATAAAGTACCTTCTTCTTTGCCTGTTTGCACAGAAAGCCCCAAATGGTCAGGTAGCAATCACAATTTACATTTTCAAAAATAATTTTTGTCCCTTTATTGGAATTATTTCTCCTTTTGAACTAACATTTTAAACTAACCAAGCCGAAAGCTTTCAGACAAGAAGCAAAAACTTGGCATGTGAGATGTTGACTTTATAAGAGAGAGAAGACATTCTTACTTCCATCTGTTAAATTCTAGACCTGGGTATACTGGTCATGGAAGACTGCTGGTTCAAATCATGCACTGAATTTTGTAGAACAGTGCCCAAATTTGCAAGATTTTGTTCATCAGCTGTCAGTGAGCCTTCAGCAAGTTATTTCATTGTTCCATTGTTCTACAAGATCAACTACTTTTAGTAGGGTATCTTGTAAGAGCAGCGAATATCATTGGTATAAGCTCATTGCTTTTATTACTAAATGAGTTCCTTAGTCAAAACAACATTATCTGGAATAACATGATGGAGAATAAGTCCTTTACTAAGTCCATAGATGGCAGTGTTAGCAAAAGTAAAGCAGATAGGAAAAGAAAAAAATTAAGTAGAATAAATATCCATCCCTGTGAGGACCCCTCCATGATAGAAGTGTTCAATGTAGTCACTTTGCTATCAGAAGAACAGATGGTATGCTGGAATTCAGAGGCCGTATCTGGAATTCAGCTTTGGACTTTGCTAATGGCAAGATGGGCACCATTAGTGGCAATTGCCAAATAAGTTTTGTTGAATGGGGATATTTGTTGTTGAGCCCATTCATAACATCTTTTTATGAAGCCATGGTCACTCTGTGCATGAATCCATTGGTCATATACTGGGAATACTGGGGAAAGAAAAGTCAACTGACATCAACGGAGTGGATCATTGTCTCCCTTGGTACAATCTTCTCTGCAGTGGATGAAATCATATAATATAAATATCCTAATATGCTATGCCCTTTCCAACATGCTTATCCACCTGCTTTCTTTCTTTCTTTCTTTTTTTAAATATCTTTATTGGAGTATAATTGCTTTACAATGTTGTGTTAGTTTCTGCTGCATAACAAAGTGAATCAGCTATACATATACATATGTCCCCATATCTCCTCCCTCTTGTCTCTACCTCCCACACTCCCTATCCCACCCCTCTATGTGGTCACAAAGCACTGAGCTGATCTCCCCATGTGATGCAGCTGCTTCCCACTAGCTAGCTATTTTACATTTGGTAGTGTATATATGTCAGTGCTACACTCTCACTTCATCCCAGCTTACCCTTCCCCCTCCCCATGTCCTCAAGTCCATTCTCTACATCTGCATCTTTATTCCTGTCCTGCCCCTAGGTTCTTCAGAACCTCTTTTTTTTTTTTTTTTTTTTTAGATTCCATATATATGTGTTAGCATATGGTATTTGTTTTTCTCTTTCTGACTTACTTCACTCTGTATGACAGAATTTAGGTCCATCCACCTCACTACAAATAACTCAATTTTGTTTCTTTCTATGGCTGATTGATATTCCATTGTATATATGTGCCACATCTTCTTTATCCATTCATCTGTCGATGGACACTTAGGTTGCTTCCATGTCCTGGCTATTGTAAATATGCTGCAATGAACATTGTGGTACATGACTCTTTTTGAATTATGGTTTTCTCAGGGTATATGCCCAGTAGTGGGATTGCTGGGTAATGTGGTAGTTCTATTTTTAGTTTTTTAAGGAACGTCCATACTGTTCTCCATAGTGCTGTATCAATTTACATTCCCACCAACAGTGCAAGAGGGTTCCCTTTCCTCCACACTCTCTCCAGCATTTATTGTTTGTAGATTTTTTGATGATAGCCATTCTGACCGGTGTGAGGTGATACCTCATTATAGTTTTGATTTGCATTTCTCTAATGATTAGTGATGTTGAGCATTCTTTCATGTGTTTGTTGGCAATCTGTGTATCTTCTTTGGAGAAATGTCTATTTAGATTTTCAGCACATTTTTGGGTTGGGTTGTTTTTTTGATATTGAGCTGCGTGAGCTGCTTGTATATTTTGGAGATTAATCCTTTGTCAGTTGCTTGATTTGCAAATATTTTCTCCCATTTGAGGGTTGTCTTTTTGTCTTGTTTACAATTTCCTTTGTTGTGCAAAAGCTTTTAAGTTTCATTAGGTCCCATTGTTTATTTTTGTTTTTATTTCCATTTCTCTAGAAGGTGGGTCAAAAAGGATCTTGCTGTGATTTGTGTCACAGAGTGTTCTGCCTATGTTTTCCTCTAAGAGTTTTATAGTGTCTGCTCTTACATTTAGGTCTTTAATCCATTTTGAGTTTATTTTTGTGTATGGTGTTAGGAAGTGTTCTAATTTCATTCTTTTACATGTGGCTGTCCAGTTTTCCCAGCACCACTTATTGAAGAGACTGTCTTTTCTCCACTGTATATTCTTGGCTCCTTTATCAAAGATAAGGTGACCACATGTGCATGGGTTTATCTCTGGGCTTTCTATCCTGTTCCATTGACCTATATTTCTGTTTTTGTGCCAGTACCATACTGTCTTGATTACTGTAGCTTTGTAGTACAGTCTGAAGTCAGGGAGCCTGATTCCTCCAGCTCCGTTTTTCTTTCTCAAGATTGCTTTGGCTATTCAGGGTCTTTTGTGTTTCCATACAAACTGTGAAATTTTTTCTTCTAGTTCTGTGAAAAATGCCATTGGTAGTTTGATAAGGATTGCACTGAATCTGTAGATTGCTTTGGGTAGTTTGCTCATTTTCACAATGTTGATTCTTCCAATCCAAGAACACGGTATATCTCTCCATCTGTTTGTATCATCTTTAATTTCTTTCATTAGTGTCTTGTAGTTTTCTGCATACAGGTCTTTGTGTCTTTAGGTATGTTAATTCCTAGGTATTTTATTCTTTTTGTTGCAGTTGTAAATGGGAGTGTTTCCTTGATTTCTCTTTCAGATTTTTCATCTTTAGTGTATAGGAATGCAAGAGATTTATGTGCACTAATTTTGTATCCTATTACTTTACCAAATTATTAATTAGCTCTAGTAGTTTCCTGGTACCATCTTTAGAGTTCTCTTTGTATAGTATCATGTCATCTGCAAACAGTGACAGCTTTACTTCTTTTCCGATGTGTATTCCTTTTATTTCTTTTTCTTCTCTGATTGCTATGCCTAAAACTTCCAAATCTATGTTGAATAATAGTGGTGAGAGTGGGCATCCTTGTCGTGTTCCTGATTGTAGAGGAAATGGTTTCAGTTTTTCACCATTGAGAATGATGTTGGCTGTGAGTTTGTCATATATGGCTTTTATTATGTTGAGGTAAGTTCCCTCTATGCCTACTTTCTGGAGAGTTTTTATCATAAATGGGTGTTGAATTTTGTCAAAAGCTTTTTCTGCATCTATTGAGATTATCATATGGTTTTTATCTTTCGATTTGTTAATCTGGTGTATCACGTTGATTGATTTGCATATATTGAAGAATCCTTGCAATCCTGGGATAAATCCCATTTGATCATGGTGTATGATCCTTTTAACGTGCTGTTGGATTGTGTTTGCTAATATTTTGTTAAGGATATTTGCATCTATATTCATCAGTGATATTGGTCGGTAGTTTCCTTTTTTTCTGACATCTTTGTCTGGTTTTGGTATCAGGGTGATGGTAGACTCATAGAATGGGTTTGGGAGTGTCCCTCCCTCTGCTATATTTTGGAACAGTTTGAGAAGGATAGTTGTTAGCTCTTCTCTAAATGTTTGATAGAATTTGCCTGTGAAGCCATCTGGTCCTGGGCTCTCGTTTGTTGGAAGATTTGTAATCACAGTTTCAATTTCAGTACTTGTGATTGGTCTGTTTATATTTTCTATTTTTTCCTGGTTCAGTCTCAGAACGTTATGCTTTTGTAAGAATTTGTCCATTTCTTTCAGGTTGTCCATTTTATTGGGATATAGTTGCTTATAGTA
The DNA here is from genome assembly GCF_965194825.1 of Balaenoptera physalus. Classification (NCBI taxonomy): domain Eukaryota; kingdom Metazoa; phylum Chordata; class Mammalia; order Artiodactyla; family Balaenopteridae; genus Balaenoptera; species Balaenoptera physalus. The sequence goes on from NC_138891.1 coordinate 29,107,684, forward strand.
ATCCCTCATGATTCTTTGTATTTCTGCAGGGTCAGTTGTTACTTCCCCTTTTTCATTTCTTTCATTTATTTATTTATTTATTTACTTACTTACTTACTTACTTATTTATTTATTTATTTATTTATTTATTTATTTATGGCCATGTTGGGTCTTCGTTTCTGTGCGAGGGCTTTGTCTAATTGCGGCAAGTGGGGGCCACTCTTCATCACGGTGTGCGGGCCTCTCACTATTGCGGCCTCTCTTGTTGTGGAGCACAGGCTCCAGATACGCAGGCTCGGTATTGTGGCTCACAGACCCAGTTGCTCCACGGCATGTGGGATCTTCCCAGACCAGGGCTACAACCCATGTCCCCTGTATTGGCAGGCAGATTTTCAACCACTGCGCCACCAGGGAAGCCCCCCCCATTTTTCATTTCTAATTCTGTTGATTTGCGTCTTCTCCCTTTTTTTCTTGATGTATCTGGCTAGTGGTTTATCAATTTTATTTATCTTCTCAAAGAGCCAGCTTTTAGTTTTATTGATCTTTGCTATTGTTTCCTTCATTTCTTTTTCATTTATTTCTGATCTGATCTTTATGATTTCTTTCCTTTGCTAACTTTGGGGTTTTTTTGTTCTTCTTTCTCTAATTGCTTTAGGTATAAGGTTAGATTGTTTATTTGAGATTTTTCTTGTTTCTTGAGGTAGGATTTTATTGCTGTAAACTTCCCTCTTAGAACTGCTTTGCTGCATCCCATAGGTTTTGGGTCATCATGTTTTCATTGTCATTTGTTTCTAGGTATTTTTTGATTTCCTCTTGGAAATCTTCAGTGATCTCTTGGTTGCTTAGTAGTGTATTGTTTAGCCTCCATGTGTTTGTATTTTTTACAGTTTGTTTCCTGTCATTGATATCTAGTCTCATAGCGTTGTGGTCAGAAAAGATAGTTGATACGATTTCAATTTTCTTAAGTTTACCAAGGCTTGATTTGTGACCCAAGATATGATTTATTCTGGAGAATGTTCCATGAGCAGGTGAGAAGAAGGTGTATTCTGTTGTTTTTGGGTGGAATGTCCTATAAATATCAATTAAGTCCATTTTGTTTAATGTGTCATTTAAAGCTTGTGTTTCCTTATTTATTTTCAATTTGGATGATCTGTCCATTGGTGAAAGTGGGGTGTTAAAATCCCCTACTGTGAGTGTGTTACTGTCGATTTCCCCTTTTATGGCTGTTAGAATTTGCCTTATGTATTGAGGTGCTCCTATGTTGGGTGTATAAATATTTACAATTTTTATGTCTTCCTCTTGGATTCATCCCTTGATCATTATGTAGTTTCCTTCTTTGCTTCTTGTGATAGTCTTTATTTTAAAGTCTATTTTGTCTGATATGAGTATTGCTACTCCAGCTTTCTTTTGATTTCCATTTGCATGGAATATCTTTTTTCATCCCCTCACTTTCAGTCTGTATGTGTCCCTAGGTCTGAAGTGGGTCTCTTGTAGACAGCATGTATACGGGTCTTGTTTTTGTATCCATTCAGCCAGTCTATGTCTCTTGGTTGGAGCATTTAATCCATTTACCTTTAAGGTAATTATCGATACGTATATTCCTATTACCATTTTCTTAACTGTTTTGGGTTTGTTATTGTAGGTCTTTTCCTTCTGTTGTGTTTCCTGCCTAGAAAAGTTCCTTTAGCATTTGTTGTAAAGCTGGTTTGGTGGTGCTGAATTCTCTTAGCTTTTGCTTGTCTGTAAAGGTTTTAACTTCTCTGTCAAATATGAATGAGATCCTTGCTGGGTAGAGTAATCTTGGTTATAGGTTTTTCTCCTTTATCACTTTAAGTATGTCCTGCCACTCCCTTTGGCTTGCAGAATTTCTGCTGAAAGATCAGCTGTTAACCTTATGGGGATTCCCTTGTATGTTATTTGTTGCTTTTCCCTTCCTGCTTTTAATATTTTTTTTTTGTGTTTTGTTTTTGATAGCTTGATTAATATGTGTCTTGGTGTGTTTCTCCTTGGATTTATCCTGTATGGGACTCTCTGCACTTCCTGGCTTGGGTGACTATTTTTTTCCCCATGTTAGGGAAGTTTTCAACTGTAACCTCTTCAAATATTTTATCAGACCCTTTTGTTTTCTCTTCTTCCTCTGGGACCTCTATAATTTGAATGTTGGTGATTTTAGTGTTGTCCCAGAAGTCTCTGAAACTGTCCTCAATTCTTTTCATTGTTTTTTCTTTATTCTGCTCTGTGGTAGTTATTTCCACTGTTTTATCTTCCAGGTCACTTTTTTGTTCTTCTGCCTCAGTTATTCTGCTATTGATTCCTTCTAGAGAATTTTTAATTTCATTTATCGTGTTGTTCATCATTGTTTGTTTCCTCTGTAGTTCTTCTAGGTCCTTGTTAAATGTTTCTTGTATTTTCTCAATTCTATTTCCAAGATTTTGGATCATGTTTACTATCATTACTTTGAATTATTTTTCAGGTAGACTGCCTATTTCCTCTTCATTTGTTTGGTCTGGTGGGTTTTTACCTTGCTTCTTCATCTGCTGCATATTTCTCTGTCTTCTCATTTTGCTTAACTTACTGTGCTCAGGGTCTCTTTTACTTAGGCTGCAGGTTTGTAGTTCCCTTTGTTTTTGGTGTCTGCCTCCAGAGGGTGAAGTCAGTTCAGTGTGTTGTGTAGGCTTCCTGGTGGAGGGGGCTTGTGCCTGTGTTTAGTGGGTGGGGCTGAATTCTGTCTCTCTGGTGGGCAGGGCTGCGTCCGGTGGTGTGTTTTGGGGTGTCTATGAACTTAGTATGATTTTAGGCAGCCTCTCTGCTAATGGGTGGGGTTGTGCTCCTCTCCTGCTAGTTGTTCAGCATGGGGTGTCCAGCACTGGTGCTTACTGGCCGTTGGGTGGAGCTGGGTCTTAACGTTGAAATGGAGATTTCTGAGGGAGCTCTCGCTGATTGATATTACGTGGGGCCTGGAGGTCTCTGGTGGTCCAATGTCCTCAACTCCTCTCTCCCACCTCAGAGGCTCAGGCCTGACAGCAGGCCAGAGCACCAAGACCCTGTCAGCCACACAGCTCAGAAAAAAAGGGGAAAAAAAAGAAAGAAAAATAAATAAATTAATAAAAATAAAATAAAATAAAATAGTATCATTAAAATAGAAAAATAAAAAGAGTAATAATTTTAAAAAGAGTGCAACAAAACCAATAAACAAATCCACAAATGATAACAAGCACTAAAATCTATACTAAGATAAACATAAATATCAGAAACAAGTCAGTCACATACAGCAAACCCCAAGTCTGCAGTTGCTCCCAAAGCCCACCACCTCAATTTTGGGTTGATTTGTTCTCTATTCAGGTGTTCCACAGATGCAGGGTACCTCAATTTGATTGTGGGGATTTAATCTGCTGCTCCTAAGGCTACACGGAGAAATTTCCCTTTCTCTTCTTTGTTCGCACAGCTCCTGCAGTTCAGCTTTGGTTTAGGCCCCACCTCTGCATGTAGGTTGCCCTCAGACATCTGTTCCCACCCAGACAGGATGGGGTTGGGGTTAAAGCAGCGGCAGATTAGGGGGCTCTGGCTCACTCATGCCCAGGGGGTAGGGAGGGGTATGGTAGTTATAATTGGAATGAAGGGCGAGCCTGCGGGGGCAGAGGCCAGCAAGAGGTTGCAACAGCCTAAGCCATGCCGTGTGTTCTCCCGGGGAATTTGTCCCTGGATCACAGGACCCTGGCAGTGGAATGCTGCTCAGTCATCTGGCAGTGAGGGGGCATGTGGATAGTGATCTGTGCTTGCACACAGGATTCTTGGTGGCTCCAGCAGCAACGTTAGTGTTTCATGCCTTTCTCTGGTGTCCAGGCTGATAGCTGCAGCTCACGCCCATCTCTGGGGCTCGTTTGAGGGTGCTCTGCCTTCTGTGAGCAGAGAGAGAAGGAATCCCCTCTCCTTGTGCACCCCAAAACAATGGTCTCTTGCCTCTTAGACAGGTCCAGACTTTTTCCCAGACTCCCTCACGGCTAGCTATGGCACACTAGCCCCCTTCAGGCTGTGTTCACGCAGCCAAACCCAGTCTTCTCCCTGGGATCTGACCTCTGATGCCCGAGCCTCAGCTCCCAGCCCCCGCCCACCCTGGCGGGTGAGCAGACAAGCCTCTCGGGCTGGTGAGTGCTGGTCGGCACTGATCCTCTGTGCAGGAATCTCTCCACTTTGACCTCTGCACCCCTGTTGCTGTGCTCTCCTCTGTGGCTCTGAAGCTCCCCATCCACCCCCTGTCTCCGCCAGTGAAGGGGCGTCCTAGTGTGTGGAAACTTTTCTTCCTTCACAGCTCCCTCCCAGAGGTGCAGGTCCTGTCTCTACTCTTTTGTCTCTGTTTTTTCTTTTTTCTTTTGCCCTATCCAGGTACGTGGGGAGTTTCTTGCCTTTTGGGACGTCTGAGGTCTTCTGGCTGCATTCAGTAGGTGTTCTGTAGGAGTTGTTCCACATGTAGATGTATTTTTGATGTATTTGTGTGGGAGGAAGGTGATCTCCACGTCTTACTCCTCCACCATCTTGAAGGTCCCCCCCTCCACCTGCTTTCTGCTCTCATTTTTCCATCTTGCTTTTTCAGTACCATACCATCCATCAGTGAAGAAGAATATAATTTAAAAGAATATGCTTTATTTTTTACACAAATAATTTTTGATTACTTGTGCCTGGCACTCTTCTGGGTGTTAATATTATGGTGAGCAAAGCAGCAAGGAAATCAAAAGGTGAAAAATGCTGAGTAAAAGGGATCTTGTTCTCAAGGAACTTATGGTTTAGAAGTGAATATACTAATCAAATAATTGCCAAAGAATATAATTTCAAACTCTCACGAGCCAATTGAGAAAAGAACATTACAGAAGTTATAAAAGCATAACCACAGATCTAGTATGGTAGGTCAGGGACAATTTTTCTCAAAGTTGTATTTGAGTCAAGATGTAAAGCTGCGCTCTACATGATTTAATTAAGAAAAAATGTGGGGAAGGGAGGAATATATTTCCAGACAGAGAATATTAAAGACTCTGATGTGTTTTAAGCACCTGAAAGAAGGCCAATGTGCCTGGAGTGCATGGACTAAGAGAAAGTGGTTTGAGATGATGCTGGAGATGTGAGATGTGGGAACCAGCTTATGTAGGACTTTGAAGAATAGATGAAGAATTGGGGTCATCAAATACAGCAAAGGGAAACTTTGAAGAAACAAAAAAGAGATGTAATAAGATTTAAAGAAATACCTCTGACTTTAATATAGAGGAAAGATTAAAAGGAGGTAAGAGAGAAAAGGAGGTCATCAGTGGCTGAAATATTTCACCCTCAGTGAAATTCAGCCATATTTAGGCTAAATGGGCTTTGGGATGTTGGCTTTGGAAGTCAGTTGCCACTTACAACATTGGATGTATAGAAAAGCCATTTCTTCATTCTAACTAACTACTCAAGTAGGTAGAGATCTCTGTTTCTGAAATAGTAGTCACTGCTCTATATAGCTCTTTTCTGCCCACCACCCATTCAATATTTACATGGCAGATAAGGCTGCAAAAACACCCGTGTTATGGGCATAGGAGGTAGGGTAGCTAAGAAAGGCATGGACTTTGGAGAAAGAGTAACTTGATTTAGAATATCAGATTCATCCTTTGTTAACCGTGTAACTTTCTGTAAATAATCTCTCCAGGACTTGGATTTTTAGCTTGCAATATTGTCTGGCTTGGAATTTGTATAATACCACCTAGTGCAAAGGGTCATCACAAGGATGAATGGGAGATAATGGATACACAACACCTAGCATAGACCGAAGCTCACAGAAGGCAACCCACACATGTTTATTCCCTTGGCTAAAGTAATCTGAAAGCCTAGTGGTAGAACTTTCAGGTCTGTTAATGTTACTTCCATATAACAATATCATTACAATTTATTGTATATATTTTGCCCATTCATTGTAACCCATTTTCATGCAGTTTCCATTGTTCAGATTATATCATGAACAGGGCAAAGCAGGAACTACATCTTTTCACTCTTCTAATTAAAGCTAAAGCATCTAGGATATGGGAATTATGCTGGAAAAGAGTTCAATAAATACTGGTTAATTCTTATGCTGATAAAAATTGAAAGCACTTAATCTAGAAAATGACTTTATTATATTTAAATTTAGAAGTCTTGAAATTATAAGATTTTTCTTTCTTCTTCAAATAGCCAGGAATGCCCTTTTTATCTTCTTCATTAGAAAAAGAAATAAAGGAAACAATAATTTAGAGTCTTATAGAAATCACTCTATGAGAAGTGTTTTATATATTTGTCCCATCTTTTCTTCTATGTATTATTGTAGCTATTTTACACTGAAGGAGGCTGAGAAGGGTCAAAAAAGTTAAAGTCTCTAGCCCAGTGGCATTCAGGCAATAACTAAAGAAGCCAGAATTCCAACAAGGACCAATTGGCTCGTGTTCTCTCCTGTCCTCCTGGTTGCTTTCTGGGGCAGCTACTAAGAGGAAGGGGTCCTGGGTTCCCTTTGTTTCCTCTCTGTCTGTGAGGCTGGCTCAGTCCTCCTGGGAAATCAGAACATGACAAGGGACAAAATCTATTTCATAAGCCAATGGCTTTCTTAATGTCATGAAATCCTCAATAGAACTCAATAGCAAACAGGAACTCAATATCATAAATAGTATATATAAATTTTAAAAGAAAGCAAACTTAATATTTTTTCTTTCCCACTTCTTTCTTCTTTCATCCATTCATCTCAGGAGGAAATGCTCTCCTAAGGAACTACTAGAAAGTATTTAAGTGTGGTGTCTGAATATCTGCTAGCCAAGCAGTAGGAATAATGTATATGACACTTTTATGACAGGCATGTTCCCCCCTGGCTGTTGTTTAAAACCACATATGACTTAGTAATTGTGGAATATACTAATAGCAGACCCCTTTTTTTGCCCATGTAGGTCCATTGGGAAAAATGTGACATTTTCCAGATGTTTAGCCAAAGCCACTCTAATTAAGCTGTATATGCTTATTAAAAAAGTAAAGTGGTTTAAAGCAAAAATTACTTGGAATCTAGTTTGGCAGAGAGCTTGCCTTGATAACTTTGATGATATTCTGAGGCTTGATTAAAATATTATTCCCTGAAACTTATAAATTTTAATGAAGACGGTAACATTTCAAAACCTTGTCTATATATGTTACTGCATCTGTGTGGATAGGTATTTTTTTAAGTTGTGAAATGAACCCTACTTTAAAATGTTGAGTACATATGTATGAAATTCAAAAAATGAGATTACAAGAAGTATAAAACAGAGAGTGAGGTGGTTAATTTAAAAGTGTCCTCGTGAATTCTGCCTTCAGGATCCAAAACTTACAAGACCCAAATGATGCTGGTTCATGTTTCTCCATGCTCAAGGCAGTCCCCTGGTTCAGAGACCAGGGTTCAGAGAAATGACCCATGCTTCCACAAAAAGCTTTCTCTCTCACCTTTAGTGACAAGCTTAATGAGTTTGTATGTCAGGAAAACCTTAAACATAGGATTTCCATACTTGGCTCAGCTATTTATAAGCATAAACACACATATGTAAGACACATACATACGCACACACGAGAGAAAGATTACATATTAAAGTAAGTTGTTTTTTATCAAGAAAACTTTTCCTTGCCATCTTTGCTTCAACAGGAAAAGGATCATCTCAGGAAAACTGGTAACAGTCATTGAGTAAATCTCTGTTTTAACACATACAAAATTGAAAAGTTTAGAAAGTACTCTTGCTTTGCAGTGGTCTGTTTGGAATTTTTCAAATTAATGTTTTGTAAGAAGGAAAAAAATCTATTTTTAAAATTCATGTAGTACAATAATTCTTTTTAGTAGAAAAAAATATGCTATCCCAGCAAATCAGTCTCTGCTCCTTGTATGGAAGATGATCTGTTTGTAGATGACACCTTAATGCTGTCTATTTTGATGCACAGTGGGTGAACACAGTTTCCAGGAAATATTCCCTTCCCTGGCATTCTTTTGGTGGCCCAGCAGATAGACTGTGACATCACTGGTGAAGCTGTGAATATAATGTAAAGGTCATCTCTAGCATTAATCTAAGGTCAGGGAAGATTCTGAGTGCTATGAGATGTTCTTAAAATACTTTATACACACAGGGCCATAGAATCCATTTACAAGCGTGTTTTCATTGTACTTTTCTAGTCTGTGATAGAATTAGCTGGATTTGCACTTTGATATAGAGTTAAGAGGAAATCTCTTAGTACTGCTGACCTTTTTTTAAACACACACAAAATATCTGTATTTTTTATTAGGAAAGATGCAGAATATTTTGTGTAATTTCAATTTGCCAACTTTAAAATAGACGTTAGATATATATACACTCACCATGAAAACAGAATAATCCAAATTTCCCAATTAATTTTTCTTGAATGGATGGAGAGATGTAAAATTAAAAAGGGCAGAATGTATAAGATAGTTTGAGCCCCACGTTCTTCATAGGTACTGCTCTTAACTCTTATCTCTAAAACTACAGGTTAGAATAAATTGCTTCTGAATAGTGAAGGCAAATGGAGGTAAATGACAGAAAATACAATGTAAATTGGCTTTTGAAGAAAAAAATGGTAAGATAACATTGACTCCTATAATGGAAGGTCTTTGATCCAATGTTCAAACACTATGATTGGGATATTTGTGGGGGTTTTTTGTTGTTTTTTTCCATCTCTGGTCCATTTCCTCAAATAGACACTTTCCTCATTGGGAGTAACTCCAATCATATTCTTCTAAGTCCAAATGAAGAGTATTAGAGATCACCTTTCTTTCCAGCCCAGATCCTGGATCAGTTATGATTGGCTAGGATTGAATCATATGCTTATACATGAACTGATTATTATGTTAGGAAAGGATTAAGAGTGTGGCCAATGGTGCTTCCCCAAAATGAACTCAGGATATATTACCAAAAGAAGAAGGAATACACACTACTATATATAAAATAGATAACTAATAAGGACCTACTGTATAGCACAGGGAACTCTACTCAATGCTCTGTAGTGACCTATGTGGGAAAAGAATCTAAAAAAGAGTGGATATATGTGTATGTATAACTGATTCACTTTGCTGTACACCTGAAACTAACACAACATTGTAAATCAACTATACTCCAATAAAAATTTTTTAAAAATAAAGAAGAAATCAATGGCAGGCAACCAAACATACAACAAATGTTCTTTACATCAAGAACAACTTTGATAGATCCAAAATTAAATGCTGCTGTTGCAGGTTTATCAAACTGTGAGTTCAAAGGAAAGAAGTTTCATGTGTGTTTGAAGAATAGATAGTAGATCAGAATAGCTAGAAAACATAAATAGATTTATGTAAAACTATAAGCATGTTAAGACAGTTCAGAGTGTGACAAAAATTTGATGAGGCAATAATTTTGGATTTTAGTTCTCTAATTTATGAGTAATCAGAACTAATGACTTGAGGGACAAGAATGTTATCTGCATCTAGCACAATATTTAGTACCCACATGTCCTCAATGAAGGGTGCATTTTAAGAAAACTAATATGATATTAATTAAAACACTGTGAATTGGAGTGGTGGGGTAATACAGTTAGGATTCTACTAAAATAAATCAGTAATGAAATTCAAAGAACCTATCAAATTCTGATTTGTGAAAGTTTTTTAAGTCCTTGCTAATTGATTCTAACTGTATTGAATTGTTTGAAACTGGTTCAGAATTGTTAGGAGAGATCAAAATGAATTCTCTCTTTTTGTTTGAATAGTAACAGCAACTGGTTCAACTGATTGTAAATAATTCAAAACCAATTAAGAGCTAATTTAAAATTGTTTTCATACTGAAACTGAGTAATCATAAGTATTTGGAGTCTTTGAAACTACTGTTTTCTTGAATATTCATTCTTCTTGGAATCAAATCAGAGATCCTGAGCATAAAAAATGATTGGAAATTTGACAATTGGAACCTACATGGATGAAAAATTGGAGCAAACTGTGAGAACTACAGAGCCTTCTCGATGACACTTTCTGCAAACACTGAAAAGCAGTCCTTACTCTACAGAGCGGGAGGCACTTAATACTTTTCCTCTCATATTAGAAAGACTGGAGAGAAAAATTAGTCTTGTGTCCGCTGTTGGAGTCTGTTTTCCATATTCTAGCTTGAAGTTTGTAACTTGCTTACCTTTTCCTCAACGAAGGAGGACAAATGATGCTTGTTCTCCACTCATGATTGTGCCATGTCCCTCCATCTGGTCACCTGACCATCAATCAAACCCTTTCTTAGAATGGACCCTCTCATGGAAATAGTTCAGTCAGCATCCTAGAGGCTAATCAACCTCACTTTTTCTGGCATTTCTAGTTTTGTGTCTAGCCACAAGGAACATAGATTTTTACTCTGAAGAAGCAGAGGCTGAGAACTAAGTCAAGAACATTAAATGCAGTGAGGTGAGTTATTTCATATGGATAGTGTGGTCCTCAAACTTGAATGACCAGAGATAATACAGCCATGGTTCAGAAGTGATCTTATAGATACCTGGTGCTTAGTCTTTCTAGGCCTTATTTCCTTGTCTGTAACTTGAAGTCAGTGAGGTTCCTACCTCTTAAGGTGGTTGTGAGGATGCTGTCATAATGCATTCAGTCAATGTGCCCAGCCCAGTATCTTGCACATAATATTCTCAACAACTATTAGCTCAATAAGAAAGAGATCTAAGAAGAAGAAGTTTTAATCAGTGCAGGGAGTAAAGTATTTTGCAGCTTATATTTTATGATGCCATATTAGAAGAGAAATGGCAGAAGGTAGGAAAATTCAAGTGTGACCCTGAGGAATGCTAACAGTTTTGATGGCTTAGAAAAATTTCAGGAAAATAATGTGCCATTTAGCACATTATTAAATATGTATCCAGAGTAGAAGCTTATAATACAGGCAGAGCAATACACTGAAGGCCACTAGAGAAAACTGGAGATTCAAAATAAACAATTAGACAACAGGAAAAATGTTCATTCAATGAATATTGCCAATAGTAGTTGTGAAAATGTTCTGAAACTTAAGAGGTTGAAAGGGCTAAAGGAAAAATATCAATTTAGGAAATATCTGAGGAAGAATATATTAATATATCCATATAAAAATCTCTAAGTGTAGTTTTAAGAACTGGGTTTATACTGGAATAGATATAGAAAATTCAGACACTAGAATTCAACTAGTGTTTCTTATTATTTAAAATATAAAATATTAAAAACCTTATTCTATAACTATATTTTCAAGTTCGTTCTTTCTACCTTATATAATCATCTCTTCTCAGTTAAAGGAAACTATCACTTTCATTAAGACTTTTCATTAAATTAATATTTGTAATTTAATTAAATTCCACACATATTTGTTTACCGTGCATACTCCTCCTATATGCTCAGTAGTATGCCAGGTTAGAAGATTTAAGAGGAATGTAAATAGTGTCAGCTAGGCAGACCCCTAACCAGATCTGGCTGCTCTCACTCTCCACCCCTCTCCTTTTCCAGAGAGCACTAGCATATGGGTGACCAGAGGCACACCACCAGGAGTACTAGAACTAGTATATGCCACACAAAATTCTTATACCTTTGATATTGTTTTACTTCTCTTAAACTCTATAAATTAGAAGGTTAGATTAAAATAACCAGCAAACAACTTCCTGAGTGTATGACCTATCAGTTATTTTAAGTTTTATCAGAATTTTAGAGGAAATGAGAGTTTTGAATGAAGGGTGATAAGAAAAATAATTTCATAGTGTGACAAATAACAATTACCACTAATTGAACCTTTACTCTGTTCTAGGTCCATGGCATATTTATATTTTGTCAACTTTACACAATCTTAAGGTAGAAATACAGATTTCACTAGGTTACACACGAAACAATGAGGTTCAGTGCAGTTAACTGACTTGCCCCCCAAATAGCTGTAAGTTGAGGTGCCACACTTTGAACCTGACATTTTTTCCTTCTTTTTTAAAAATTATTTTTGAAGACTATTTTACATGTCATAAAAATCATGTTTCAAGTATACAGTTCAATGATTTTTTTTATTTTTACTTTACTGAGTGGTGCAACAACCACCATAAATCAGTTTTAGAATATTTTTACACCCTCAATAAGATTCCTCATGAACATTTACATTTAATCCTCATTCCCACCCTCCCAGCCTCAGCAAATAGTAATCTACTTTCTCTTTATAAATTTGCCTTTAATGGCCATTTCATATTAAATTCAATCGTATTTTTTATACAGTATCTGTATCTGACATCTTTCACTTAGTGTGATGTTTTAGGTCCACCTGTGGGTGAAATGTTCAGTCATATCTTTTGCTCACTTTTTATTGAGTTGTTTGTCTTTTTATTATTGAGTTCTAAGAGGATTTTATACATTCTAGTTACAAGTCCTTAACCGAATATGTGTTTTGCAAATATTTTCTCCCAGTCTGTTGCTTGTCTTTTCATTTTCTTAATGAAGTATTTTGAGATGTGAAAGTTTTGAATTATTATGTCCAATTTATCATTTTTTTCTTTTATGGACCATGTTTTGGTGTCATATAGAAAAAAAATTTTTGCCGAATTCAAAGTCTTAAGGATTTTTTATGCTTACTTCTAAAATTTATATCGTTTTAGCTTTTATATTTAAGTTTGTCATCCATTTGAGCTAATTTTTAGGTATGATGTAAGGTGATTGTCTAAATTCATCTTTTTGCACGTGGATATCCAATTGTCCCAAATCCAGGCATTTCTGATCCCAGTGCCAATGCTGTTCCACTATTCTAAGCAGGGTAGATAAATCTGATGGGAGGTCAGCACTGACTGGCTTCCAATAGTGACTTATTAGCAGCTGGATGGAACTGGATACCTAAAGACAAGAAAGTAAAATTTATCTGAGTCGAGAGTAGTCTTCAAGTGTGATTAGTTCAATTAGGTGAGCTGACCACATAGACTCTTGCTCTTTGACCCACTATTTAGACTAATATAATTGGTTCCATACTTCAGCCAAATATGAATGTAAAGGTCCCATAAATGTCCATAAAAGTTTGCACAAGAAATTTTTATAACAGTCTTAATCAGAATAGTCAAGACCTAGAAACAATTCAAGAGTCCAACAGGTGAAGGGATAAACAATTGTGTACATTCATACAATGGAGTGCTACTCAGTAACTGAAAAGAGAGAATTACTGATTCACATAGCAATGTGAATGAATTCCCCCAAACAGTAACCTGAGTAAAAGAAACAAAAAACAAGAGTAAATACTATATGAATCCATTTATATGAAATTGTAGCAAAACTAGTCTCTGGTGATACAAATTATAACAGTGGTCTCCTGGTAGATGGAGGGGAAATTGATTGGGAAGGGTGATGAGAAACATTTTTAAGGTAATGAAATATTCTGTATCTTGACAAGAGTGTGGATATCATGGGTATATATTTCTCAAAACCCATCTGACTATAAATTGTAAGTTATAAATGTAAGTTAAAGCTATAAATTATACCTCTCTAAAAACTCATTTACTTTAAATATATTTTTAGCATAGCATTGGAAGTCCTAGCCACAGCAATCAGGCAAGAAAAAGAAAAGACATCCAAATTGGAAGGGAAGAAGTAAAACTGTCACTATTTACAGATGACATGATACTATATATAGAAAACCCTTAAGTCTCCACCAAAAACTATTAGAACTAATAAATGAATTCAGTAAAGTTGCAAAATACAGGATTAATATACAGAAATCTGTTGCTTTTCTATAAACTAATGAACTCTCAGAAAGAGAAAGCAAGAAAATAATGCCATTTAAAATTGTAGGAAAAAGAATAAAATACCTAGCAATAAACTTAACCAAGGAGATGAAAGAGCTGTACTCAGAAGGAATTTGAAAATGATACAAAGAAATGGAAAGATATCCCATATTCTCAGATTGGCTGTACTCAGAAGGAATTTGAAAATGATACAAAGAAATGGAAAGATATCTCATATTCTCAAATTGGAAGAATTCATATTGTTAAAATGTCAATATCCAAAGCAATATACGGATTTAATGGAATCTCTATCAAAATGCCCATGATATTTTTCACAGAACTAGAACAATTAATCCTAAAATTTATATGGAATCACTAAAGACCCCAAATAGCCAAAGAAATCTTGAGAAAAATGAACAAAGTTGGAGGTATTAGGCTCCCTGTCTTCAGACTATACTGCAAAGCTACAGTAATCAAAATAGTATGATACTGGCACAAAACCAACACATAGATCAATGGAATAGAGAGCCTAGAAATAAACCCAGGCACTATGGTCAGCTAATCTATTGAATAATTTGGGATAGAGAAGAAGAGAAGCAACAAGGATATACTGTATAGCCCAGGGAATTATAGCCATTTTCTTCTAATAACCTATAATGGAATATAATCTGCAAAAATACTGAATCACTATGCTGTACACCTGAAACTAATACAATACTTTAAATCAACTATACTTCAATTTAAAAAATAAAATTAAACAGCCTGCATTTTTAAAAACTGATAGCTGAAGCAACATGCTAAGACTTGTTACCATTTTTAAGTGTGAAGGATGTGGAAGGAACGTTTTAGAATGAATGTTTTTTGCCTCTTTCATTTCTTTTTGATCCAGTGTAAGTCTGGGATTTCTATAATATTTAACAAATGCACATATAGATAGAAAACTGTATAGAGCTAAAAATGAGTTATATTTCTGAATAGTAGTCTCCTCAGGTAATTGTTTTTGTCCAACTCAAGATTTCTTTTGAATTCTATTATAAAAGTGTGTATGTCCTTCAAGGGAAAAATAATCTCAAGCTATTAATCTAGAAAACTGTTTGATAATAAGACCTACCCTCCCTTTAATCCACAAGGTTGATTTGCCTTGGTTCCTTAGATACATACAATGTGGGCCTTTCTTTAATCTTTCCCAGAACAATTGGGTACTTTCCTAGGTAACTGTGCACTAGCAAAGGAGAACTAACCATAATTTTCATGGACTGGTTCCAACAAAACACTATTCAGGAGCATCCAGACCAAAACTTGCAACCAGTCTTAAGGGCCTATGAGAGTCATGTGATGAATGGAATTCAAACGTGAGTTAATCTCACAACCAGTTCTCTGAGGCCCAGACTCCACTGTGTGGATATTTCCATATTTGTTTTGTTTGTGGTTTGAATGGACATCACATAGAATCACTACAGAATCACTTGCAGAATCACTACAGTAGCTTCCTGATACTTGGAGTAAGGGCTATTATGCTAGGAAGTAAAAGCAAAAGCCACTGCGCCTAACTTCTCCTATCACAACGATAAGTCAAACAATATAGCACATATCTTAGAGTATTGAAGTTGTTATTGTTACCAGTTACTTGGAAGGTGGAGATTTGTCCATTCCCATCACATCTTCTATTCCTATTCTGGGTAATTAAAAAGTCTAGTGGAGGGCTTCTCTGGTGGCACAGTGGATAAGAATCTGCCTGCCAGTGCAGGGGAGACGGGTTCAATCCCTGGTCTGGGAAGATCCCACATGCCGTGGAGCAACTAAGCCCATGCGCCACAACTACTGAGCTTGCACTCTAGAGTTCGCAAGCCACAACTACTGAACCTGTGTGCCTAGAGCCTGTGTTCTGCAACAAGAGAAGCCACTGCAATGAGAAGCCTGCACACCACAACGAAGAGTAGCCCCCACTTGCCATAACTAGAGAAAGCCTGCATGCAGCAACGAATACCCAATGCAGCCAAAAATAAATAAAAATTAAAAATTAAAAAAAAAAAAACTAGTGGACTGCAGAAAGATGGTGGATTATTGACCTTGATCATGTTATGACTCTAATGCTACTGCTGTTCTAGTGGGTGCTTCTTACTAAAAATGTAAGTGTCCCTGATACTTGTGCATTTAAATGGCAAGTACATTTTACTCCTTCTCATACACAGAAAATTAGAAAAATATCTTAAAGGGCCAGCTGTACAAAAGTAATACTTACCTCAAGGATAGAAAAACACTCTAGCTAAATATTTAAACCATCCTACTATTCTACAGAATATCACACTGATTCACTGTATTGATGCCATCGTGGTGATATACTCTAAAGAATGAGAAGTAGTAATTGAATGTGATGCACTGGAAACAAATGAGAAATAAATTCAGAGAAAATAGTAATGACCACATCATAGAATTTTCTGGGGTTGAATGGCATTGAACATGTCAAATAACCCCTTCCTCTAGAGAATGATAAGTCTTTCCTCTAGTGGAGGACAAATCATTTTACCTGGCGTGTTACCTGCATTTTGATGGCAAGCATATACCATCTGTAGGTGTCCTCCTCCAAATCCTTTACATTGTGATCCAAAATTGAGTTAGGACTCAGAGAAAATGCACAACCCAACTGGTTCAGACCATAGTTTGAGCAGCTCTGCCACTAATCCTTTTGACCTCGTGAGCATCTTGAGAGGCCCCTCTCATCCTCCTGGATGAATCATGTGAAAAACCCTGATAGAATAGTCACAGCAAAGGCCACTAGGAGTTTGGAGATAGGCCACATCTCCTTAAGCAAGTTATTATTTCCTGTCTGAGAAATAGCCTGTGTCTATGGTTGGATAGAGCTTGGGAGATCAGGTGACCAACTTACCTGACTTATCCTTCTTGAATTAGGCACTATGTGATCTAATCAGCCATAAAGTGGGGTTCCTTGTCTGAATAGGTCGGCAAGGTCTAGACAAGTTTTTTAAGGAACTGCCCACACTCCCAACATGTCTTTTCCTCCCACAGCATTGCCTTCCCTCAATCAATATCAAAGATGAAGACCTCATGGGGAGCTTCCCTTCAGTTTGAAAATAAGGAAACTGAAGAGTAGATTATAGCGGCTCTGAGCAAAACGCATTCATTTGCTGAAAGTGGCAGTTATTATATCACAGCCCCACTCGGGGAGGGGGTCCTGAAAGAGTGTGGAGAATGGGGCCCCTCCCAGTGGTCAGCATAACTTGAACCATTAATGTTCACTGTTATGGTTGAGATTATTGACCCTGGCTCTCAGGGGTAAGTGGAGTTGCTGTTAAGTGAAGCTGCTGGGGGTGGTGGTGGGTGGAAAGTATAGATGTAATGTAGGTAATTCCTCTTGAGTACTAATACTAATTCTATTCAATACATTGTCAAGAATTAAAAACTGTGGCATCCCTGTATGGGCAGGACTCACTAGAGGCTCTGACTCCTCAGGAATAATGACTTGAATCACCCTAATAAGGAAAAAACCCGTGAAAAGCAGAAATACTGAATAAGGAGAATATGAAATGAGTACTGGAGGAATTAAATCAGATATACCAGTTCTGGCTTTCTTGCAACTTCAAAAATTAAGATTGTAATCTACTCCTTGCTTGCTGCACATATGGTATTTAAAATTCTCTATTCTTCTTATTTTTTCATCTCATGTACATATGATGAGTTGTTGGGAGTAATATACATGACTTGCCTTTATAGGTCACACAATCTCATGAGAGAACCATGACAGAACTAGAGGAAAACAGACATTGTCCAGAGATATCCCAAAGAACAGTGACATCATTTTTGTATGTAGCAGCCGGACATGATTTGGGCTTGTCTCTCATTCAGAGGGAAAAGCCCATTTGAGGTGCTATATAGGAGAGAATTATGTTCAGCGAGCCATTTTTTAACCGTATGTTTAGAAAAAAGAAAATTTCGGTGGAATTTTGGAGGAGTTTAGGGAGCTATTGTTTTTATCTTTCCAGAATACTTTACTTCTTCCACTTTTTTTTTTTGACATCTTTATTGGAGTATAATTGCTTTACAATGGTGTGTTAGTTTCTGCTGTATAACAACTGAATCAGCTATATATATACATATATTCCCACATCCCCTCCCTCTTGTATCTGCCTCCCACCCTCCATATCCGACCCCTCTAGGTGGTCACAAAGCACGGACCTGATCTCCCGGTGCTATATGGCTGCTTCCCACTAGCTATTTTACATTTGGTAGTGTATATATGTTCATGCCACTCTCTCACTTTGTCCCAGCTTACCCTTCCCCCTCCCCGCGTCCTCAGTCCATTCTCTACATCTGTGTCTTTATTCCTGTCCTGCCCCTACGTTCAGAACCTTTTTTTTTTTTTAAGATGCAATATGTATGTGTTAGCATACAGTATTTGTTTTTCTCTTTCTGACTTACTTCACTCCGTATGACAGACTCTAGGTCCATCCACCTCACTACAAATAACTCAATTTCATTTCTTTATATGGCTGAGTAATATTCCATTGTATATATGTGCCACATCTTCTTTATCCATTCATCTGATGATGGACACTTAGGTTGCTTCCGTGTCCTGGCTATTGTAAATAGTGCTGCAATGAACATTGTGGTACATGACTCTTTTTGAATTATGGTTTTCTCAGGGTATATGCCCAGTACTGGGATTGCTAGGTCATATGGTAGTTCTATTTTTAGTTTTTTAAGGAACGTCCATACTGTTCTCCATAATGGCTGTATCAATTTACATTCCCACCAACAGTGCAAGAGGGTTTCCTTTTCTCCACACTCTCTCCAGCATTTATTGTTTGTAGACTTTTTGATGATGGCCATTCTGACCGGTATGAGGTGATACCTCATTATAGTTTTGATTTGCATTTCTCTAACGATTAGTGATGTTGAGCATCCTTTCATGTGTTTGTTGGAAATCTGTATATCTTCTTTGGAGAAATGTCTATTTAGGTCTTCTGCCCATTTTTGGATTGGGTTGTTTGTTTTTTTGATATTAAGCTGCATGAGCTGCTTGTATATTTTGGAGATTAATCTTTTGTCAGATTCTTCATTTGCCAATATTTTCTCCCATTCTGAAGGTTGTCTTTTCATCTTGTTTATGGTTTCCTTTGCTATGAAAAAGTTTTTAAGTTTCATTAGGTCCCATTTGTTTATTTTTGTTTTTATTCCCTTTCTCTAGGAAGTGGGTCAAAAAGGATCTTGCTGTGATTTAGGATCTTGGAAATTGCTTGTGATTTAGGAAAAAGGATCTTGTGTTCTGCTTATGTTTTCCTCTAAGAGTTTTACAGTGTCTGGCCTTACATTTAGGTCTTTAATCCATTTTGAGTTTATTTTTGTGTATGGTGTTAGGAAATGTTCTAATTTCATTCTTTTACATGTAGCTGTCCAGTTTTCCCAGCACCACTTATTGAAGAGGCTGTCTATTCTCCATTGTATATTCTTGCCTCCTTTATCAAAGATAAGGTGACCATATGTGCATGGGTTTATTCTCAGCTTTCTATCCTTTTCCATTGATCTATATTTTTGTTTTTGTGCCAGTACCATGCTGTCTTGATTACTGTAACTTTGTAGTATAGTCTGAAGTCAGGGAGTCTGATGCCTCCAGCTCTGTTTTTCTTTCTCAAGATTGCTTTGGCTATTCGTGGTCTTTTGTGTTTCCATACAAATTGTGAAATTTTTTGTTCTAGTTCTGTGAAAACTGCCTTTGGTTGTTTGATAGGAATTGCATTGAATCTCTAGATTGCTTTGGATAGTATAGTCGTTTTCACAATGTTGATTCTTCCAGTCCAGAACATGGTATATCTCTCCATCTTTTTGTATCATCTAATTTCTTTCATCAATGTCTTATACTTGTCTGCATACAGGTCTTTTGTCTCCTTAAGTAGGTTTATTCCTAGGTATTTTATTCTTTTTGTTGCAATGGTAAATGGGAATGTTTCCTTAATTTCTCTTTCAGATTTTTCATCATTAGTGTATAGGAATGCAAGAGATTTCTGTGCATTAATTTTGTATCCTGCTACTTTACCAAATTCATTAATTAGCTCTAGTAGTTTTCTGGTAGTATCTTTAGGATTCTCTATGTATAGTATCATATCATCTGCAAACAGTGACAGTTTTACTTCTTCTTTTCTGATTTGGATTCCTTTTATTTCTTTTTCCTCTCTGATTGCTGTGGCTAAAACTTCCAAAACTATGTTGAATAACAGTGGTGAGAGTGGGCAACCTTGTCTTGTTCCTGATCTTAGTGGAAATGGTTTCAGTTTTTCACCATTGAGAATGATGTTGGCTATGGGTTTGTCATATATGGCTTTTATTATGTTAAGGTAAATTCTCTCTATGCCTACTTTCTGGAGAGTTTTTATCATAAATTGGTGTTCAACTTTGTCAAAAGCTTTTTCTGCATCTATTGAGATGATCATATGGTTTCTATCCTTCAGTTTGTTAATATGGTGTATCACATTGATTGATTTGCATATATGGCTCTTCTTCCACTTTTTAATAACAAATTGCATCCTTCAGACTACTAAGGTGAGTTACATCACATGATCTATTATTTCTTCTTGAGCTTTCAGCATTGGTCATTGATGTGTTGGGTGAGAGACAGTAAGATTTGAGTAATCTAATGGTGACAAACAAGATACAAATTGATGAGATAAGAGGAGAGACGTGTCTCCTTGATTTACTTTTGCTTGGTTTTTGTGAGCTACCTTAGTGTCTTTCTAATCTCTTGCTCTCTTCTTCTTTCCTTTCCCCTCCTCTCCCCTAGCCTCCTCTCCTCTCCTCTCCTCTTCTGTTTTCTTGTGTCTTGGAGTCATTTTATGCTTCTTGCAATCAAAGTACTTTAGCTTATACAGAAATGGAGTTACAAGCAATAGATTCTTAGAGAAATATAGATGTTTGGAATTGGTTATTAGATTGGTTATTGGATGAAGCAAAATGCACTGAGACATGTATAGGGAAATGAAAGTAGCATTTCATTTCTTTAAGAATCTTAAAAGCACCACAAGCATCAGCTGGCTAGGACCTGAGGCTCCTAAAGATGAAGCTGGGAGAACAGGTGGCTACTGCCAAAAGCCCATTTAGAGGATGAGGCCCACCAAGTAGAATGGCTTACCTGAAAGGCTCAGTAATGACACTGGAGAAGGAGAAGCTCAGGCCATAGGTTGGTTTGTAAACTGTCCCTGTACACAGAGGGCAAGGAGAAAGCAAAGAAAGGGGCAAACCACTCCAGATTGGTAGGTGGCAGTTTTAATAAGCAAGAGAACTTACTTACAAGGCTTGTCTTTGGGACCTTCAAGGCAAGTCGATTTTTCCCTCACCTGCCAGAATCTTCAAAGTTTATATAGAGGTCTTAACCAGGTTCAGTCATGTATACTGCCCAGATGATCTCAACAACACCTTACTCTCTCAAGGCAGTGTCCTTGGAACAGCTCCCAGGGAGCTGGGGAATGGTACGCAGAATGTACATTGAAGGACAGGGGAGGGGATGAGGGGTCTCTGATTGCCTGGGTCCAGCTCGCAGGTCAACCACTGGTCATGTCTTCTCAATTTCCTCCTCCAACACCATACATCCTTCAAAGCACAGGATGAAACTCAGGATCCATGTGTGAGTATGCAAAATAGTCGCTTACTGCTTGTGGCTGTGCAGCTGAGTACCCTGAAAATTAATCCTAGACATGCATTTTGCACATTTCTGAATTACAGTATTAGTGGAATTCACAAACTCTCCAGGTCATTTATGTAAAAGATAGGACATTGACTAAGAAAGTGTCAACTCAGTATAACGTCATAGTAAGACACTGGCGCCAGAATTCCTGGGCTCAGAATCCTACCTCTATCTACCACAAATAACTGAGGGATCCTGAATAAGTTACTTAATTCTGTGTCATATTTTTCTAGGGGAATACTGATAATATTATTACTAAAATTATTTAATAATTAGGTGCATTTTGAAGATTGAATTAGATAATCCACATGAAACACTTACATGCCTGGTACATAGACAGTGTTTAGCAGATGTTAGCTATTAATTCAAGTGAAATCTTTAATAAGTTTCAAATAGATGATAGAGAATTTATAATCAAGCATTATAGATTTATCAAATGCTTAACCTGTTAGAAACTCTTCATGGTTAAAGAAATTTAAAGCATGTTTCTTAAAGTCAGGGAGCTTCTGATTATTCTGGGAAGGCTGGACTAAAATTTGAAAATTTACATGACAATATAGGAGATAAATAAAGTTCAATGTAGTGAGACAAGAAGTCACAAGGTTTCACAGAACTGGTGCCAGATGAATGCTCTTGGTTTAAAAAATGGGGGGGGGAGTATATTTTTTACATGACTCTATTTGGTTTACTGTATTCAAATAGTTAAACTCATCTATACACGCGTCTTATTTTTGTTTATGTTCTTATAGCAGGGATCAGTCAAACCTAAATAGTTGTTGCAGAACTTCACACTTTGGATTTTGACATTTATTTTCAATTTCATAAGTCAACAACTGAATCTTTAAAATCTGTAAGATTACTGTATTGTAACACAATACAGTAATCCAGGTGGAAAACACTTTAAAGCTCTTTGTAGTTGGCAATAAGGCTTTATCAATGACAATTGTTCTCACATGATGGATGTACTTGCCATAATAACTATGGGCTTATACTGTTAGTATTAGTAAATCCTTGAGCAATTCCCTAAGTGACAATGTACAATTTAATGCACCTAGCCTCTCCAAACACGCTGTCTTGTGATTTGTCAGTAGTGTATCTTAATGAGAAAAGTGTCCTCTTAAATCAAATATAAATTACTTTTTTGAAAATAATTTAACTACAGATATAACACACTTTCAAAAATATAATCTTGTAAGGCATTTGTTAAAAAAAAGTTTTGGTAATTGAATCATGTTTTCTATTGACTTACATTATTACATTAGAGATGTATCCTTATGGGAAGAAATTTGACCCAAGATGAATAAATAACACAATTTAGAAATGCATAATATTTTTAGATCACATACTCAGAGAGGAAATATTTTACTAAAATAATACTCAAAAACTTATCTGTAAAATGCTCTACATACCTATAAATAAGTTTTAATAATAATACCTTTATTCCTGTCCTGCCCCTAGGTTCATCAGAACCTTTTTTTTTTTTTTTTTAGATTCCATATATATGTGTTAGCATACAGTATTTGTTTTTCTCTTTCTGACTTACTTCACTCTGTATGACAGACTCTAGGTCCATCCACCTCATTACAAATAACTCAATTTCATTTCTTTTTATGGCTGAGTAATATTCCATTGTATATATGTGCCATGTCCCACAGATGTAGAGAATGGACTTGAGGATATGGGGGCGGAGGGGGAAGGGTAAGCTGGGACGAAGTGAGAGAGTAACATTGACATATATACACTACCAAATGTAAAATAGATAGCTAGTGGGAAGCAGCTTCATAGCACAGGGAGATCAGCTCGGTGCTTTGTGACCACCTAGAGGGGTGGGATAGGGAGGGTGAGGGAGGCTCAAGAGGGAGGGGATATGGGGATATATGTATACATATAGCTGATTCACTTTGTTGTACAGAAGAAACTAACACAATATTGTATAGCAATTATACTCTAAAAAAGATGTAAAAAAAAATACCTTAATCGCATAGCCTTTGTCTGGATCAATTAAATAAGACTTTAAATACTATCAATTCTTTATACTATGAAATATCTTTATGATCATCCTCTCCACAAACAATGTGGCTGGTTTGTGGTACACCTTGCTTGCTCTACAGATGCTAACATGACCATTCGATACATAATGTTGCCCAAAATCATTTCCACTTTCCCTTTCTTCTAAATTATCTTATTACTTGTTTATTAATATTTTCTTGTATTGAAGATCAACTCTATTATTCTTAATTTTTCCATTGATATGTAGCTTGTGACAATATCTTAACTCATTATTAATCCCTTAAATTTAGTTTACATCATAGCAGGTGGGTTCCTCCTTCAGTTAAGATCAGGGAGAGAAAATTTAGGTCGTTTTGCCTGGAGTGCTCAATAGCTAAGAAAATTTTAATCCGGCTCTAAATGAGAAAAGTGACAGGGAGATGTTGAACATACCCCTCTCTGCTTTATTCCTATTGTTCATCTCATGATTCCAATTCAACCATAATACCAGAAGTTGGATACTCTTGGTGCTATAGTCACATGCGAGAGATTGCTGAAATGCACACTTAGTTGTCATGTTTCCTTAAACCCACCCACAAAGCATTTCCCCTTTCTACTCTGTCTTCTCCATTCTACCACCATAACTTGAGTTCAAATGGACTTTTCTTTCCCTGAACTATATAGCTCAATGATCTAGTTTAACTACACATAACACTTGTCATTTCATAACACCAATGACCTTCAACTATCTAGTCCTCTTCTCTCCCATTGACCTTCCCAACTACTGACAAGTTATAGTCTTGAACATAAATCTAATCGCCTTCCCACAGAACTATCAATAATTCTTCATTGCTTATGGAGTAAAATCCAAACTCTTAAGTCTACAACTATAACTACTATAATCTGATCCTACTTCTCATCCATGCCCCATTTCTCCCTGACGCACACATCAAACTGGAGCACTCACTTTTCTTCTTCACACCATATAAGCATCCCCTTCACTCTTTTGCTGATGTCAGACCTGAGCATACTGCTTCCATCTCCTCACACTGATGTTCTCCAACCCCTCCTAATAGTATCTCTTTTTTTAATATCAGAATATTTAATTTTTAATGCTCATATGCACTGTTTACTTCTGTCTTAAATTATTTGAAGCTTAGAATTTTCACTAGTTAAATGAGGAGATTGAATTTAGTTCATCTATAAGGATCCTGAAGATCAAAAATTGTATTCCAGGCACTCAAAATGTCATGACAAAAGGTGAATATTTCTGTTGATGAAAGTGTAACATAAAGGTTCTGTTTGAAGGATATTTGCCAATGCTTGTTTTAGTTTTGCTTTAATGCTTGAAAAGGGCACTAGTTATAGATGGCCATAGTCTTCTAAGGTACCATGATTTTTGATTTTCCCACCCTACCTAAGGCATGGTTCGGCTCTTATTAAACATAATAAGCAAGGAGTAAAAGTTTAATAATGCTTTTTAAAAATTCTAGTTCCCACTTGGGGAGTATTTCATCCTTAAATCAATATTCTATTTAGGTCATAACAGCAAATATTTAGCAAACTATGGAATATTTAGAAAACACAGTGGGAAATGACCAGAAAATTGTTCACACGTCTTTGGAAAGCTGGATTCTTTAGGTTTGATATAAAGACTTCAGACTATTCCAGAAGGGGTAATTCAGAACTTATAAACTGATAAGTACAATTGTTTGGAACTGAGCTTTCTGCTAAGACATATCTTTTCAACTAGAGTTCCAAAACTAAGGAAAAGAGGCCATTTATAATCAATTTTATGAAGCATTGGAGTTTTGATTGAACTCTGATACTTTGAAGACATTTTTTAAAAAACTTTGATAGTATGTGATGAATTTTAGAAGAGAGATTTGAATCATTAGAACAAGCTTCACAGGCAAGAAAGATGAAGTGAAAACAACATAACATCTCCAAATTAATTTCCATCATTTTACAGCTTTTAGAAGACAGAAGGTAAATCTGTGCCCTTCATTTCATGTATTCATTCAGACAGCAAAAGTTTTGAACACGTATTGTGTACCAAGCACTGTTTGGGGCAAGCTGCTACAACAGTGAACAAGTAGGCAAAAATCCCTGCTTCTTGGAACTTACATCCTAGCTGGAGGACACAGACACAATTAGCAATAAATTATACACTAGGTTAGAAGATGATGTGTACTATAGGAAGGGGAAAGAGGGAGGTCTGGGGAATAATGATGGTGTAATTTTAAATAAGATAAACGGGGAAGTCTTTACTGGTGCTGTGACTCAAGTAAAGCAGCCTCACCCATAACATTTGTCGGTGTCCCTGGAATTGACAGGGCACTCTAGAAAGGGGCTGTCAGTTTCAGTAGATTTCCCCTTGGCTTGTCCAACTCTTTGCTTTGTGGGAGGTGGGGCTTAGCAAGAAGGGGAGCAGAACTAGTACCTCTAAATGAGCAGACAAAGGGAAGAGGCATCCATTTCCCATGTTTAGGAGTCATCCTGTGGCCCAACTTGAAGAAGGTGAGGGAGAGAGAGGGGTGTATCTGGGGAAAGAACACTCCAGGCTGAGAGAACTACAAAGGTTCTAACAACAAGGATGCCTGGCAAACTTGACACACCAAGAGCTGAGACAGAGCAGTTGGGGGTGAGTTGGGGGAGATGGGGTCAGAGTGTAATAATGAAGGGACAAAGCAGCAGGATTCTGCAAGAACATTATAAGGACAAGCTTCTTATCTGAGTGAAACGGGTGTGGGGAATTGTTGCTAGAGGATTTTAAGCAGAGGATTGTCGTGATCAGTTTTATGTGTTAAAAGAATCATGACAAATAATAGAAGAAGAGCTAGCAGATATCTTTAAGTAAATATCTTAATTTGCTTAGATTCTCACTGAGAGTATCATTTCTGGATAATAACTATTGTGTGTGTAAATAGATCTGTGGACTGGGAGGAAGAAGTTCTGATTCTAGTGCCAAGTAGATACATAGTTTTGAAAAAGGCTCTTGATCTTGATCTCACTGCACTTTTTTGCCCTTTACCTGTAAAATTAACCTGTTAGACTAAGTGGCCAAATATCATAACTTGGTAGAAAAGTTATTGAAAATGTACCCTAAAACCCTTCTTGAATTATTCTGCTTTTTAACTCATTTTGAATATTTTCCATCCAATTTATAGGTTTTAAGTAACTCTGATAATCAGTAATTTCCTTCTGGCAAAAGTTTAACAGTTCATTCTGATATTAGTGAAATTATTGTGCTACTTAAAATAGAGCATATGCTGGTTGACTATGGCAGATGCAGATATTTCTTTCTTGCTTTCTCTGTGCACTATAAAGTTTATTAATAAACTCATAGCATAAGCAGTTATTGGGAGAAAAACTGTGCATAATTCACTTAAAATAAGAACGGAATACTGCATCTATCATTTTTCTATTAAAAATAGATTAATTGGAGAGATCTGAATGCTTACAATTTCAATATTCCTGAGATATTATTATGTTTATAAGTATCCTACACCAGAATATGTGAATTTGTGATCATAAAGCAACTCATAAAAGAATATCTACACAGACTTTAGCATTTGATCAATTCTACAAATTGTGCTTGGAAACATGAAAGTAGCTTCTTTAAGTAGACTAAATTGGAAAAAGAAAAAGAAAAAATTAATGCAATTAATGACTCATAATGAGTCACATCGTTGGCACAGTCAGAAATGCAATCTAGATGTTAGGAGTATTCCCTCTATCTTGGAAGAAACTTTTTGGAAGAGTGTATCTTTCATTTTCTCATCTGAGTGCCTGCTCCAAGCCTTCTCAATCAGCTCTGTTTGGCCACCACTTTTAAGAGTTTAACTTCAGTTCTTCATGCATGAATAGCAACTTCAGAAGAGAGCCCTATTCATTGAACAAGTTGGTGAATAAAATTTGGGGAAAATTAAGGCTCTCAAGTACTGATCAACATTTCCCTTGGCATCCTATTAGTCTCATGCTGTAACTGCTTGACAATAAGACTATGCAATGATCTTACAATTACAGCTTCAAGATTTTAACCTGAATGGGTTTATTGGGTCCCACTTCCATTATTTCTGCTGTATGTCATACTAATGAATGTTTGTTGTAGGCTTTCTTAGCCAAGTCTTTCTCATGAGACTGGGAAGTCAAAACAGTAATATCTAATTTACTGTATAACAAGAAAGATATCCTAAGAGGTTGGTAGTTTCTTAGTTTTATATCTACCAGTGTAACTTCATCATGAAAGTCTTATTTGTGTATCTATTTTCATACCATATTTCATTCATTTATTCATTTATTAATTCATTCATCTACTCAGGCATCTAACCTACCAGAAATGTTACATATTTTATACTGTATTCATATACAAAATCTGGGATTTGGTTTGAGTTAACATAAAATTCTAAAAGTTTGGTTTCTGGCCAAATATTTTCACATTGGTGAAAGTTTATTCTGATGAGTGTAAGTTTATTCTGAGAGTTCATTCAGAATAAATGATAAATGACAGAATAGGTGATAAAAATCATTTTGTTTGTACTTAGATGGAAATAAAAATAGGCAAAAATGATTCATTGGCCTACAAGAGAGACTTTTTGACTAGATTGATTTCCTTAAACCAACTAAATCATGTTTAAGACTTGAAATGTCCCAGTGATATGCCCTACTACGTATCAAAATGTATTGTAGCATAAAAAATTTTAAGCAGATCAGTGGAAGCAGAGCCTAGTATATGTAAAAAATAGCACAGTTTAGTGGGAAAAGAATTGTCTATTCTAAACATTCTTGGGAAACCTGCCATGTACGGAGAAAACAAAATTCAGCTTAGATCCTCATCTCTGACTCTACATAAAAAAGTTCAAATGGAGAATGAGTTTTCTTTTTTTTTTTTTTTGTGGGCAGGGGATGAATTAAAAAAGAAGAAAAGGAAAAACACAAGAGCTTGTAGAAAAGCTAGACATGAATAAAAATACCTGGATAGGAAATAGCATTTCCAAAAAACAAGGAAAGAAATAACAAGAGGAAAGATTGACCATCTAAAATTTAAAATAGCATGAAAATTAAAAGGCAAAATGACAAATATATTTGCAATATATGTGACAGAATATTGCATAATCTTATATAATAAGATCTTATGAATGAGTAAGAAGTGTTTTATGCATCTCAGTAAAGGAAAAATGAGGGTAAATGCAAACATGATACCAAGAAACAAATGTAAAACTCAGTAGTAAATAAATTTGTGTGTATATTAATTACATTAGTCAAAGCAAGTTGGGATTATGGTAAGGCTTTTGCACCTGTAGCCTTTCTGGAAAATAGTCTGATGCTATACCAGGAGCATTAAAGATAATAGTACTTTTGATGTTAAAATTTTACTACTGCTACTACCAATGTATCTTTAAAAGGTCATTAGAGACTCTCATATTTATATTGAAGGATGATGAAAATGTCATCCCTTTTAAGAATGTAAAAGTAAAAACTATCTTTCTAACTGTATGATTGTAGTAAAATAAGATATATATATATATATATCTACAATGGAAATGCTGCCACAAATATCATAGTTTCTGTAATATTCCATGATATAGGTAAATGTTAATGGTATAATTTGAGGGAAAAACAGAATCCACTACATAGAGTATTTTTTTCTAATTCTTCATAAGTAGGTAGATAAATGGATAGGTAGATAGATAGCTAAAAGCCTGGAATAAAATAAATAAAAATATTAATATGACAATTTCTTGATAATGGCATTATAGTTGCTTTTTACATTTTTTAATTCAAATTTAAATTTTTACATTTTAATTTGTATTTTTCTAAATTTATTTATAATGAATGTGTATTACAATTATACTTATTAAAAAAGTCACCGTCTTTCTGTCCTTTCCTGCCTCCATAGCCCAGAACAACTCTGTAAAATTGACTAACACTGAACACTGAAAGGGCAGAGTTGAAAATGGGTGCATTTGACCCTGAGACACCTTGCTTCTCTTCTCAGACCACACTTTCCTCCTACTTTCTCTTCCATACCCACCTTTACAATTTGTGAACATGTCTGGCTCCTGAATTAGACCCAATACCCTTCAAGAGCATGAAGTCTCTGCTTCCACCCCTACACAGATGCCCCCAGCTCCTCCTGTTGCAACTAAGGTCACCACAGTAGCCAGAGAGGTCCTTTTACAATTTCAATCAGATTAAACTCTGCTCAAAACCTTCAGATAGTGTTTCTTCACCTCAGAGTAAAAGCTAAAATTCTTTCAGTAACTTTCAATGCTGTCATCATCTGGCCCGTTATTCTCTCTCAACTTCTAATATTCTCCCTCTCACTCATCCTACTGCAGTTTCTCCAGTCTATTTCCTGACATTGAACCTGTCTAGCATGCTCTCACCACAGAGCCTTGACCCCGGCTGTTCCTTTTGCTTTGCATCACTTGCTGAAAATGCCCCATTTAAAATTACAACCCCTAGTTCTCCCAATCTCTTTTATTCTGCTTTATTTTTCTCACTAGCAATTACCACCTAATAAACTTTAGAGTTTACTTATATACTGTGTTTTTGCCTGACTTTGCCCACTAGAACATCAGTTCAGTGAATCGTTGTTTCTTCTATTATTATATTCAGTGCCTAGAGCAGTGCTTGACTTATAGGATGGGCTCAACATAAATTTGTTGACTAAATGGAAGTTCACAGTCCCAACTCCTAGCACAGGGCCTGGCATAAAGACACAGTATGTATTCAATACATTTTTTTGATCAAAATTTAAAAATTATTTTATATGAGTTGTTTCCCCTTATCAATTTACAACTTGTTTCCTGCTTCCCTCTCCCTGAAAAGCTTTACTAAAACAAGTTTGAAGGGAAGAGGAGAGCTAAATTTTGGCATCCAGCTGTGTAATACCAAATCTTATTTAATACAAGTCCTGTTTCCTCCGTTGAAATGCAAAATTTAGGATGAAAAAAGTAATTTCTCTTTTTTTAACCAGCAAAGCTAAAAATACTTTCCTTTTTTTTTTTAAATTTTTTTTATAGAACGTTAGCAGAGATCTCTTATCTCATCAAATATTCTCCTTAAATGTTGTTTAGTCTTTATTTTTCATTTTATATATTTTGTATATACATATTATATGTTTTTTCTATAATGAATATATATAATACCTATATTTCCTCAATAATTTATTTCCAGAGAAGTTTCACTCCCCCACCCAAGATATTAAATTAGAAAACTTGGATGACAGATGAACATAGCAAAGTTGAAAGCTGATTGTTTAATTAGGAATAGGTGAGACTTCCCTGGAGGTCCAGTGCTTAAGACTTTGCCTTCCAACGCAGTGGGTGCAGGTTTGATCCCTGGTCAGGGAGCTAAGGTCACACATGCCTTGCAGCCAAAAAAACCAAAACATAAAAAAAAAAGCAATATTGTAATAAGTTCAATAAAGGGTTCAAAAATGGTCCACATCAAGAAAAAAAAAAATAAGAAAAGAAAAGAAAAATAAAATCTTAAAAAAAAAAGGAATAAGTATTCTTTACACAATAGGAAAAGTCTAAGTCAGTCAAGCCTCTTAATCTTTCTGCAAATCAGAGTAAATAACTCAAATACCTTCATAATTCATCTACCTACAATGCTCACCTTTAAGCTAATTTCAACAAAACAGTAAAAATATGATAGAAACAGAATAAAGAAGTGCAACCAGTAATTATCTAATATGTTAGTCACTTGAGGACTGCCATGGCCCCCATCCTAATGCTGTAAAGGGCAGCAAGTTGTACTCAGAGATACTTGAGGCTCCTGGGACCCGGTGGAATCCTCCTAACACAGAAACAGCATTAGCCATCAAATTTCAGGGGGCCTCCATAAAGTGCTACATGTTGGCTAAATTAGTGGTACATCAAAGGGAAAGTGACTTTAAAAGGAGTTTGAATTATCTTCCTTCCAGATCTTAAACCTGGGTCGGACCCTGTAGGTTGGCCTAGTTCATCAGCCTGGTTTTCATTCTATTCCAAAGAAGACTGGATTTAATTTAAAGCTCAATAAAGGCATTAAAAAGGCCCCCTTACACCCCATCTAGTAGGGATATACTCATCTCAAACCCAAAAGTCTAACTAACCAAGATAAGGGTCTAGTCTAGTGTCCAGAAATTCAAATTCCCCAAGAAATGGCAAATGGCGAGTACACTGACATGCCCTGATTTGAATCATATATCCACGTTCTTAATAGCTCTCTTTCTCTACAGTGAGGCTTTAACATAATTGCCCTGCAGAAATAAAGAATGCCAGGAGGACAGAATTATAAGGAGACTGACTTTAATTACCTGAGAGGATTCTCCTGACATCTTTAGTTTATTCCTTTTCATAGAAAGTAACAGTCCAGTTTTTTTTTATTATAGCAACCTGGTTATATTTATTTTCTAAATTTTTATTTGATTATAGTTGCTTTACAATGTTGTGTTAGTTTCTGCTGTACAGCAAAGTGAATCAGTTATACGTATACATATATCCCCTCTTTTTTAGATTTCCTTCCCATTTAGATCACAACACAGCACTGAGTAGAGTTCCCTGTGCTGTACAGTAGATTCTCATTATGAGTTATCTATTTTATGCATAGTAGTGTATATATGTCAATCCCAATTTCCCAATTCATCCCACCCCCCTCTTCCCCGCTTGGTATCCGTAAGTTGTTCTCTACATCTGTGTCTCTATTTCTGCTTTGCAAATAAGTTCGTCTGTAAAATTTTTCTAGATTCCACATATAAGTGGTATTATATTGATATTTGTTTTTCTCTTTCTGACTTACTTCACTCAGTATGACAGTCTCTAGGTCTATCCACGTCTCTGAAAATGGCACTATTTTGTTCCTTTTTATCGTTAATATTCCACTGTATATATGTACCACATCTTCTTTATCCATTCCTCTGTTGATGGACATTTAGGTTGCTTCTATGTCCTGGCTATGGTAAATAGTGCTGCAATGAACATTGGGGTGCATGTATCTTTTTGAATTATGGTTTTCTCCAGGTATATGCACTGTAGTGGGATTGCTAGGTCATGTGGTAGTTCTATTTTTAGCTTTTTGAGGAACATCCACACTGTTCTCCATAGTGGCTGTATCACTTTACATTCCCACCAACCGTGTAGGAGGGTTCCCTTTTCTCCACATCCTCTTCAGCATTTATTGTTTGTAGATTTTTTGATGACGGCCATTCTGACCGGTTTGAGGTGATACCTCACTGTAGTTTTGATTTGCATTTTTCTAATGTGTAGTGATGTTGAACATCTTTTCATCTTTGTTGGCCACCTGTATATCTTCTTTGGAGAAATGTCTGTTTAGGTCTTCTGCTCATTTTTTCATTGGGTTGTTTGTTTATTTTGATATTGAGCTGCATGAGCTGTTTGTATATTTTGGAGATTAATCCCTTGTCAGTTGCTTCATTTGCAAATATTTTCTCCCATTCTGAGGGTTGTCAGAAACAGTCCAGTTTTAAAGTAGGTACAACTTGTGTTTCATACTGGCCAAAACTCACTGAAAATATATGTTGCCTGGTCATGCCATAGATTATTTTGTGAAAATAGTCTGTCTGCTGAGTTGTGCCTTCACTGCCAAATGGTAGACAAAACCAACAGATTGTTTATCTCACACTTTGATATAATTGTATAATTAACTTAAAATTGCACAGTACTATCCTTGCATAAAAACAGTGGACAATTTCAGAAAAAGAAATGAAGAATTTAAAATAGACTCACGGGGCTTCCCTGGTGGCGCAGTGGTTGAGAGTCTGCCTGCCAATGCAGGGGACACGGGTTCGAGCCCTGGTCTGGGAAGATCCCACATGCCGCGGAGCAACTGGGCCCGTGAGCCACAACTACTGAGCCTGCGCGTCTGGAGCCTGTGCTCCGCAACAAGAGAGGCCGCGATAGTGAGAGGCCCGCGCACTGTGATGAAGAGTGGCCCCCGCTTGCCGCAACTAGAGAAAGCCCTCGCACAGAAACGAAGACCCAACACAGCCATAAATACATAGATAAATAAATAAATAAAGTGGTTAAGATGAAAAATTTAAAAAAAAATGGACTCACGGGGGAACCTCTATGTCTGGCTTGATAAAGTTTGTTAACACCAGTAAATTTCTACCAAGGTATTGCCTGTCCTCACAAATGCCATATTAGTTCACTATTTAAATCTAAAATTGGAATCTTCAAAATAAACAGTAGATTTTTTTCTTTCTTAACATAAAACATTTTAAAACTGTGTGTTTGCGACAGGCAAATTATGTGACCTATGATTCATTGAACTGTAAAAAAAAACAAAACAAAACAAAAAACATGATCCCCTAGACAACAGAAAGCTAAACATCTGGAGAAAATCTAGTACCCCAAGATGGATTATACAGTGTGGTAACAGGTGGTGCTAAGAACTATTAAGCTGATTTTAATAAAAAGGGCAAATACCTCCAATTCCATTTCTTCCAATAAATTCCTTTAAGCAGGTGCAAGGGCAAAGCAAAATCTGTTCCCTTGTGTTAAGTATGAAAGAGCTTCCTCTTTTTCTTTTTCTTTTTAGAATCTTTGAGATGACATTATTCTAATTAAAATATCACTGTATACATGTTTTGTTTTTGTCATTCAAAATAAATGTAAATAATACATTATCAAAGTAGCTAAATATCTGAAACAACTGTCTACATGCTGACAGATTAAATGGAGGAAAAAAACAGTCTAAAAATGTAAGACTACTTTTCTTTCCTTTAAAAGGGGTTAAAATTTTGTTTTAAGCTAAGTCCAAACAATAAAGACATATTAGCAAAACAGCCTTTAAAAAATCAAAGTAAAATCCTGGTTCTCAGATGAAGTTTCCATTTTATCTCAGGCTAACCACTTCTGTTACTCAGGCCTCAGTTTTCTCAGCTCCCAAGTAAAAACGGAGACAATTTGGTCTCTCCATATTAAAAAATATGGCATAAATCTAAGACTTGGGGTAATTTTTTTAAAGAAATATAAGGGCTCAACTTTCTCATTTGGACCCAAGATAGCCAAGTAATAAAGATTCAGACAAGAGATGAATCCAGCTAGACTGACAACTCAATAAATGGAGGTCAAGTTTTAATTACCTGTAAACAATGAAAACTCTGAGGTTAACAGACCCTGCAATTGTTTGGGTACTTAAATACTCTGACCACCTATATTTCTTTATAATTTTAGTACTTACAGAGCTGACATCTATAAACTGATGTTTTTCATTACACTTTTAATCCATGCCGTGCCAGGCATAGACTCTATATGGGCAGCACCAAGAGAGGTCTGCCATGCCTAATCTGTTTTGCAGATTCATGCACTGATGTGGAAACCTTTGGTGACTCATGAAGTCTGAATTTTCATTTTTAAAAAATATTCATATTTCGATACATTTTCCCAAGATTTATGTCTCAAATGTTTCTGTGAGAATTGGATGCCAGAAGATATGTTATATAGAATAATTTAATTTCCTATCTGAAGCAAAACACTTCTCAAATTACTTTTAAATAATTGTGTGTTTTCTTTCTTCCAGAAGTCCATGAAGCCATGTAGTCTAATTTGTATATCCCATAGTTTGCAATTGTTTGACTTGCATCCATTATAGCAAAGTAAGATTCTATCAATGTACAGTTTGATTTATTTTCTTACATCTACATGTGCTTCCTAATATGTGTTACAATTCAGGCTTCAGAAATACTGCTTGACACATTCCTAAATTCTCTCCATATTTATTTCTGAAAGAGTACACACCTGCTTCACTACATAGCAATTTCTATTAATATATTTCCCTATGAAACCAAAAAAAAAAAAAAAGAATTTGACATCTATATTTGTAAATATAGAATTCGGAAACATTGTAGCTCTCTGTTTCTAAGATATTTTAAGGAGACAGATTCATAGTAATTCAAGGGTTGGTTCAGTTGCTTGTGTTTTCAGATCTCCAGATAATTCTCTAAAAAGCAAACCAAAATGAATCCGATCTTTGTTCCATTCTTCTTATATAGATTCTCACCTCACAGGCTGAGAAACTCACAGTGAGGATGATAAAGTTGCTATTCAGTGAAGATGATTAGAGAAGCCCTGTGAATTCTTTAAGAGTGAATAAGACTGTGCTTAAAAGAACACTGCTGAGATGCAAGCAAGAATGAAGCACAGAAAATATTTCCAGATGCAGCCCCTTTCCTTTAGAATTAGTGTTTCTGTTTCATCCAAGCGAAGTTGTTATATTCTACACTAATATAACAAAATATTGTAACATCACGTCCATTTTTATAACCACAAAGAACGATGGACCTTTTTTTCAATCTGACAGTACCATGCCAAAATAACTCGTTTATTCAGTGAAGAAAAAAACACAAGAGATTTGACACTGCAGCCTAGCTGCTACTTTTTCTCCAGCCACCACAGTTAAGCACTATCTTTTCCCTTTCCTTCTTACTCTCTCCCTTTTCTCATCACTCCTGAGTCAAACAGGGAGAAAATATGGTTTCTACCTTCAAGGAGCTTAGAACCCAGCAGAGAAAACAGAAAATTAGTTAAAATAAACTTCAGTGAGTATTATGATAGGGTAGAAGATAGGCTGGAAGCAAAGTCATAGGAGGCCAAAGAGGAAGTCACCACCAGTTGAGACCCGAGGGGTGAGTTGGAGCCAGGTGAACAGGGAGGGGATCCTAGGTGAAGACCCAGGGGCAGAAGAGAGTTACAGGCATTCTAGGTACTGATAGAAGTTAAGTATGGCTTAAGGGTAAAGATGAAGCGAGCTTTGGTAGAACCTGCTAGCTGTGTACCAAAATTCATTTTGTCTTCTTCCTGGTTATCCACCAACACTGTATTTCCTGGCTTCTCACCCTTGCATTTAGGTGTGGTCACGTGACTCTTTCCCACCAATAGAATGGAGCAGAAATGATGTATATAAGTTCTGAGCCAAGGCCCACTCCCTCTTTTCCTTTGTCAGCTAGATACAAAAAATACAAGTTCCTAGAGGAAGCAGAGTCCCATGTGGGAAGAAACTAGGTTCCTGAGACACAGGGGCATGGCCTGCCAACAGGAACGCCTTTATGGACTATTATCTAAACAGAAATACACATCCATTGTGTTTGACCTACCTCAACTAACACAGGAACTAAATGGTGGGGGACCTTGCAGGCCACGTTAAAGAGTTTGCTCTTTACCTTAAGGGCAATAGGGAACCACTGACACATTTTAAACTGGGAAGTGTCATGATCACAAACCTGTTCTCTTCAATTAGCTCTATCTAATTGAAGAAGTTGTTGTTTCTAATAATTTAGATAATTTCCCCCAGGTTTCTGCTCCTCTCCCATAATGAATAATATATGGCATGATTTATTCATATAATTTTAGTAAATACCAGTCTTGATACAGATAATCACAAATGTCAGGAGCTGGAAATGACATAATAGATTATTTTCTCAAAATCCCTTATTGCATAGAAAAAGAAGGACCGTAAAGGTGAGGTGTTTACCCAAGGTCACCTGGGGATGTTAAGAGCAGAGTAGAGATCAAGGGCTACAGCCAAGCTCTCTTGCTGTCAATCCAAGGCTCTTTTCATTGTGCCCGGCTGTGTTAAGTCTTTAGCTCCAGTGTTTGCAACAGATTGGTTTACTCTGGGGAAATGAATTTAAGGGATTAACCATTGAAAAGCTTTAACTATTTTGGCAATAGTTTTGTTTTAAAATTTGTTATAAGTTTGTTTAAAATTTGTTTTAAACTCTGGAATCACTTTAAAATTTGGAATCACTAATTTTAGAAATACAGAAATACAATGAATTGTTTCTTCTACATTCGTTTAATTGATGTCTTATTGAACAGAAGTAAATGAACTATTTTAACACCTTACATCTTCTTACAAGAAATATCTTCATCAGCTAAAGAGAATTATTTTGACTACAATTTTCTATCTTTGTTTCATAATTTTGTGTCTTTATAATCTGAAACTCCCCATAAGCTTTTTCTCTGAACTCATTTTCTGGCCTTGAAAGGAATTGCCACAGTGCATAAGCCATTAGTAGAATATCTGATAAAACTGAATTGACTTAGATTGGAATTTTGCTTATACTGTTGAATATTAAGAGATAAAGAGCACTATGTTGAGGAAGTTGCTTTTTAATTTTCCTGGGGTAACTAAAAGCCCATGGCCACTGGTGGGGAAAGATGATAGAAACATATCCATCAGCAAATATGAGTATAAGAGAGTTGTTGCATCTATCGAATAAAAATGAAGGAACATTAGAGTAACTGATAGAGCAGGAAATGAGAAACTATAATAAAGCACATAATAGCACATATTAAGAAAGTAGTACCCAACATGGACATTTTTTTGCATTGATATAAACTTAGTGTCAATATAGATTCAAAGAATGGAAAATCATCTTAGTCACTAATGGCAAATTGGAAATTAGTGGAAGTAATATAAATCAAAACTAGCCAATATTACATTTGCAATTAGCTCTATATCCTCTAATCCTATAAAAGAGCATAATCCATCAGTGCTTGTAAATAAAGAAATCTGTCTATAATAAGATAAAGCACCAGTAAGGGTGCATCTTCCGTTAATACACAGAAATCATTTAAAAATAAGCTTGAAATATCACGTGAATCTAGACTTTCAACATTTATGGCTTATGATTATAAGTCCAAGAATAGGTTATAACCATCTATACTTCGGAAATGCTTTTACAAATGAATACTCATATTATATCAGGGATAGTAAATGAATATTGATGATATGTGAGACAGCCAAATCTAAGAAAACAGCAAACTGACTGGAAGTGGAGGTTGTGAGTACTGGGGGAAGAGATAAACCATCCGGAGTAGGTCCAACTTTGGGCGGGAAACTTATCTGTGCTTCATTTTCCTTACTTTAAACTGGACATGATCAGAACCATCTTACAAGTTTTATCTGGGAATTAGGAATTTTACACACACACATACACACACACACACACACACACAGTGTCTGGCATTGTATCTGACACATACTAGGCATCTGAAGCAATATCTAAAGTAATAAAAATAGTTTTATTGCCATCATTATTGTATTGATATTACTTTTATTATATTATTATGATGATGAGCATTATTATCACATTAAGTTGGAAAAAGTGCCCAATGACTATATCAATACATTGTATCTTTTAGAATGAATTGAGTGGTGAGTGATGATATGAATATTTAACTGAATGATCACTACTTAAAGAGAGATGAATTTTTCTAATATATACTATATATATAATTACTTATAATTTCTAACTATATACATATATAATCATTACCATTAGGTAGAAGAATACAAAGATTTTCATTCTTCTACTAGGATTAAAATAAATGACATTATGCTACAAAGTATGGT
Organism: Balaenoptera physalus; assembly: GCF_965194825.1. Taxonomy (NCBI): domain Eukaryota; kingdom Metazoa; phylum Chordata; class Mammalia; order Artiodactyla; family Balaenopteridae; genus Balaenoptera; species Balaenoptera physalus. The sequence goes on from NC_138891.1 coordinate 29,146,445, forward strand.
TACCAATTACTTGCTTATTTCATGAGAAACAGATAATTTGCCACAGCTGTTATCTGAAGTTTCAGCACCTTTTGTTAAAGCTGTATGGAAGTACTCTTCATTTAACAACAATGAATAAAAGGTGGTTAACTAAAAAAAGAAATGCTTCAAACGTATTATTTCATGGTGGCCCTGGAGAGCACTGGACAGAAAGTTCAGGATAATCTATAAAAAGCAGGGTGAAGGGAGGGGGTGGTGAAAGGGGCTAAGGGGCTAGGGGGCCATGTGAATCCATGTGGAAAAATGATCAGTGCTGGAGAAGGTTAAATTCTCAGTCCCTGAAGTCTTGCTCTTGTGGCTACAGCCCAGCAAAGTTAATGAAAGAAAGGAGCACTGACAACTCCTGCTGCTTCGACAGGAGCTTACCACCTCATTACTGGCCAGATTCTTACAACCAAAAGAAAAGAATACTCCTGCCAAGGAAGAGTAAGAGCTGGAGTGAGAGAGTCATCCAAGCAAGGCATTGCTGATGTTGGACGAAGATCAAAGTAATAGCAAACAAAAGGAACTGGACAAGAAATAGCTGAGCCAAGAGCTATGACCACAGACTAGACAACTATCCAAATCCTAGGCAGGAGAGATGGAGAGAACCCATTAAATCCCTTAGTCCTCCCTGCCGAACAGGAAAAAGTAAATGAAGTGACACCATCTGCTCACTTTCCCAGAAGAGAGAGTTTCAACTTCTCATGGTTAGCAATGCAAACATTTTCAAAAGCATTACTCTAATTACAAATGATTAGAAATGATTCCTAGAAGTAAAGACTTAACTCACGGTGTGCCTGACTAATGAACATTTTCTGCACATCCCACTGCACTTGGAGCTGACTTTGAAAGCACCGGCTAGGGATGGTTTCTGAGGTTTTAAAATGATCCTCATAAATATAATAGGATTCATCACTTTTTCTCTCTATTTCTCTAAGCATATGATGCATGATCTTTTTTCTAAAGTACAGTATAAAATCACAGGGTCTTTCAGGACTAGAAAATGCAGATTTTATTGTTTTGTTGGTGTGTGTGGGTGGATTTGTGATTGTGTGTACATGCCAAACTGAGGGAGGAAAGTACATATCAACTAAAATTAAATGTTTAAACTTAAATTTATAATAATACTTCCCATGGAAATATATTTCATGTTATAGGTTTAAATTCCAGTATCATCTCTGTATAAGGAGTAAATCATCACTACACCCCATTAAAAGTTGACAATACCAAGTGTTGGTAGGGAAGTGGAGCAACTGGAACTCTCATACATTGCTGATGGGTGTAAATTTGGAAAGCTGTTTGGTAGTTTCTATCCAAGCTGAACATAAGCTTCCCCTATCTCCCAGCAATTACATAATTCAGGATATACACAACCAAAATACATATGCATGTGCATCAAAAGATGTGTTCTAGAAGTTTTTTAGCACCTTTAACCAACAGTAGATTGGATAAATAAGTTGCAGTATACTCTTACAGTAGAATACTCTACAGTGTGGGTTGGTAAACTATGGGCCATGGACCAAATCTGGCCACCATTTGATTTTGTAGATAAAGTTTTATTAGAACACAGACACACCGATTCATTTACACATTGTCTATGGCTGCTCTCATACTATAACGTACTACAATGGTAGAATTGAGTAGTTGCAACAGAAACCATATGGCCTAAAAAACATGAAATATTTATTGTATATACCTTTGATAGAAAAAGGCTGCTGACCTCTGCTTTCTAGCAATAAAAACAAATGCACTATGGTTATAGTTAACAACATGGATAAATCGCAAAAATAAAATATTGAGTGAAAGCAGGCAGACACAATAAGAGACCTTACTGTTTGATTCCATTTATATAATGTTCAAAAGCCGGCAAAATTAATCTAGGATGAGAAATGTCAGAAAAATGGTTACTTTTGTGAGGGGATTAAGGACTAAAAGGGAGCATGATGGAGATTTCTGGTTCCATCTCCATGTGGAAATGTTCATTTGTAAATGCACTTACATTTGTGAACTTTTCTATATATTTCAATGAAACTTTGCTTAAAAAAGTCAAAAATAGGTTAACCAAAAGTAAAAAATGGAGGCAATATTATGTTTGCTGATGATTAGTTAAGATATTTTCAAGATTTTACCTATCTCCCTATAGTCTTCTTTGTACAGAAGAGAGCAAATAAATGTTAAAGCTCATTAACGGAAAATGAAACCATGGACATTATGGATACAGCATATTTTATTTTTTATTGAAGTATAGTTGATTTACAATGTTGTATTAATTTCTGCTGTACAGCAAAGTGATTCAGTTATGCATATATACATTCTTTTTTTAATATTCTTTTCCACTATGGTTTATCACAGGATATTGAACATAGTTCCCTGTGCTATATAGTAGGACCTTGTTGTTTATCCATTCGATATATAATAGTTTGCATCTGCTAACCCCAAACTCCCATTCCATCCCTCCCCATCCCCTGCTCTTCTTTGGCAACCACAAGTCTGTTCTTTATGCCTGTGAGTTTGTTTCCATTTTGCAGATAAGTTCATTTGTGTCATATTTTAGATTCCACATATAAATGATATCATACGGTATTTGTCTTTCTCTTTCTGACTTACTTCACTTAGTATAAAAATCTCTAGATCCATCCATGTTGCTGCAGATGGCATTATTTCACTCTTTTTTTATGACTAATATTCCATTGTATATATGTACCACATCTTCTTTATCCATTCATCTGTCAATGGACATATAGGTTGCTTCCATGCCTTGGCTATTGTGAATAGTGCTGCTGTGAACATAGGGGTGCATGTATCTTTTTGAATTATAGCTTTGTCTGGATATATGCCTAGGAGTGGGATTAGGATACAGCATACTTTAAAGTTGAGAGTCACGAACATGAAAATGAACACATTATCATGAGTAGCAATTTACCTGTATACAATCAAAGATATATATATGCTACTTTTGCCTACTCATAATTCTTGAGGGTTCCTACTTATTTTCCAAACAACATACAAAATCACCCTCTAAAGTGTCCAATCACTGCATTTCTACAAGAAACCCTCAAACAGCAACAACACAAAACCATGTTGTTTTGAGGTTGTTCTTTGATATTTCTACCTCCATTAAGTTATTTAGAATATTTAGAGTTGTTTAGAATTTTTTTCTTTTTCAGACTTAATTAAAAGAAACCATTACATTTATTAATACCAATTTCCCCCTTTACTTTTCACATGGACTAAGTGAGTAGAGCTATAACTGAGTACATGGACTCTTCTAATTTGTATCATGGCATATGAAATTGAAAGGCTACCTAGAATTATTTAAAAATTATGACATAACCCAGATATGATTAATAATGATAGTTTAGAAAATTAATAATATATTTTGGAAATCCATTAGAGATGGCTTAAATTTAAGCTCTTTTGCCCTCACTTCTTTTTCATCTTTATCATTAATTTTTAATATTACTAAGAAATGTCACTTAAAACATAGTTTAATAAACTAGAAACCTTTTGGGGGAGATAAAGAAATCAAAGGATAAATGCTTCCTTTATCAGTTCTATTATTAAAGAGAATGTTATATCAGAAAAGCAGCTCTCAGCTGCAGAACTATCCTGATTTTCTGAGATTCAGTTGGTTTTGGTTTGTTTCTATTTTTTAATGTATGTGGACTATTAATGTGATTCCTACATATAAAATATTAGAATTTAAAAGTGATTTATTCAATGTTCTAAACCTTTGAAAATCCATGATTTCTTCCAAAAGAAGGTATTCTGATGGTTAGATAATACCTATAGATTGTTTAATAAATTAATAACAAATCAGGAACAAAATCAAGTGATTACCTAATTTGGGTGGTGGGGGGGAGAGTACCTAAATTTATGGCTAGAAAAATGCAGTTTAGCTGTAAAACCGTATTTCCTTCTGTAACACGATCAGAATAAGAAAAGCATGCAGGCGCACACACACACACACACACACACACACACACACACACACAAAATGGCAGATGTTCAAACACAGGCAACTTCTGAATGTCTAGATTATGAACATTGCAGGTTATCCATTTTTTTTTTATCCATCTACAATAGGACTCACACTTTTTAAATTGAAACCTGAGTCTTTCATAAATTGTTATCTTTGGCTTCTCTAACTATAAGTTCCATGAAGTTAGAGATATGTGTGTTTGCTCAACATTATTTTTCCAAGGATGGTATAGTACCTGAAACATAGCAGGAAGTCAATGAATATTTACTGCTTAAAAATAAATTAATTAATTAAAGAAGGCAGGCAAAATGAACCCCAAATAACAGCAACAGAGCCATCAGATAAAAGAAACTTCAAAAAATATATAATCTATTAAGTAAGATGTGAAACTCACAGTCAAGGGCAGGAAAAAGGGGCATTTGGGGGTTGTGGAAACCCTTGTTTATTCATATCAAACCATGAACCAAATTCAATTAATAACAGTTAATTAAGACAAATATTAGGGGCTATTTCAGGATGATAGGGTTAAAAGTGATAAATGTTCTTTTTATTTTTAGGTGTTTTTCAAATATTCTACAACAAGGTTTATTATTTTATACTCAGAAAAAATGTGACATGAAAGAAATTAGAACACTTATTTCAACAAATATATACTTATTACTGTCTAGTATGCTAGACCTTGTTCAGGTATCTACATGTAGATATATTAAAAAAAACAAAGTCCCTACCATTCAGAGTTCAGACTTATGGGGAAGACAGACATGAAGATGTACCATTATAATCACTATAATGAGTATTGCAATATGTGTATTTATTAAGCACTAGAAAGAACACAATCAACTATGTGTGTGTGTGTACTAGGGCAGAGAGGCCTGAGAAGTTTCATGGAGTAGGTGACCTATAAACTGTTCCCTTCAAGGTAACATCTAAAGGAATTATTAAATGATCCATTATTTTTGGTAATAATGTTCTTAACCCACTCCATTACATTTTTATTAAAATTATAACACCTTGAGAAAACAACCTGATCAATAAGCTAACCATTTACAATTTAAGTAACAATCACCAACATGAAGTGAGAAAAGGAATAAGTGATGGGAAATACTTGTAGATGAAGAAGAAAAGGGAGTTTTCCTTTTTTCAGGTCATGTCAAAATTAATTGAAGATGAATGAGTTTTTATGTCAGTAGTTCTAAGATTTTGTTATTTTGGAAAATGATAAAAGTATTTTTTTTTTTCTTAGTGATCAATCCTATGACAGAACAATCTGATGATCCCATAAATTTACCAGATCATATGAAACTACAGTAAATGTTGTATTTTTTTTTTAAAGCAAAACAAAAACAGACAAAAAAAAAGAGAGGTAGAAAGAGACCTGGGAAATGAAGACCACCATGTTTCCTATTACATGTCCTGCTTTTGTATATTCATTTTTTAAATCCCTCAATGGAGGATTAGTAAAGAGTATTTTCTCCTCCCATTCTGGAAGCTTGAAATCACTGGGATCTTTACACACACGCACACACAAGATTGACTGTGAGAGGAATAAAAGCATCAACCTTTTGAAGCCAAAACTGTAGTCATATCAATGCCTCACCCCATATGAAATGCAAACATTTTAAATATATTCGGCCTGCTGGAGGGACCTTTTTGAACATTTAACTGATCAATGAATTAAATAACATCTGATTTCAGGCAGTAACTTTTCTACATTTTTAGTTGCTTCAGTTGGAAAAGCTTTGTGTTAAGGGTGATTTTTATTATCATTTTCTGAGTTTTGTGGAGGTTCCAAACAGTGAAACAAATGTAATAGAATGGCATCTTTGTTGCTCGACTGATTAAAAATAATGTTTAAAATGTATTTATTATATAAAAGCTGACCCTATCCAATATAAAAAAGCCACCTAGTCATCTTGCCCAAGGAATCAATTACTGATGAGTATCAGGACTTAACTCTCAGCACATCTTGAAGGATGAAAGTTAATAAGCCATGAATTGGAGCTTTGCTCTTCACAAGCCTGGAGCTGAGAGTGAAAGATCTTCAATGATAATAAGTGTTTTGGAAGGCTTACCTTTTCTAGGTTTATTTGGAAGATATTAGGCACTTATCTTATAATTGCATATTCTTTACATTCAGTGTGCCCTCAGCTGGGGCTGGCAATGGTCATTTTCTAGGTATTAATGCACTTTAGCAGGTGGACTTGGGACAGAGTACACCATGTGCAGATGCAGTATATGTTAACTAAATCTTGAAAGCAGGTATGTTCTATACATTTCATCCAAACAAGATGTATATATTGTTAGATATTTTAGAGAAATTTTTGAAATTATTTTTCCATACTAACAAAGGAGGTTAGACTTAAGGATAGTGTGAGAGAAGAGGTTTTTAAGGGGGTATGAACTACATAATTATATACTCATTCGATAGAAGAAAACAATCTAAATAAAATAGTACAAGATACATACGTTCTCTACCCATCATAATGATAAAAGGTAGTGTAATAAAGAAATTTGGGGTCATTCTTTGAAATTCAGGTATAAATTAATCTGGCCTATCAGCTATACTACCAAAATGATTTGTATTGGGACCTTATGTGAGTTTCAGATGAACAATATTTCCCCATTCCGCTGCTGATAACAGATTTTCCAAGATGCATTTAATGTTCTGAATCCCACTGAAGAATGCTTCCATCAGCCTGCTACAGAGGAAAAGTCTACCATGAACTCTTTCTTATTTTAGTTGCCTATCAGGAGGAGATCACTAGGCTCGTAGTCTTCAGAATTTCATGAAGAACAGGTGCTTCTGTTATCTAATACGGTATTACCCTAGTTCCCTCCCTCACCCTTGGAAGAATGAACCAGAGGCCTGGATACAATTATACATCTTAAAATGTATCTTAGAAAATCAAGGTTTCAAGTTAACTAGGTTTGGAAATATCTGCCGTATCTTTTCAGACTGGATTGAAAAATCAACATTCATCAAGATTGAAAATGGAAGATTTAGGAGCAAAGTATTAAGACCTGTGCCAGAATTGTAGTTTCTTTTAAAGGGAAAATGAATTAGCTGTCATACCCCAGATGGATGAACATAAGGCAAACTAATTTCCAGGCAATGAGCAAGTCTTGAGGGAAGGCCCTCTCCCACCCTGTCCCATGTATCAAGAGAAGCTTCTTTCCTGCTCTACACTCTACAGGGGCTTCACCTGCCTCCCACCATCCCCCTCTACTAGGCTCCATCAGTTCAAAGGGGAATTCAAAAAGACATTATAAGGTATGATCATCTATTAGCTATTCCAGATTTCTAGTTCTCTTTAATTTTATCACATATGCACGTAATTTTAAACATTATGTGTTGTATATTTTTTTTTATGTCTGAAACATTTATATTAACATATTTCCATACATGTTTCCATAGAAATACAAATATAAGATTTTTAGAAATTTCATGTAATGTCTGAAACATTTATATTAACATATTTCCATACATATTTCCATACAAATACAAATATAAGATTTTTAGAAATTTCATGTAATGTCTGAAACATTTATATTAACATATTTCCATACAAATAACCCAATGAAAGTTTAGTATTAGTTGTTTTGTTTGTTTTTTTATACTGCAGGTTCTTATTAGGCATCAATTTTATACACATCAGTGTATACATGTCAATCCCAATCGCCCAATTCTGCACACCACCATCCCCATCTCACCGCAGTTTTCCCCCCTTGGTGTCCATATGTCCATTCTCTACATCTGTGTCTCAACTTCTGCCCTGCAAACTGGCTCATCTGTACCATTTTTCTAGGTTCCACATACATGCATTAATATACGATATTTGTTTTTCTCTTTCTGACTTACTTGACTCTGTATGACAGTCTCTAGATCCATCCACGTCTCAACAAATGACTCAATTTCGTTCCTTTTTATGGCTGAGTAATATTCCATTGTATATATGTACCACATCTTCTTTAGCCATTCGTCTGTTGATGGGCATTTAGGTTGCTTCCATGACCTGGCTATTGTAAATAGTGCTGCAATGAACATTCGGGTGCATGTGTCTTTTTGAATTACGGTTTTCTCTGGGTATATGCCCAGTAGTGGGATTGCTGGGTCATATGGTAATTCTATTTTTAGTTTTTTAAGGAACCTCCATATTGTTCTCCATAGTGGCTGTATCAATTTACATTCCCACCAACAGTGCAAGAGGTTCCCTTTTCTCCACACCCTCTCCAGCATTTGTTGTTTGTAGATTTTCTGATTATGCCCATTCTAACAGGAGTGAGGTGATACCTCATTGTAGTTTTGATTTGCATTTCCCTAATAATTAGTGATGTTGAGCATCTTTTCATGTGCTTCGTGGCCGTCTGTATGTCTTCTTTGGAGAAATGTCTATTTAGGTCTTCTGCCCATTTTTGGATTGGGGTGTTTGTTTCTTTGATATTGAGCTGAATGAGCTGTTTATATATTTTGGAGATTAATCCTTTGTCCGTTGATTCATTTGCAAATATTTTCTCCCATTCTGAGGGTTGTCTTTTCGTCTTGTTTATGGTTTCCTTTGCTGTGCAAAAGCTTTGAAGTTTCATTAGGTCCCACTTGTTTATTTTTGTTTTTATTTCCATTACTCTAGGAGGTGGATCAAAAAAGATCTTGCTGTGATTTATGTCAAAGAGTGTTCTTCCTATGTTTTCCTCTAAGAGTTTTATAGTGTCCAGTCTTATATTTAGGTCTCTAATCCATTTTGAGTTTATTTTTGTGTATGGTGTTAGGGAGTATTCTAATTTCATTCTTTTACATGTAGCTGTCCAGTTTTCCCAGCACCACTTATTGAAGAGACTGTCTTTTCTCCATTGTATATCTTTGCCTCCTTTGTCATAGATTAGTTCACCATAGGTGCGTGGGTTAATCTCTGGGCTTTCTATCTTGTTCCATTGATCTGTGTTTCTGTTTTTGTGCCAGTACCATATTGTCTTGATTACTGTAGCTTTGTAGTATAGTCTGAAGTCAGGGAGTCTGATTCCTCCAGCTCCATTTTTTTGCCTCAAGACTGCTTTGGCTATTCGGGGTCTTTTGTGTCTCCATACAAATGTTAAGATGATTTGTTCTAGCTCCATAAAAAATGCCATTGGTAATTTGATAGGGATTGCATTGAATCTGTAGATTGCTTTGGGTAGTATAGTCATTTTCACAATGTTGATTCTTCCAATCCAAGAACATGGTATATCTCTCCATCTGTTGGTATCATCTTTAATTTCTTTCATCAGTGTCTTATAGTTTTCTGCATACAGGTCTTTTGTCTCCCTAGGTAGGTTTATTCCTAGGTATTTTATTCTTTTTGTTGCAATGGTAAATGGGAGTGTTTCCATAATTTCTCTTTCAGATTTTTCATCATTAGTGTATAGGAATGCAAGAGATTTCTGTGCATTAATTTTGTATCCTGCAACTTTACCATATTCATTAATTAGCTCTAGCAGTTTTCTGGTGGCAGTTTTAGGATTCTCTATGTATATTATCATGTCATGCGCAAACAGTGACAGTTTTACTTCCTCTTTTCCAATTTGTATTCCTTTTATTTCTTTTTCTTCTCTGATTGCCGTGGCTAGGACTTCCAGAACTATGTTGAATAATAGTGGTGAGAGTGGACATCCTTGTCTCGTTCCTGATCTTAGAGGAAATGCTTTCAGTTTTTCACCATTGAGAATGATGTTTGCTGTGGGTTTGTCATATATGGCCTTTATTATGTTGAGGTAGGTTCCCTCTATGCCCACTTTCTGGAGAGTTTTTATCATAAATGGGTGTTGAATTTTGTCAAAAGCTTTTTCTGCATCTATTGAGATGATCATATGGTTTTTATTCTTCAGTTTGTTAATATGGTGTATCACATTGATTGATTTGCGTATATTGAAGAATCCTTGCATCCCTGGGATAAATTCCACTTGATCGTGGTGTATGATCCTTTTAATGTGTTGTTGGATTCTGTTTGCTAGTATTTTGTTGAGGATTTTTGCATCTATATTCATGAGTGATATTGGTCTGTAATTTTCTTTTTTTGTAGTGTCTTTGTCTGGTTTTGATATCAGGGTGATGGTGGCCTCATAGAATGAGTTTGGGAGTGTTCCTTCCTCTGCAATTTTTTGAAATAGTTTGAGAAGGATGGGTGTTAGCTCTTCTCTAAATGTTTGATAGAATTCACCTGTGAAGCCATCTGGTCCTGGACTTTTGTTTGTTGGAAGATTTTTAATCACAATTTCAATTTCATTACTTGTGATTGGTCTGTTCATATTTTCTGTTTCTTCCTGATTCAGTCTTGGAAGGTTATACCTTTCTAAGAATTTGTCCATTTCTTCCAGGTTGTCCATTTTATTGGCATAAAGTTGCTTATAGTAGTCTCTTAGGATGTTTTGTATTTGTGCAGTGTCTGTTGTAACTTCTCCTTTTTCATTTCTGATTTTATTGATTTGAGTCCTCTCCCTCTTTTTCTTGATGAGTCTGGCTAATGGCTTATCAATTTTGTTTATCTTCTCAAAGAACCAACTTTTAGTTTTATTGATCTTTGCTATTGTTTTCTTTGTTTCTATTTCATTTATTTCTGCTCTGATCTTTATGATTTCTTTCCTTCTGCTAACTTTGGGTTTTGTTTGTTCTTCTTTCTCTAGTTTCTTTAGGTGTAAGGTTAGATTGTATACTTGAGATTTTTCTTGTTTCTTTAGGTAGGCTTGTATAGCTATAAACTTCCCTCTTAGAACCGCTTTTGCTGCATCCCATAGGTTTTGGGTCGTCGTGTTTTCATTGTCATTTGTCTCTAGGTATTTTTTTATTTCCTCTTTGATTTCTTCAGTGATCTCTTGGTTATTTAGTAACGTATTGTTTAGCCTCCATGTGTTTGTCTTTTTTACGTTTTTTTCCCTGTAATTCATTTCTAATCTCATAGCGTTGTGGTCAGAAAAGATGCTTGGTATGATTTCAATTTTCTTAAATTTACTGAGTCTTCATTTGTGACCCAAGATGTGATCTATCCTGGAGAATGTTCCGTGCGCACTTGAGAAGAACGTGTAATCTGCTGTTTTTGGGTGGAATGTCCTATATATATCAATTAAATCTATCTGGTCTATTGTGTCATTTAAAGCTTCTGTTTCCTTATTTATTTTCATTTTGGATGATCTGTCCATTGGTGTAAGTGAAGTGTTAAAGTCCCCCACTATTATTGTGTTACTGTCGATTTCCTCTTTTATAGCTATTAGCAGTTGCCTTATGTATTGAGGTGCTCCTATGTTGGGTGCATATATATTTATAATTGTTATATCTTCTTCTTGGATTGATCCCTGGATCATTATGTAGTGTCCTTCCTTGTCTCTTGTAACATTCTTTATTTTAAAGTCTATTTTATCTGATATGAGTATAGCTACTCCAGCTTTCTTTTGATTTCCATTTGCATGGAATATCTTTTTCCATCCCCTCACTTTCAGTCTGTATGTGTCCCTAGGTCTAAAGTGGGTCTCTTGTAGACAGCATATATATGGGTCTTGTTTTTGTATCCATTCAGCCAGTCTATGTCTTTTGGTTGGGGCGTTTAATCCATTCACGTTTAAGGTAATTATCGATATGTATGTTCCTATGACCATTTTCTTAATTGTTTTGGGTTTGTTTTTGTAGGTCCTTTTCTTCTCTTGTGTTTCCCACTTAGAGAAGTTCCTTTAGCATTTGTTGTAGAGCTGGTTTGGTGGTGCTGAATTCTCTTAGCTTTTGCTTGTCTGTAAAGCTTTTGATTTCTCCATCAAATCTAAATGAGATCCTTGCCGGGTAGAGTAATCTTGGTTGTAGGTTCTTCCCTTTCATCACTTTAAGTATATCATGCCACTCCCTTCTGGCTTGCAGAGTTTCTGCTGAGAAATCAGCTGTTAACCTTATGGGAGTTCCCTTGTATGTTATTTGTCGTTTTTCCCTTGCTGCTTTCAATAATTTTTCTTTGTCTTTAATTTTTGCCACTTTGATTACTATGTGTCTCGGCGTGTTTCTCCTTGGGTTTATTCTGTATGGGACTCTCTGCGCTTCCTGGACTTGGGTGGCTATTTCCTTTCCCATGTTAGGGAAGTTTTCGACTATAATCTCTTCAAATTTTTTCTCTGGTCCTTTCTCTCTCTCTTCTCCTTCTGGGACCCCTATAATGCGAATGTTGTTGCATTTAATGTTGTCCCAGAGGTCTCTTAGGCCGTCTTCATTTCTTTTCATTCTTTTTTCTTTAGTCTGTTCCGCAGCAGTGAATTCCACCATTCTGTCTTCCAGGTCACTTATCCGTTCTTCTGCCTCAGTTATTCTGCTATTGATTCCTTCTAGTGTAGTTTTCATTTCAGTTATTGTATTGGTCATCTCTGTTTGTTTGTTCTTTAATTCTTCTAGGTCTTTGTTAATCATTTCTTGCATCTTCTCAATCTTTGCCTCCATTCTTATTCCGAGGTCCTGGATCATCTTCACTATCATTATTCTGAATTCTTTCTCTGGAAGGTTGCCTATCTCCACTTCATTTAGTTGTTTTTCTGGGGTTTTTTCTTGTTCCTTCATCTGGTACATAGCCCTCTGCCTTTTCATCTTCTCTATCTTTCTGTAACTGTGGTTTTTGGTCCACAGGCTGCAGGATTGTAGTTTTTCTTGCTTCTGTTGTCTGCCCTCTGGTGGTTGAGGCTATCTAAGAGGCTTGATGGGAGGCTCTCTGTATATTTTTTTAATGTCAACTACAGAGTCAGTTTTTTTAGTGCTGACTTAGAATAGTATTTCATTGTACTCATAATTGTAGCCATAATCATGACATACAGCTTCTTACTCTAATTTTTTTGACCCAACCTCTTGGCTTCATAATCTCAGGTTCCATTTATAATGTACCTACTGTATGTCAGATGTGGGGGTAGACAGTGAGAAGGTGGGTTGTGCTGTCATGGTGTTTCTATTCCAGAGTAGAAGGCAGGCACAAAGTGAATGGATAAAGAACGATCTAGTGATACAAGCTATGAAGGCAACAAAACTGGGTGATGCTGTTCTTTGTAGAGAGCAGTTTGGCTGGATCATCAGAAAGAACCCTCTGGGATGCAGAAATGAGTTAATTTCTGAATGATGATGAGGAGGCAGTCATGGCTGATGGGCTAAGATAGGGCCAACCAGAAGGAAGATCATGAAGAAACCCTGAGTCAGCTCCATGCTTGGTATGTCCTAGGGATAGACAGGTAGCCAGTGAGGGCAGAGGGCACAGGAGAGCTTGGTATGAGGTGAAATCAGAGAGATAGGAAGATCACAGCAAGATTATGCAGGGCTTTTTAGTTCTGAAATTCAAAGTGTGATGGAGAAGCTGCTGATAGATCCTATGCTAGAGTGTAACGTGATCTAACTTGTCTCCCTGACCGCTAGTGTGGAATGGATTGTAAAAGGAGCCAGGCATGGAAGGTGAAGGCAATTCAGAGGCTAGGTGGCCAATACTGGAGGCTTGTATTAAGGGCACTAGTCACAATGGATGGGGAGCATCCTAGATGGAAAGCCAATATTACTTACTAGCCAACAGGATGTAGAAGCTGAGGTGCCTCAAGACTTCAGAGACCCTTATGTAATAACTACTTTAAGAAGTGCAATGATGACATTTATGCACTCAACCTTCTATGTACATACTTTCCGTACTTCTCTAACCCCAGACAAAAGGTAATAAAGGTTACAATTGTGTTTGCAAGGATTGAAACAAAGGAAAAATATGAACATTCTAATTACATGAACATCTTGTCAATTTATAGTGGGAAATTGTGTTTTGGTGTCTGGGCACCACCTCAGGAAAGACAAGAGGATCTGATTAGTAAAAACAGAGAACAGGATATTTAAATGAAGGGAACAAAAATCTTCCATTTTCAAGATATAAAGTAGTAAGATAATTAAGTTGGAGAATAGAAGATTTATTTGAAGCACATATGTTCAAACCAATCTCAAGAAATAATCAATAAAAACACAAACAAGGTTAATGGCAATGGCTAACTTTAACAACAGTGATAGAGCACCCCAGGAATTTCAACGATCTAGGATAAACAAAAACCACGAAGATACATTTTTCTTTATAAGCATAATTTTTTTCAAGATTGCCTCTTAAATAATGGCTTACCTAAAAAGAAGGGAGAAGGGGATTAGCAATTTAAATGTGGATGGGCATAGACCACTGGGGGTGGTGGGGTAGAAAAGAGAGAGAATCGGGGAAAGAAAGTCTCCCTCACAGGTTCACTCCATCTCTTGGCTCTAGAATTAAAGAGGGAAATTGCTTAGAAAGCTGATATGAATATCTCTTCAGTCTTTTTTTATTAATACCTCAGTAAGATGACTAAATTCTTTAGTAGGTTGACCCACTTTTTCCTTAACTTTAAAAACTACTAGAAATTACTCATTCAGGAACATTGTTATTAAAACTTCCATAGATCTCAGAAAGCCTTGCCTCTTTTTTGATGTGTCTATTGGGACGATGGTGGTAAAGAAGGAGAGAGAAAAGATTATAAAACAACAAGGAAGTACACAGGATCTGCATCTTTTTCCTTGGGAAATGATGTTTTTAATTCAGTGATTTGTAAATTTTTATTTTTCTTCTTGTAGTAGTATAAAATATTAAGAAGTATTAATTTTTTTAAATTAATAGCTACTCTATTTATTTATTTATTTATTTATTATTTATTTATTTATTTATTTATTTATTTATTTATTTTTAGCTGTGTTGGCTCTTCGTTTCGTGCGAGGGCTTTCTCTAGTTGCAGCAAGCAGGGGCCACTCTTCATCGCGGTGCGCGGGCCTCTCACTATCGCGGCCCCTCCCGTTGCGGGGCACAGGCTCCAGACACGCAGGCTCAGCAGTTGTGGCTCACGGGCCCAGTTGCTCCGCGGCATGTGGGATCTTCCCAGACCAGGGCTCGAACCCGTGTCCCCTGCATTAGCAGGCAGATTCTCAACCACTGCGCCACCAGGGAAGCCCAAGAAGTATTAATTTTAGAGATGGATTTTTGCACAAGCAAATCATAGTATCTACAGATGTTGTCTTGTTTTTACTTGGTTAAACACAATTTCTCCACACAACAACAATATAAAAGAAAAATTAACCACACACAAACACAATTCTAGGCTGCATTTTTATCTCTGAACCTAAAAAGAGCCATTATGTAGCTTTTAATTTATGTTTATATGAGCTTAAAACTTAAATATTAATTCCCTTGGTGGTAAAATCTAAAAATTATTATTTTGGAGGTATTGATGTTTTGAGCATTTGACCTTTCCATATCTATTCATAATTTCAAGGAAAATATTTTAGCAAGAAAACTGAATTGAAACCTGACCGTTTATCAGATCATACTAAGGTTTCAAGGTGCAACATATTCCAAGAATAAACTGTAAACAGACTTGTCATTACACAGTTGACTTTGCTAAACCTCACCTCTTGTTCTCTGCCTTCTACCTGCTGAATAAAAGAAAGACGTATTTGGTGGTGTCTGTAGCAACCATATTCTCATGCTTTCAAGAAAGCAAGTGTGACATGCCAAAGCAATAGAGTAATGAAAACTTGGTGGAACAAATTATATCTATTCTGGGAAAGCTGGAATAAGAAGATAGGAAACTTTGTGTTCAGTTTTATGGAAAGGTACAAGGGGAATAAAATGCTCCTTGGGTGAAAATTAAGGGAACAAATCATCTACATGTAAAAGACAAAATAAATATGCTCCCTAAAATAAACTTAAGTGTAACTATAAAAAGCCTTTATTTTATCTGTTCATTGTTTTGTATTACACACTCTTTTTTATATACTCTTTTCTTACACTCTTTATAAATTCTAACCTTGAAGTGGGAGAAGGATTATGGGAATATTTAGCTGAGACACTAGAGAATTTGGAAAGTTTTTATTTGAAGAGAGAAATCACAACAAAAGATGTTTTGAGAATAAGTGATCATCTTGAAAACTCATCTTAGAGATAGTAGGCACTCAGTAGAAATTTTACCACCATCAGACCCATATTATCAGTAATGGTAAAGCTTACCGGCATTTCTAAAAAGGAACACAGTCGGGACTTGTTCCTAGCAAAATGCAGTATGCTCTTTGAAAGGTAGGGGTTCTTCCAAAGGGGATCTTATCTTGCCAAAAAGCTCATTTGTATGAGCTTTCCCCCCTCCCAGGCTCCCTAGAAACCCTCCCCTTTGCTTGGCACCATACAGCATCAACATGTGACTTTTTGGACTGGCTGATTGAGTTCATTGAACATAAAGCCTTGGCAGTGGCAATTATCTTGGCAGTGGTGGAAGCCAGGAAACATATACCAGTAAATGGATTTCATTTTAATCACTGTACATAGGGTGTGCTTGATTTATCCCATATCATACCAAGCTCCAATGTTGCAGCAAGACTCTACACTCAGTTGCCATGCTCAACAAAAGCGTTAAGATTGAACTTTGGTTACACTGCCAATGTACAGTTTTCTATGAGTATCTTTTCCTTTATAAATGTTTTTCTGTCATTTTTGTTCCTCTCTTAGGGTTCAGTGATGAGGTTGAAGAGATTCAACTTTAATATTTAGAAACTATAGAACTATACAGCTGTTTCTGCTTGAACCACAAGCTACGTTTAACAGGATTTAAAAATAGAGATTAGAAATCATTATTCTGAAGTAGATTAGTAGAATTTCTTGCTCCATTAACTTTTCATGTATTCTGAATCTTTTTTGTCTCCATTAATCTTTCTTTAAACATAGTTCTTCATACTCTTTCTTTATTTGGGTTAATAGAGTTAAAGTGCTCAAAATTGTGCTGAGAACATAATACATACTCAAGAACTGTTAGTTTTGCTACTATTTGAACTAATCACGTCAGTTTATTTGTTTAATATTTGTCTCACCCTTAGAATCTGATCCACTTGTGGTCACTTGCCCTGTTAATTTGTATCCCCCGTGCCTGTCAGATATATTGTGCTCAATCATATTTGTTAACCTATAGCAAATAGTCATCATTATCATCATTGTCGTCACTGTCATCATGAAATATATCTCACTATTATTGCTGTGAATATGAAGCTTTAATAGTTACACTTCAAAGGAAGCAAAAGAGACTCAGTTTCTAGTCCATAGGCTACATACTTACTAAGGGTAGATTAGAAATAGGAGGAACTAAGTTGGGAAATGGCTTAGGAACTCTACAACTTTGCAGACTGATCAGGAAGAGACAGAAGTAAACAAAGAATTGCAATATGATGTTATAGGTCCTAATTAAATGTCCATAACTAACTTCAGTTTGTTCTGGGAGTGGTCAACAAAAAGTTTCACAGACTCTATTTTCTACTTTTGAGAAGCAAAAAGACCAGAAAAATTAACGTTTATTAAATAACTACTATGTGCCTGGTACCATAGTCAAGAGTTTATACTGTTCATCCTTATACTGTGCCATACTGATGTTACTATTCCTTTTTAAAGGCCAGAAAATTGTGGCTAGAAATTTTTATTAAGTTCCTTGGTGTTTTAGTTAGTAAATTCCTGAGCAAGGATTAAGATGAGGAAGGTCATATTGACACTTAACATATTGTGATGGTCTTTTCAATGTGTCCATTTGGCTAGGCTACCATCCATCCACAGTTATAAATAAAACATTAGTCTATGTGTTGCTGCGAATGTATTTTGTAAATGTGATTATAGACCGTAAACAGGTAACTTTAAGAGTATCCTAAATAATACAGGTGGGCTTGATTCAGTCAGCTGAAAGCTCTTAAAATCAGAGCTGAAGATTCTTTGTAGAAGAAGAATTCTACATGTGAACAATAGCTTCAGCCCATGCCCAAGAATTATAGCCTGTCCTTCCTGATAGCCTGCCCTATGAGTTTCAGATTTGCCTATACAACCCCCAAAATCATGTAAAAAGATTCCTTATTATAAATCTCTTCATATTTATCTCCTACTGTTTCTAGTTTTCTGGTTGAACCCTGACTGACACAGATTCTGGTATCTGGGGATGACAGAACTGCTGTAACAAATACCTAAAAATGTAAAAGTGGCTTTGTAATTGGGCAATGAGAAGAGGCTGGAAGAATTTTAAGGAACATAATTAAAAAAAAAGAAAAACCCACCTAGATTGCTTGAATATACTATTAGTAGAAACATAGGTGTTAATAAGTTTACTATTAAGAACTCAGACGGAAATGAGGACCATTAAAGAGAAAACCTAAATCATCTTTGCAAATACCTAAATTGTGATGAACAAACTCTTAGCAGATACATAGATGTTAAAGGTGCTGCTGGTGAGGATCAGGAGGAAATGAGAAACACGACATTAGAAACTAAAGAAAGGGCAGATTCTTATTATTTAGTGGCAGAATTATATTCTGAAGTTATGTGGAAAGTATAATATGGAAACAATGAAATTCGACATTTAGCTGAGATTTCCAAGCAAAGTGTGGAATTTGTGGCATGCTTTTTTTTTTTTTTTTTTTTTTTTTGGCTGCTCAAAGTAAAATGCAAAAGGAATGAGATAAATTGAGAAGAGAAATATTAATCAGAGAGGAACCAGGAATTGATGATTTGGGAGATTCTCAGCCTATCCAATTGCAAAAGACCATAAAATTAAGACATTCCCCATCAGAAAAGCAGACTCTAGAGAAAAAAATCACGTGTGGTTATACAATCTTTAGCTAACACCTCAAGAAGATAAAAATACCAGAACATTCAGTAACACAAATGCTCTCTGAAGAGATAAGGTGTGTGATTCACAGACACCCTCAGTCAACTAGATAGAAGCCAAAAAATAGATATGAGATTTTCTAGGAAAGATTTATGGAGGATATCTTTATCTACTGGAGTGAATCTCCATGACATATACAAGAAACCCACAAGATTCTTGAGAATGTTATACCAAGGGAGACACTGACAGCTTGGGTTGAAAGGACAAAATAAAAGAAAGCTTTCTGATCCCCAAAACTCTCCAGGGAGGAAACAGGTTGATAACACTACTCAGAAGCATACATATGCTATCATTTTATAAAAAAGAAAAGATGATTCACGAAGTGGAGTCACAAGATAAGAGGGTAGAACCACAAGCTCAGACTGCAGAGCTTCAAGTCCAGAAGGTGGACCCACTGTTCCCAGAACTTGAAACCTAATAGTGTTTGCCTGGCTGGATTTTGAAATTGTTTGGAATCGGTGGCTCATTTTTGTTTTCTTCTCTCCCTTTTTGAGATGAAATGTCTATAACCACTATCCTATGCCAGTCCTACTATTGTATTTTGGGAACAACTAATTTTCTAGTTTCACAGGTTCAAAAATGGAGAGAATTTTGCACCGGGATGCATTATACTTACACCTAATTTAGATGATTTCAATGATGATTAGTTTCAGGGCTTTTATGCAGATGATAGTTAGATAAGATGTTGGACTTTGAGTTGATGCTATAAGGGGTCGAGATATCATGGACCTTGGAACAGAGTGAATATATTTTGTACATAGGATGTATTTGAATCTTTGAGGTACAAATGATAAGCTGTGATAATAAAATAATAACTCTCCAAAGATGTATACATCCTACTCTCTGGAAGCTGTGAACCTGGTACCTTATGTGGCAAAGGGGACTTTGCAAGTGTGACCTAAAGATTAAGAACCTTGAGATAAAGAGATTACTTTGGGTTATCGGGGTGGGCCCAATGTAAACACAAGGGTCCTTCAAAGTGATAAAAGAAGGAGAAGAGAGTCAGAAAGAGATGTGACTGTGGAAGAGGTCAGATGCCATGTAAGGGACGTGATAAGGACTTGATTCACATTTGCTAGCTTTGAAGATAGAGGAAGAGGTCTACAAGTTAAGAATGCAAGCAACCTCCAGAACCTGGAAAGGCAAGGAAACAGATCCTATCCAGAGATTACAGAAAAGAACGCTGGCCTACTTTAAAATCTCTATTTTAGCCTGTTGAGACAGTATCAGACTTTTGTCCTACAGTACTGTAGGATAATAAAGTTGTGTTGTTTAAGTCTGGTAAGAGTCCATACTGATACATGGTTTTTTGCCAACAGTCTGGCTGAATAATCAGGCATTTGGGAAGGAACACAACTTGAAATCTGGTGTCAAGGAGGTTTGACAGAGAGATATGTGAGTAGACCTCTTTGAATGGGTAAAGAATGTGAAGATATTTGTATCCCATGTGAATGTTTACCAAAGGGCGACCTCAGCAAAGGAGGATTTTAATAATCAATTGCAAGAGATGACCTATTCTGAGGATACCAATGAGTCTGTTACCCCCGGTGCTCTTTCATTGCCCAATGGGCTTGTGAACAAAGTGGCCATGGTTGCAGGGATGGAGATTATGCATAGGCTTAGCAACAGAAACTTCCTCTCGCCAAAGCTGACCTGGATACAGCTACTGTTGAGCGTTCAGTCAACTAGCATTAGACACCAACACTGAGTCCCTGATATGACATCATACCTTGGAGTGATCAGCCAGCTATCCGGTGATAGGTTGACTACATTGAAATAAGTCCATCATAAAACAGGCAGCACTGTTTTAGTCTACTAAAAATGACACATTCTAAATATTGATTTGCCTTCCATGAACACAATGCTTCTGCCAAAACTACCATCCATGGACTTACAGAATGCCTTATCCATCATCATGTTATTTCACATATCATTTTTTCTGATCAAGGAATTCACTTTACTGAAAATGAAGTACATCATTAGGCCCAGGCTCATGGAATTCCTTGGTTTTACCATGTTCCCCATCATCCTGAAGCAGTTGGCTGGCCAGAAAAAATGGAATAGCTTTGAAGACTCAGTTATAGTGCCACCTAGGTGGCAATAACTTAGGGACTTCGACAAGCTCCAGGATGCTGCATATACTCTTAATTAGCATCCAAAATTTGATGTTCTTTCTCCCATAGCCAGGATTCACAGGTCCAACGTCAAAAGGTGTAAATGGGCGTGGCACCATTCACTATTACACATAGTGATTCATTGGCTAAAATGTTTGCTTCCTGTATCCATGATCTTATGCTCTGTTGGTCTAGAAGTCTTAATTCCAGAGGGAAAATAGCTTTTACCTGCAGACGTAATGATGATTCCATTGAATTGAAAATTACGAGGGTCACTTTGGGCTCCTCATGCCTATGAAACAACAGACAAAGAAGTGGGTTTCAGTGTTAGCTGGGGTGCAAGGTAAATTTGTTTGCTACTACACAATGGAGTTAAGGAAGAGTATGTCTGGAATACAGAAGAGCCCTAGAGCATCTCTCAGTACTACCATATTCTGTAAAGTAAATAGGAAACTATGACAACCCAATTCAGGCAGGACTACTAATGGCTCAAACCCTTCAGGAATGAAATCATGGAATGCATCATGCCACGAAGTAAAGAACTATGCCCAGCTGAGGACAAAGGAAATATAGAATGGGTAATGGAAGAAAGTAATTATAAATACTAGCTGTGGCCACATGATCACTGTAGGAAAAAGACTATAATCATTGAGTATTTTATCCTCATTTTGTTATGAATATTTCTATATATCTTAACCAAACATTTTTGTTTTCTTCCATCTATTATCCCTTTATCATCTAACATAAAACTTATTAATAATAGTTAACTTTATCTCACAGTATTTAAGCTGCAGGAAGTCAAAGGAAGAGAGTGAACATCACCCAAGGACTTTTCATCCTCTTTTAAGGAAAGGGTTAATTTGTTATTCGTTGTTGCCAATATATTGTATCATGTTCAGCAGAAATATGATTTTGTCATTGTCTTTATTTGAAGATTAAATAAGATTTAAGGAGATATGTTCCAAGGAGATAGGTGCCTTGACAAGGGGTAGACTGTGATAGTCTTTTTCATGTGTCCACTTGGCTAGCCTACAGTCCCTAGCTATTAATCAAATACTAACCTAGGTATTGCAGTGCAGGTGTTTTGTAGATGTGCTTAAAGTCCATAATCAGCTAAAAGTGGACATTCTGAAAGAATTAAGTAAAGCTGCAAAACTGAGTATTTTCTGTAAATGGAGAACTGCATGGGGTGTCTGGAGTACAATTTAAAGGCAGTGCTAGAAGGTGAGCTGAAATGCTTTGAGTGACTCCATTCAAACCTGATTTAGTACTTCATGAGTAGAATGTAATGCTTGCTTGAAGAAAGGAAGTAGAGAATGGGTAATGTGTGCTATAGGGTATAATGATTGGTATGAAGAACAAATTAGCTGAGGTCAGAGAAAGAAGATTGACATGGATAAATCAGAAGGAGTGATTTGGGATATGAGGATAGTAGATGCATGGAACTAAAAGCAAGATTTTGCTTGGCATTGATTTTGATGTAGAGCATGAAGAAAAACTAGTGAAGAATAGAATACTGAAGAATAATAGAAAGCAAAGTGCTGGATGGATTTAAAAGCTGTGTATGGAGTACTAGTACCAGCAATATGGAAATTAAAGAAAATAGTATTAAGACAAATAGTGTTCATTAAAATAACCAGTACCTATCTGAATACTTGTGAACTGTAGTCACCCATTGAGAACCTGTACCTTAGCATTTTATTGCTACAACAGAAAGAACTAGTCTCATCTTGTTATCTTTAAAATGAGGGAACGGAGGCCCCGAGCAGGTGCCATTGTCAGCATCACAGAGCGAGTTCACAATGGCAGAACTAATAGAATACATCTTTGTTTTCCATTCATTTCAGTGCCAAGCTAAATCACCACGTTCCTAGTTTAAGAGGTAGCATGGTGTAGTGATTAACAGCACTGGCTCTCAAACCAGACAACCTGGCTTCAAATCCTGAATCTGACACTTATAAGTGGTGTGACCTTAGTCAAATGGTACCTTGGCTTACTCATCCCCAAAATGAGTATGATGGCAACTGTGTCAATCTCACAGGAATGTTGTAGAGTATAAATGAGATTGTTTACACAAGTAAGTGCTGAGTAGATGTTAGCTATTATTATTATGTGAACTGCACGATGAAATTAGCATGGATAGATTCTGGACTTTTCGATTCCAAAAGATATGGAGCACCTAGTGATAAGTTTAAATTACAGTCCTACTCTCTGCATTGCTAATGTAAGGATGGATAAACAGGAGGATGAAGGAAAGACACCATAAGGTCTTTTTTCATTGTATTGAATTAAAGATTGTGACAGGGCATACATTTAAAAAGTCAAATATACGTGATTTTTTTCTAAAAAATTATTAAGACATTTAAAAACTACCAAAGCAAAGGATTTGGCCAGTAGAAATTGAAGTCCCCTCTTAAAGTCTTCAATGACAGGTGGGTTGAGGAAAAATACAAACTTCATCCTAGGACCTCTTTCTGTGATGGGAATGGTTATGAGGGGATTCCCAAGCAGAAACTCCAGCTAAGGGGTCAGAAAGGGGGAGTAGCAAAACATCTCTATCTCTTTGGATGGCTGGAGGGATACTTAATAAGCCTGTGAGCTACTGATAGATTGAAAGAATTACAGCAGGCAAATATTTTCAGCCTCACTATGTAGAAAGAAGCAGGGGCTAGGAGCCATAGCATAATATTCAACTACTCAAATGAAGAGTCATTAGACTTAAATAGACCAGTAGGGCCAATGGAACTCAGATGAAACCTCTCAGTGGCATAACTGACTTTTTGAGAGCAGCTAAAAGTTAAATGTATTTAAAATGCTAAGCTCTGTGACGGAATCTTTCTCTGGATACATTTCTGTGGAAATGGCTTTTTGAATGGGTGGAGCAATGGACTAACCTTAACTGAACAAGACTCCATATGTTTTTGGTACAGGAGTTGCATCAGTGAATCACAAAACGCAGTTAAGGAATTAACCATTTATAGTGCTGGGTACTAAGAATTTTTGTATCTGGCTACATAACATATTTCCTTTCCACAGGAGGCAGTTATGACAAATTAGAAGTCTGAAAATTTTCTGATGGTGTAAAGGCCCAGCTGTCACTGGGGAGATAGTGATCAGATTTCATAGCTGCGTGGTCCCGTGGCGCCATGGAGAGCTCCATATGGTCACCCAAATGTTCCAGCTAAATCCACTGAAAATTTCCAGTCTGAGTTTTACTTGTAAAGAATAAAACTCTCCTTGTATAAATTTATCATTATGTGCCTACCAGGAGAAAAAGTCTTGTTCACTGGTTACATTTTAAAAAATGGAAAAAATAATCCGCTTAAGAACAACTTTGTACAGCTGTTATGCTGGCTTCATGATAAACAGATAATGATGCACTCCTGGGAATTCACAGAATTTACTTTTTTTCAATTGTAGTATAACCTAAGGAAGGTGGACTTTTAAAGTGATCTATAGTGAATAACTAAAATCTGTGGAAATACCTACTTCTATGATAAAAACAATTTTATAAACCACTGTTCTCTCATTTCCCCAGAAAATCACCTCTGCTAAATTGTTAATGTGATTACGAAGTGCTGAGACACTTGTATGCATGTCAAAATGTCAGTTTAAGTCTTACCCAGTAATAAATGACAAATGCATAATTTATTGATTCATAAATGGCTATGTCCTTGGATGTATTCCATATAAGTAATTTGCTTAGAAACACATCTGGCTCATGAAGGTAACAACTGTTTTAAAGAAGGTCAGCTCTATATTTTAATGTTAAAGGAGGATATAGTGATCTTATTTGTTACACTTCTTTACTGAATCAAGAAAAGTTTTAGGTTTCATAGGTCCATCTTGGGTTTTATGATGTAAATAATATAGCAAAAACCTTTAAATGAAATTTCTAAATATTGAAAATATAAGCAATGGGCCAAATGTTACTTCATAAAATACTGTTTGGTTTTTACCGAAAACATCTGATGTAGCTAATTTTAATGATACACATCAGACTCTACTAGATTGAATATTTGTTTTTTATACAATGTATATGCAAGTATTTGGCATTTATTATTCAACATACAGGACTGTAATATTAATGAGGTTACTTCATATATTTAACATCTTTAATTAAAATTATTTTGCCATTAATTGTATATAGCCTGCATAACTCTTAGCATTCCTTGTGGTGGTTCTGAGCTCATACAAACATTTAAAATATTACCTTGCATTAATTATCTTATCCTTTATTTTCTCTGATAGAAGCAAAATATGCTTTTTAAAATACATTTCAAATATTATTCTGCTCGTGTACAAATAAGTGCAAATTAGAGAAAATACATTTTCAAAACCTTTTAATAAGCATCCAGGCACCTTTAACTTTACATTTCACCTTGCAGCACACACAAAATGTTTAATTATTTGAGGATTAATGGAGGTAGTTTATAATTAAGCTGAAGTATGAACTGATGTCATCATCTCAGTATGATGATATACATTTTTATGCCAAAGCACCTGTTGTTTTGGAAGGAAGCAGCTGATATCATTATCTGCACAGCCAGATAGCCCTGTTTCCTGCTGCTTAAAAAATTATCCTAAGGGTTACCTAAGTTGGAGTAATTCAGAATTTACGTTTTCATACCCAGAAGAGGACAGAATGGAGAAAATGACTTCTCCAGCAATCAAAGGAAGAGAAATTGAGAAACACACTGGGAAAAGGGAAGAAGGAAGAAAGGAAGAGCTTCAATTTAGGTGACCAGAGGATACTGCTACTCATCCCAGGGATGGCCTTCTTAATTCTTCTAAGAGCATGCAGAGTTTGCAAAAGAACAGCAATGGAAGCACTAATTTTATTAATATAAATGAAATGATGCATTCTTGGAGGAAGTGGAGGGGAAAACTATACAATTTTATACTTTAAGACAGAATGTAACAATATCATGTTTCTAAGTACTCATAAAAATGTTCCTATTTCTAAATTTTATGTGTAAAGAATCAGTGAACTACAGACAAGATTCAAGTAACCCAAATTATTATTTTCTCATGTCTGTTAGATAACCCTGCCCCTAAATGGTTTTCTGGTTTACTAGCTGACTGGTTGGTTTTTGTTATGCATTGATTAGGGTTCAGGCCATTGTAAGGTGAATGCCTATCAATATAAACACAACTACTATGTAAACATATCAGTCAGCATATTCATTTGCCCTTGCACTGGCTTCATCCCCAAACTGGGAAGAAATCACAAAATCTCCCAGCATGAGACAATTCTACAGTGTCCCACACTACCAAAACACTACCAAAACAATTTCCAGATATAATTTTGCCCATGCATATTGCTCCTACTATCTTCTATAAAAAGCTGTTGCATATTCAGTCCTCCCCTTTATTAAACATAACTTCTTCCTAACTTAGTTCTTCCTTCTTTCCCATTGGGACTCCTGGCCCTAATCAATACTGCCCATCTGCCATATTTTCTTCTATGCTATTTTTTTTTCTCTCCACAGGCTATCTCCATAATACCTATAGTCACTAGTTATTATTTCCCCAAAGATCACTGGTGTTGTTTATTAAACTATATTTCATTTCTATAAAAATCTCATGAGGTATTTATTATTATTATCTTAATATTAGAGATGAGGAAGCTGGGCTTTATAGAGTTAAAGTAACTTGCTCATGGTCACACAATTAGTTAATGATGGAGCTGATACTCAACTTTGGTCTGCCATATATAGAGTCCTGGGTCTTAATTCTACATTGTGTCCTTTCCAGTTTAACTTTTTTCTTCAAGTGTCCTTTCCGTTCCCTTTCTTTAACTAAACCTGACTCCTAATAGGTCAAGGATCAAGATGAGCCGTCGATTTGCTACTCACTGATACTTCTAGATCTGTATTCTGCCATTCTCACCCCACCACCTTTATTTCTGTAAAGCTGAGATAAGCCATGTTTCTTCTCCTATATTTTACATCTGTTTTCTACCGTCTTCCCTAAAGCTTGTAAACTTCTTCCTGAATTTTATCTGGCAGTCCTAGTAGCCATGCAAATATTGGGTTCTCAGTCACTCAACATTCTTAACTCCAATGACCTAGACTCCATTCCATTTCAGTCACAATTTGGGTTTCATCATCTTGTTTGGCTCATAAAATTTGAAATTCTGAAATACCTCTCTGACTATAAGATACTCTCTCTAAACTTATTTCATGCCCTATTTACTTTGTTCTTCATCTTCTCATGACCTCTAGTTCCTCACCCCTTTCATAGTACTTTATTCTGTTACTCCAGTTTTTAGGTCACTTGCACCCCAACTCAACTTGAATGCATTAACCTTGAGATTATTCATTTCAACTATTGCCTTACCACCAACCTAGAATCTTTTACTTCTGTGATCTTCCCTCTCATGTCAATCCCCAGCCTGTTTGCATATTTTATGTACTTCCATTTTTGCAGAATATCTGAAAATCATGATAATTCGGTCAATTACATTTTTAGGCTATCTAATCTCCGTGATACGGTCGTGCACCTAATTAAAAAAAATATTCTTTTTCTAAGTTTCTCAGTATCCAAACATTTTCCATTCTTACCAGTAATGTCACTACCCTCCCACTCTATTATTTCTAACTCTCTACCAGAGATTATTTTGCCTACCACTTCTCCCAAAAGATCAAAATAATGTTTAGTAGTATTTCAGTACTTTCCCCCTTCCTCTTCATCCTACCTTTTCTTGAGGGAAAAAATAGTTTATATTTTCCTTCCTAGTAATGAGGAGTGAGAACTTAGATTCCTATATCTTTGATCTCATCCTCTGTCGCTTTGCCAGTATTCTTTTTTTTTTTTTTTGCATTTTATATATTTCCATCATTATTAGTTGTGTGTCTTTCTTCCTTTAGCCCCAAACTTCTTCAAACTATAAATTATACTCACTGGTCTCACTTGTATTAGTTGGGGTAATTACTTCCAGCTACCTAACAAACAACCCAGAAAACATAGTTTGTTAATAAAAGTTTCCTGCTCACTCATGTCACAAGTCACTGCAGGTGGCTTTTTGAACCCTTTATTTTAGAAAAATTTGCAGGAAGCATATGGGTGGGAGTGCTTCTCCAACTGATAATTCAGAGATATTGTCTCCTTCCAACTGATGGTGCAAGTTGCCTAATGTGCAAGGATGTTACCTGAAGCATTGTTAGCAATGGCAAAATAATGGAAACAACTTAACTGTGGACCAAGTATTGGGACTGTTAAATATAATAGAATATTGTGCTATTATTAGAGAGAATAATGCAGCTTTTTATGTAGTGATATAAAAAAGATTCCAATATACTGTAGGACAAAAAACAAGGTGCAGAAGAGTGTTCATCATAAATTACTCTGTGTGTGGCTGTTTGTATGTGCATTCTCTGGAAGAAAACACAAGAAACTGATGACAGTGTATGTCACCAGTGGGAGAAATGGATAAATAGGAAACTAGGGGAAAAAGTGTTTTTCCATCATATATCCATTTGTAATACTTGACTTTTTTACCATATGTATGTACTACCTATTTCAAAAAGCAAATAAGTACAACTAATACAAATAGTGTTTTTAAAACAACACAAGCAAAAAGCAATGAAGATAAGGAGGCTACCAAGACAGAACTTATATCTTACCACAATAATATTGTCCTCAGTGTAAGAATAGATAGCCTTTACCAAGGTCACAAGAGAAGATTTGGTGTTCCAGTATTACCCAGTAGACTTATGTATCACTCAGTTTCCAACTGGATAAGCAGAATTCACTCAGCATATTTAAAATAGAGAGAATTTAATACTGAGAATTGGTTTTACACATGAGGGAGGAAGCTGAAAAACCAAACAAGTGACAGTGAGTTACCCTGCAGATTAACAACAGCTGGAAGCCACTGCCTCCCAGGCTGGAGGGGAAAAAAAAGGAGCTGGATGTGTCATAGCAGCACGTCACGAGGTAAGAGCTAAAACTGTCAAATGGGAGCTGGGGCCACAGAGAAGCCCCAGTGCTGCTAGAGATGCTTGAGTTAAAGGGGCAGAAATATCCTGGTCTCCCTCCCTTTCTTCAGCCCAGTCTTCAGTGCCTTCCACTGGCTGAATCAGGCAGGAAATCAGCTCACAGGGGAGGGTGGGAAATGAAAGATTGAGAGATTACTCTATCTGAGATACAAAACAGTACTGAATCTGAATGAAAACAAACTCAGGACCAGCTAGCTCCTCCTTTTTGTTACTCAGCAGCCATTCTGATTGCTTTGCCTATATATAAATTACATATTATAATGTCATGTTTCTGTCTAATATGAGGCAATCATCCATCATACAAACTGAGATGCTCTTGCCCTTTCTCCAACATCATATCCCTATCATACCCAGGATCTACAGGAAATTTCTAGTTCTGCCCATCAGGTCCAGATGTCACAGCTCATGGGGTCTGGTGACATATGAACTGAAATTGTAAAGTTATGCACCATTAACTCTCCTTATACAAAATAATAAGAAATGGGGAGGGGGAAATTTTAAAATATATATATAAAATCATTGAATATATATATTTATATAAAATATATAAATTGAATTTATATATATTGAATTTATATATATATATATATATATATATATATATATATATATATATATATAAAATACACACAGACACATGCATGCACAGCTGTTAGAGTCCTCGGTTCTGAAATTGGTTACGAGGGTGTCATTGATATTTATCGTTTCCTCTTCTCACTACTCATTCTATGTTACCCTTGTTCTCAGATCAGCTGATCAGTGTTCTTTACATAGAGAAGAATCCCAAACCTTAATTCCAGAAGTGTCTGAATCCTTAATGGTTTTGCCTTTATTGGACCAGCCTTTTTTTAATGAGCCAGGGAAGTAATGAGCTCCAGAGAATCCCACGGTACTTCTTGCTCTTATTTTAGAGCAGCGACCCAATTTTCCCTTGTTAATTTGGAACAGTCACCCCTACTAATATGATAACCTCGTCCTCATCACTGCCCTTTATTTCAGAGGCATTAGTCTTCGTGCTTCTGAAAATAGTCAGTTGGTAGAGTCAACTTCCAGTTTAATGGGCCCATTATTGTGTCTCATAGTAGACACTTGGACTAGGTTGCAGGAACTGAAAGAAAAATGTCTGTGAATGGGTTATTGTGTGTAATAGTGAGAGGGGCCCTTCTCACTTCTACTTCTTGGATTCAGAACTTATGGATGCTGGCTATGAAAGAACTAGCATCCTACTAAATGTGGCTGATTCAAAGAATATACTACATGCTATAGAAGAACATCTCAATTTCACCTGCTATTCCATCAAATATCATAACTGTCTTCAGTAGGCTATCCACCCTTATTTCAGGTCCACTGTGTCTGGGTGATAGGGTTTGTGATTCGATCAGAGAACTCCCTGAGTGTAAGCCCACTATTGCCCTTCCTTTGCAGAAAAATATGTTCCTTGGTCAGAAACAGTGTTATGTGGGATAACATCATAATGCATAGGGAATTCTCTCAGTCCACAGATGGCAGTGCTGACAGAAGCATGGTGGATATGGAAGAAAATTCATATCAATAACAGATGTTTAATCCAGTAATCCCACTTCTGGGTATATATCTAAAATAGCTGAAATCAGAATCTCAAAGAGATATCTGTACTTGCACATTCATTGCAGCATTATTCATAAATGCTAAGATGTGGAAACAATCTAAATGTCCATTGATGGATAAATGACTACAGAAAATGTAGTCTACACATACAGTGGAATAGAATGCAGCCATAAAAAAGGAAATTCTGTCATGCATTATAACATGAATGAACCTTAAGGACATTATAGAAAAAAAAGAGAATAAACGTTCATACCAGTGAGTAAAATTTACTTCTGTAATGTAAAAGGGCCAATGTCATCTACCTGCAATGGGTAGACCAGTACCTCTAGAAAATGGTGCAATACTAAACGTTCAGTATTGGCATCCATGCTTCAGAAACTGGACACTTATCAGAGACAGTAGTGAGATCAATCTTGATGAGGTAAAGTCCATGTTATTGAGGACATACATAGCCTACCTCCTAATGATACGGCCATTTTTATGGACATACAGACAAACAAACTCAGAATGGGTAAAAGACTAGGCTGCCAGTTCTGTGGCAGGATGTCTTGCCCTCATGATTACCGAAATCCTCCTTTGCAGTAGATGCCCTCAGGGGGACATGCATGAGACATGCATACCCATTTCGCAAAGTCTGTTAACCCCTCTCGACCTGCTTGCCATCAGTTTTCAATCTTATTCTTCTCAAGTCTCTGACCAATGAGGATAAATAATCATTATCATGAATCAGAATAGAACTTCATCTCAAGCTATCTCTCTCATTGGACCTAAAAATGAACAACCAGCTATAATGTCCAAAGTCTTAACTAACTATGGGAAGGTTGATCTTTACCACCATCCTCCAAGATCACCCCTAAGTGGGACTGTAATCTGGCAACAGTCCATATGCAGGCTGTGCTATGATATTGTGCAAATTCTGTGTAAACCAAGACCAACAATTTCTTCCTCCACCAGCTGGTCATAGAGAGCTCGTAACAGGCCATAGTTGTTGATTAATAGAGCAGCAGCAATGCAGCAGAAGTAGGTGTCATGCAAACATGTTTGTCTTTTCCTGCTACTGTACCTTCAGAATCTGTTCGAGCAAAACTTTATATGCCAATTCCATTTCATAATGTACTGCTGCTGCACATGTTCAACCTTAACATAGACACTTTTCAAGTTTATATATTCCAATTCAATTATCATTATAATTCTGCGATATATTCCACTGGACTTTGGGTCTGATCCTCTGTCATGTCTTCTCTGCTTCTACAGAAGATTAGATATTATTCTAAGATGCCCATAACATTTTTATGGTTCTCTAACTATGACATGAACAAAGAACTCGAAAACCGGAGTCTGTAATTTTCTTTCTGTAAATTCTTCAAAGCTGTCAGAAGCAGGTATTCCAAGGGGGGTACTTAAAATCATCATTACTACCAGACTGGTATGGAGCAGTTGTTACTTGCTTTCCCAAAGCCTTGCCTTTTACTCGCATTTCATTCCAAGAAATCATGGGCTCATCTAAGTAATTTAAGCCACTGCATGTCAGGCATTAAGATTATCCTATTTTCCACCTTCAAGGATGTCATTTTTATAATCACACTCAAATAGGGGAGAAATCTAATCCTGCAAACCCACCTAGAAAACCTGATACTTGGGATGACTTCTAAAAACAAGAAGTTGTCAATGAGGGAATAATAAGAAAAAGAAAGCCATTCTAGTCATGAACAGAGAGAAGTTAATGCAGTAAAATGGTTGCAAAAGTGACAGAAGAGGCTGAGAATCAAATTAGGGAGTGGTAGGGCCAGCCAGAGATTAACAGCAGGAACTCTTACCTGCCCTAGGATGAAGTGACTGAGAGATCAGAAGGTATTACTGAAAACCAGGGGCCCAGGAAAATCAGAAGGACTGGAGCCAAATATGAGACCTGCCTCTACACCATCAGAGGCAGAGTCAGAGGGAGAAAGCCCTGTAACATCTCCTTTCCACCCGTCTTTTAAAACTGGACAGAACATCCCAGTAGACAAACCCCAATGGAAAAGACTTAACGCAGGAGGCTGGGAGCCGCAGCCAGCAGAGATCAGCTTATTAGTGACTCAGCAGAGCAGGAGAAGGGCAAGGAACAGATCAGAGGGCAGACAGATTCAGAACCAGCACAAGGCATTTTTTTTGGTCACAGGTTCTGAGGTCAACATGTAAGGTAAAAATCTAGTATAGTAAAAGTTCATCTTGGAAATTCCTTAAGTTTCCCATAAAGCAGAACAAAATGTCTTTAAACACAAGAGGTGGCTTGGAGAGATGCTCACATCATAAGAGTTCTTAGGAGAATAGAGACCAACCAAAAGAAGCATATCACTGTGTCCTCTCCCTTCCACACTAAGAGAGATGTGTATATGGAGTGGAATAGCAGAGACAATAGTTGAATTAGAGAAAGTTAAATGTACATATGCTATGACACCATTATCATTTAAGCAACTGCATGAGTAAGACTTAGAATGAACAATAAAAGCCCTGAAGTAAAGAATGATCAGCCCACCTAATAGACACTAAATTGTATGTGTCAAATGATATGGATCTAATTATTCAACCAGGAGAATCCCAGGAGAAAAGGCCAGACACCTTAGTTTTACCCAGTAAAAAGGTCATTATCTTCAGAGTTGAGAGGCAAGGGGTGGGTCTGGCTTTAGAATGGAATTTATCTCTCTGATCAGTTTCTCGCACATCAGGAGCAGGAAATTAATCTGAAAGAGAAGTTTCTTCCAATTCTATAAAACACTAAGATCACAAACTTCTTCAGCTTGAGTCCTATCTTATAGACTATAACACAAATAAGAGACAGCTATTAGGATTGGTCAACGATTGCCCCCAAACTTGGGCACCATGAACTAGAAACACTGAGGGTACCAAGAAGAACACTAGCAGAACAGTGAGAATGATCACCATGGCTGGCAAAGCAACAATTTCTATAGTCAGAGATCTTAGTGCCCAGGAGAGCAGTAACTGAAAACAACAATAAGAATTCCGAGAAATATACAGGAAGAGTAAGTATATTGCAGAATATTGGGGTTCTTTGTTTTAAAATTTGCATTTTTACTAGTGTCACCTCATATGTATCCACAGGCTTATAAGGCCTAGAGAAATTTGGGGGGAGGCCCAGATAATGATATGTAGATTGGGCAAAATATGGGTAAGAAATTCCTTTGGCGGATTCTTCCTTAGTGAATCCATTTCCACCAGAGTGTGTTGTAGATTGCAAAGGCATTCTCCAAAATTCTATTTTTTTACCCTTTTCTTTTTTATTTTTCTCATTTATTGCTATGGCTTAGAACAATGGTTCTAAACCTAATGTGCACATAAAAAAAAACAAAAAAACAAAAAAACATGGAGAGCTTCTTTCTAATACTAACTACTCATCAGTACTGTTAACAGCCAGCCATTATGTGTCCCTGGTGTGACACACTGGGAGTCAAACTCACCCAGAATGTAAGATATTCTTGAAGACAACTGGCCTGTATTCCTCAGAGGATTCAACGTAATGAAGAACAGAGAGGGGGAGAGAATCTTCTAGATTAGGATAAACTAAAGACATATGAAAGCCCCATTAGTAATTAAATTTGATTAGATCCTGTATAGGAAAAAATAATATATAATTTCTAACATGTCATCCAATATAGTGCATATTTGAAGATAGTAAGTATACCATAAACAGTTATACCAGACTACAGGAACTAATGGGGCTGTCCCAGGCAAACTAGGATATTTTGTTTCCTAGTTATAAAGAACATTTTTCAGAGAATTAGGGAAATATAATTGTGGTCTGTACATTGAAAGATGTTATTAAATTATGTTAATTTTCTGAGGGGTGATGATGGAATCATGGTTATATAGGGAAATGTCCTTGTTTTTGGAAGATATGTATGTGTATACTGAAGTATTTGGAGATAAAGCATGACAATGTGTTCAGCCCTCTTTTAGATTGTTTGACAAAAGGGAATTGTGGGTGTGTGTCTGTGTGTGTGTGTGTGTGTGCGTGTCTGCGTTCTGTAAAAAAAGAGTTGGAGCTAGTGTAACATGTTAATAGTCAATTAAGATAAGAGGCTATATATTTCCATTGCACTGTTCTTTTAATTTTTCTATGGGTTAGAAATCCCCCACACCCCCACAAAAAAATGTCAACTAGTGGGAAAAAGAGAGGAAAATAAAAATAGATAATAAACTTTATGCTTGGGGA
This sequence comes from Balaenoptera physalus, assembly GCF_965194825.1. NCBI lineage: Eukaryota > Metazoa > Chordata > Mammalia > Artiodactyla > Balaenopteridae > Balaenoptera > Balaenoptera physalus. The sequence goes on from NC_138891.1 coordinate 29,181,077, forward strand.
AAACAACAGAAAAAAACGCTGATTCCTAACTCCCTACTACAGCCCCCGTGATTTAGATTTAATTGATGTGGGATAAAATCAGGAACAATATATGTCAGTGGTTCTCAAACAGGTTTGAGAATCATTAGCTTTGACAATTAATTATGCACTGGTAACTTTTAGGCCATACTCACCACTCTTCTCTCTTGTGCTATAGTTCTGCAGTTCTAAGTGATGGATATCTTCATCGGTAGAGTTGTTTGGCCCCTAAAGATATAGTTGTCATCTTTCTTTACCATTCCCATTTCTTTCAAACATTCTCTATCCATTGCTTACCTACTTTTCTCTAATGGCACCTGAATTCTCCCAAGTATCTGAACTAAAATGCATTGAGTCATTTTTCTCCTGCCCCTCCCATCCAATCAGAATTAATACTGCCATCTCCTCTTTCCCATGGCCATCTTCATTACCATTATGCAAGACCTCATTATCTGTCTCACAGAATCATTACAAGAGTTTCATTGTTGGTCTCTCACTTCTTTGTTTTTAAATGTATTTTATTGACGTATAGTTGATTTACAGTGTTCTGTTAATTTCTGCTGTACAGCAAAGTGATTCAGTTATACATAGATGATAGACAGGCAGGTAGATATAGATATAGATAGATATTCTTTTTCATATTCTTTTCCATTATGGTATATCACAGGATATTGAATATAGTTCCCTGTGCTATACAGTAGGGCCTTGTTGTTTATCCATTCTATATATACTAGTTTGCATCTACTAACCCCAAAATCCCATTCTTTCCCTCCCTCACGTCCCCTTCCCCTTGGCAATCACAAGTCTGTTCTCTATGTCTATGGGTCTCTCACTTCTATTTTATCCCCTTCTCCAATCAATCCTATGCGCTACAACCAGAGTAAGTTTCCAAAAACCACACCTCAAAAACAACAACAAAACTTTCAATTATTCCCTGATACCTACTAAGTTAAATAAAAATTGTATTTCCTAACATTTAAAAGTCTCCATTGTTTTATCCCAACTTAAAATTTCAGGCTTATTCTCCAGAACCATATGCCTACCTTATATTTGAGTAGAAATCCAGACCTGCCTTTTCATGATCTGTACCCACCATATTGAAATTGTTCCTTGCACATTAACGCCTTCCTCTATAACTGCTTCTTCCAGGACAAGCATACTTCCTCCTACTAAAAGCCCCTATTATCTCCTTTTGGTTAATCCCCAGAGAGTTTCATTTATATCAAACCTCCTTTCTAACCTCTAATATTGGAAAGCTGAGGTCTTGCATCAGGAGAACCTCAGAATAGGTTCTTCACTTTATGCTTTCTTGTGTCTCTATCTTTACTTTCACTTACTCATTTCTGTTCAGAAAAGTGATGAGTTACATTGCTTACTTACAATTACCCAAGTTGATCTTTAGTTTTCAGACCTCCTTATCTGATCTTTCCAATGCCAACAAGGTATTAAACCTGAAAAAACTGCCAAAATGAATCTTCCGCTGAGTACATTCCTGGGCATCTAGTTCACATGTACTTCATAGGTCCCATAGCTTTGTCAAACTTTTGCCTCTCTTTCAGTCATTTTCTTCCTTTCACTATTATCAATCTCTCTCTATATATACTCTAAGCTTATTAAGGATAGGAAGTGTCTTTTCCATTTCTATATCTTATGCAATAATTAAAATTTTGCATACATGTTTTTGTTTGAGAAATGTATACTGACCTGAATCGAATAAGTGTTTTTAGTGATCTATACAAAATAGTGCTATGAAAAATTACAAAAAGTATTATGATTATTTTATTATTCTTTTTCAAAATAAAGTAAAATATTTTCATTTGAAATCACACTTGGTGAGTTACAGCTCAATTCTGTGCCAATACATTAAACTCTGAATCATGGAAAGAGTAAGAATGACAGAAACTGTTAGGCAGAATGAGGGTTTGTAGAAACTGGCTAGTAAATAAGAAATAATACTCTTTTTTATAAAACTAGTTTGAAACTGATATTTATTAAAATTTAAATTGATGAATGCTCCAAAACAGTACAAATAGAGCTGTAATTCCATCTTGCCATTCTAATGACAATGAAGAACTAAACTAAATGTTCTCTAACATTTTTTATACCACTATAACCTTTGGATGAAATTACAGTCTTGTGCTAAAGTGCATTTGAAGAAGAATATGCCTGCCCATATTAAATGTGCTATAGGGAAAAACAGTATTTGTAGTGAATATCTATGTAATATAATTATATAATCACCTGCTAAGTACATATGTGTTGCTATGATTGTTTAAAATATAAAGAGAAAGAAGAAAGAGAAAGGTTCTGTTTAATCTTAAAAAAAATGAGAGAGATGTAGTTCTCTATAGGGTTTTCAGGCTGTGAAATATGTTGTTATTTCTTTTGACAGCACAATTATTCTTAACATTTGACACTTCCACTCAAAATAAGAACTATTTTTCTTCTTTGTCTTCTGACCATATTTATAAATTTAATTGAACAAAATGTCAAAAAAGTAAAACATCATACAGAACCCAAAATGCAAGGTATAAAGCTACAGAATAGAAAAAAAAAGCCATCATCTGAAAATGAAAGAGATAGACCAAAGAGGAAATCAATGTTTAAAACTATTCTTTTTTTTATTATTTTTTTATTTTTATTTTTTAACATCTTTATTGGAGTATAATTGCTTTACAATGGTGTGTTAGTTTCTGCTTTATAACAAAGTGAATCAGTTATACATATACATATGTCCCCATATCTCCTCCCTCTTGCGTCTCCCTCCCACCCTCCCTATCCCACCCCTCTAGGTGGTCACAAAGCACCGGGCTGATCTCCCTGTGCTATGCGGCTGCTTCCCACTAGCTATCTATTTTACGTTTGGTAGTGTATATATGTCCATGCCACTGTCTCACTTTGTCCCAGCTTACCCTTCCCCCTCCCCGTATCTTCAAGTCCATTCTCTAGTGGGTCTGCATCTTTATTCCCGTCTTGCCCCTAGGTTCTTCCGATCATTTTTTTTTCTTTTTAGATTCCATATATATGTGTTAGCATACTGTATTTGTTTTTCTCTTTCTGACTTACTTAAAACTATTCTTATCTCAATCACATCTCATGATGTAAAAGACAGTTTTAAAAATAAATGAAAATCTCTATTGTAGAAGTGAACAGAAATAAAATTATGTTATCTAAACAAATTTGTCATAGGAACAGTGTATCTAGAATAAAATAAATTTTAACAGAAATCATGCATGAAATAATAAATTCTTCCAATAATGAATTACTGTTTTATTTTGTAAATAAAATATTAAGATATATTTTGGTTAAATGTATACTTTGCCATACATCAAATTATTTATATTTACTACTTAATCACTTTTCTTTGGGAGATTTTTCTCTGATTAGTTTTGTACATATTTATTTTAGAAAAATAAATTCTTGAATTCTGTAGTATTTCTTTCCATAAGTAAAAAGTATTCTTGGAATAGTTGCAGGCAATATTTTTTTACACTTCATGCAAATAACATACAATTTCCTTAGTGACTTGGGTAAATTTTACCTCAGTTTTTTTAGATAGTGATTTTTCATTTCTTATTTCAAATTACTATTTCTTTATGCTGTGAAAAATTTGGCATTGTAGAGGATGTAAATTATTTTTTTCTAAATAATTACCACCATCTTTTCCTCCACTATTGCCTTCAGTCGTAATTAGGCCCTGTTTGTACACACTTCCACAGCATATCAAAAAATATTTTCCTTTTAATCTCTCCTAAAGACTTTAATTTTTGTCTTATTCAATATCCTACCATCTGACCTAAAATATATTTCTGACTCCAGTTTTATCAAGTTTCTTAAAGTATCCATTTTAAATTCTGGGCTATCTAAGTTAATGGATAGTGAAAGATGTACTTTATATATGAATAGATACACACCATCCAGAGTCATTTCATTCATTCATTTCATTCACTCACATCTTTATATCCTACTGGTCAATAATCCTGTAAGGTCTACTGTCACAATATATCCAGACTCCAACCACTTCTCGCCATCTCTATCATGATTGTCCCCCAACTGGCACCACATTATCTCTCACCTGAATTATTATCCGGATTTCCTAACTGGTCTTCTGTCCTTGCCCACCCCCATACCCTATTCCCCACCCCTAATAGCTTATTCTCAACCTACTGTCAAAGTATAAATCAATTGTCTCCATTCTTTTTTCATTCATGGTGAAATCAATGTCTTAACAATTGCCTAAGTGGCTGTGAATGATCTGACCTCCATTGCCTCTCAGACCTCATTTCTTACCAATCTTCCCTTCTCTCCTTCTACTTCAACCACGCTGACTCCTTGCTCTTCCTGTGGCACACCAGATTTACTCCCCCTTCAAAACTTTTGCATCTAAAGGAGTAAACAAAATGTTTTCTTCACATCAGGTTCAACAAAACCTTGTAAGTGTCACTACAGTCAGCTTTGTCTCACATTTGTCCAAATGTGTATTGAGTTCCCACTAATTGCCAACTACTCTGATAAAACTATGAAATACAAATATGCAAAAAAAGAAATCACTTTCCTGAAGGAGCAAATGTTCTAGTGGAAGTGATCAATGATAAGGACAAGGAGCTATGAACCCAGAAGGATATGTGTCTGTACATACTGTAGATGCCAAAGCTTCCCAGAGGAGTTCAACCTTGAAGGATTAGCAAGGGTTATAAAGGCTAAGAAGGAATTCAGGCGGAAAGAATAAGCAAAGGCACAGAATTCGTAGAGGATGTAATCTCTTTGGAAAACTGCAAGTTAGGGTCCTCTTGCAATTAATTGACAATAGGGCTCTGACAAATGATAAGACTGAAAATAGAGGCAAGGGAAGAAAGCAAGGGGGGTTTTATACATATATACACTTATTCTTACATTAATGCAATGATTTTTATATGCCATACACTGTACTAGGTTCTGGGGAACACTGTAGTGACCAAAAACGTATAGGTTTTACACTCATATTGTTTAAAATATAGTGGGAGAAGTAGACGGTGGTATGAGAATGCCCAGAAGCAAGCCTAAAAATCAGACTTGGAAAATTAACAAACACTTTTGCAAAAATTTGAAATCAAAGGAGAAATCTGAAGTCCACACAGGCATTAGCCACTGTAATAGGCTGAAATGTGTCCCCTCAAATTCATATGTTGAATACCTAACCTCCTGTACTTCAGAATGTGACTGTATTTGGGGATAGGGCCTTTAAAGAGGCAATTAAGTTAAAACAAAGCTGTTAGGGAGGGCCCTAATACAATCTGACTGGTGTCCTTATAGGAACAGGAAACTTGGACACACTGAGAGAAACCAAGGGTGTGCAAGCACAGAGGGATGACCACGTGATGATTCAGCAAGAGAGTGGCCATCTGCAAGGCAAGAAGAGAGGCCTCAGAAGAAACCAAACCTGCCAGCACCTACCTCTTGGACTTCTAGCCCCCAGAACTGTGAGAAAATACATTTCTGTTCTTTAAGTCACCCAGTCTGTGATATTTTGTTATGACAGCCATAACAAACTAATACAGCCAGATAAAGGAGGTGGGTAGTGGGAAGAGAATTCTAGAATGAGGCAATGATGTAGGAGTAGGTTTGGAGGTAAGTTATGTCTGAGGACTAAAAAGTGTTCCATAAGCTTAGACGATAAGTGGAAGAAGAAAACATTGAGAAATGAGACTAGAGCATTACTGTCTCCAGGGACGAGATCATCCACGACTGTGAGAATGAAAATGAGATTGGGCTTTTGCTTAAATCAATGAGAAGCCACTGAAGGGTATTATATAGGGGAGGAAGATTGGCAGGAGTGAGTTTGAACTTAAAAAGAAGTGCCCTGATGGCAGAATGGAGAGTGGATTGGGGAGGTGGGGTGGAGAACAAAGCTGGGGGAGAGAATACCAATCAAAAGCCACTGCTCAGTTAAGAAATGATGGTGGCATTGACTAAAATACTAGCAGTTGAGATCAAGAAAGATGAACAGATTTAAATGATGCTTCTCTCAGGAGGAATTGAAAGTTTTCATCACTGATTAAAATTTGGGGGGTAGGAAGGCAGAAGAATGAGTCACAGATTCTATCCAGGGTTCTGGCTCCACATGGGAGGAGGGATATGACATTCACTGAGATGTAGGAACACAATGAAAGATACTGACAAGTGACAATACTGAGTTCAATCAAGTCTAAACTTTTGAACTTGAGGGCCATGAAAGTAAGGTTGCCCAATAGACATGTGGATATATGAATCATAAGCTTCAGAAAGAGATTATAGGATAGAGTTAAGATATATAGATTTGGGAGTCATCTATAGATGGTTTTTGAAGCCATGTGAATGAATGGAACAACAAATGACTATAAGAAAAAAAGGCCTAGGAAGGAACATGAATATTTAAAGGAAAGGCAGAGGATAATGGGCCCATGAAGAAGGATAGACTACAGCCTGTGACATGTGAGAAAACCAAGTCAGCAAGACAGCGGATAATGTTTCAACAGTGTCAGATGATGCAGAGAGATCAGTAAGGCAAAAATTCTTTTAGCCAACAAGGAGCTTTTGCTGATCTTAGATAAAGTTTATGCAGGAGTTTGGTGGACTTAAAAACTAGATTGAAATGTTTTAAATGTGTGTGTGTAAGCGATCTTAACGGCAGGGTGTAAGTGATTAAAGACTGTAAATACAGACGTGAGATGTTGGGCTATAAAAGGGAGATAAGAGAATTGTCACTGGAGACAGATGTGGGATAAAGGAAGATTTTGTTTGTTTTTTCTAAGATGGAAGAAACATACTGTGTTCAAATGTGAATGGGAAGGGGCCAGAGAAGAAGAAATATTCAAAATTAATAATGAGATAGCACTGATATCAGCATAGCATGTTTATTTTATACACAGCTCTGTTTTAGGTACTTTACTCAAAATAAATCATTCAATACTAGGGTGAATTATTATTCTACTTTAATAGACGAGAAAACATAGTCATAGAGATGATGAAGTTGTAATCATCTTTCCAAAGTTGTCCATCTTATAAGTTAAGAGAGTCAGGATTTGAAACCAGGAAATCTGCCTTCAGAAGTTACCATATCTCTGAAAGCACAGTAGATAAGATACCTTCAAGGGGTCACCTGGAAACATCAGGGCATGACTGAGGTTAGAGATCATGAGTTTTGCTTGAAATAATCTGTAACAGCCACCTTTGCTCTTAGGGAAGAAACATGTAACTCCCAGAGGGAAACTGTATGAGTATGGCTTTTCTCATTTGGAGGAGTCAAGCAGAGAAGCCAGTTAATTAATTAACTTAGAGGTGAAGTCAGGCAAGATAAGATCATATTTTTGTATAATAATGCATGGATTATTATTGTATAAGGAGTAGGGACAAAGTAATGTTAAAGAGCAGAATTCTGTTTTTCCAATCGACTAGGCAGTCTTTAAACTCAAAGCTCATTATTCTGGTGGTAAGTTATATTTTGAGGTACTTTAGAAGAAAACTTGGCCACAATTCTATTTCATGATAGAAGAAACCAACTGCCTCTTCTGGAAAAGAAGAAAGCTAGCACCTCCCTCCTTTAGGGTTATCAGAAGTCGGTGCAGGTGAGAGCTCCTGTTAGAGCTATCTTAAGCCTAAAGAAGCAAAGATTGCAAGGAACAAGAACAGATGGGGATCCAAATTCTATCATCAGTATTGAGTCCTAAAGGAAAAGTTTAAATAAAGGACTGCAGAAAGAACAGCAGGATGGGAAAAGGGACAGAAGAGTTATGTAAGAATTTACATTCTAAAGTTTTAATCACAAAGGCAAGAATAGGGGTGAGAGAAACAAAGACACAAATCATGTGTGGTTTAGGAACCTTTCTCTGAAATTTCACTGAGCTGCTTAAACATTTATTGAAGTCCAGTCTAGAGAAAAAAAGTTGGAGCGATATTTGAAAACTTGTTAGTGTTTCTTCTCCCTCCACTTTGCTGTCAGCCATGGTTGCCTGAAGGACTACTGTATGACCCATTGTGAAATTCTAGAAGAAAAATATCAATCAGAAAATAACAGCCCAGGCTTATATATCATACATCTAAAACATAGGTGAAGAGAATGGAGGATATTTGCCAATCATCCTCTGCCCAAAGCCAGCTCCCCTTCATGCTGTACTACTCATTACAAACATCGTGGTTTAATCATCTGGGAATTATCTTTCTACTTGACATTTTACACTCAATTATTCCATCTATAATCATTTATCTTTAAGACTGTTTTAGAACAGTTTTAGTTTTATAACAAAATTGAGAGGAAGGTACAGAGATTTTCACATATCCACTGCCCCATACATTCATAGCCTCCCCCATTATCAACATCAGTCACCACAATGTTACATGTTTACCTAGGATGGTCCTACTGTGACACATCATAATCATCAAAGTCCATAGTTTATATTAGGGTTCCAAGGGTTTGGACAAATGTGTGATATATGATGACATATTCATCAATATAATGTCATACAGATTATTTTTACTGTCCTAAAAATCCTCTGTGCTCTGCCATTCCTCTCTCTATCCCCCATGCCCCACCTCTGGCAACCACTGATTTTTTATTGTCCCATAAGTTTGCCTTTTCCAGACTGTCATATAGTTGAGATCATACAGTATGTAGCTCTTTCAGATTGGCTTCTTTCACTTATTAATATGCAATTAAGTGTCCTCCCCATCTTTCATGGCTTGATAGCTCATTTCTTTTTAGCACTGAATAATATTCCATTGTCTGTATGTACCACTGTTTATCCATTCACCTACTAGAGGACATCTTGTTTGCTCCCAAGTTTTGGCAATAACGAATAAAGTGGCTATTAACATCTGTGTACAGTTTTCTGTGTGGACATAAGTTTTCAACTCATTTGGGTACATACTAAAAAGTACAATTGCTGGATCATATGGTAAGATTATGTTTAGTTTTATAAGAAACCATAAAACTGTCTTCCAATTTACCAGTACCATTTTGCATTCCCACCAGCAATGAGAGTTCCTATTGCTCCAAAATCTCTCAAGCATTTAGTGTTGCCAGTGTTTTGGATTTTGGCCATTCCAATAGATGTGTATGGTATGTCACTACTGTATTATTTTGCATTCACCTGATGACATATTTGCCATCTGTATTTTCTCTGGAGTGGTGTCTGTTAAGGTCTTTGGCTCACTTTTAATCAGGTTGTTTTCATATTGCTGGATTTTAGGAGTTCTTGGTATATTTTGGATAATAATCTTTATCAGGTGGGTCTTTTGCAAATATTTTCTCCCAGTATGTGACTTGACTTCTAATTCTCTTGATATTGTCTTTCAGAGAAGTGTTAAATTTTAATGAAATTAAACTTACCAATTTTTTAAATAGATCATATATTTGGTGTTGTGTCTAAAACTGCATCACCATCCCCAAGGTCATCCAAGTTTTCTCCTATATTAGCTTCTAAGAGTTTTATAGTTTTGTGTTTTACATTTAAGTCTGTGATCCATTTTAAGTTAATTTTGTCAAGGGTGGAAGGTCTGTGTCTAGATTTATTTTTTGCATGTAGACGTCTAGTTGTTGCAGCACCATTTGTTGAAGAGACTATATTTGTTCGATTGCGTTGCCTTTGCTCCTTTATCAAAGATGAATTGACTGTATTATTTATGGGAGTCTATTTCTGGGCTCTATTATGTTTCATTGATCTATTTGTCTATTCCTTCACCAATACCACACTGTCTTAATTACTGTAACTTTATAGTAAGTCTTGAAATCAGGTAGTATCAGTCCTCCAACTTTGTTTTTCTCCTTCAATATTGTGTTAGCCATTCTGAGTCATTCGCATTCTGCATATAAACTTTAGAATCAAATTTTGGTATTCATAAAGTAGCCTGCTAGGATTTTGATTGGGATTGCATTGAATCTATAGATGAAATTTGGGAAGAACTGACATCTAGACAATATTCAGGCTTCCTGACCATGAACATGGGGTATCGCTCCATTTATTTAATTCTTCTTTGATTTTGTTCATTGGAATTCTGTAGCTTTCCTCATATAGATCATGTACATATTTTGTTAGATTTTTACCAAAGTATTCCATTTTGGGGGTACTAATGTAAACAGTATTGTGTTTTTTATTTTAAACTCCATTTATTCATTAATGATATATATATATATATATATATGAAAGCAACTGACTTTTGCACATTAACCTTGGATCCTGCAACCTTGCTATAATCACTTATCAGTTCCTGAAGTGTTTTTGTCTATTCTTTCAAATTTTCTACATAGACAATCATGTCATCTGCAAAGAGACAGTTTTATATCTTCCTTCCCAAAACCTATATACCTTTTATTTCTTTTTCTTACCTTGTTGCATTAGCAAGGACTTGCAGTACAATATTAAAAAGAAGTGGTAAGTACCAGTACAAGGCAAGGGGACATCTTTGCTTTGTACCTTATCTTAGTGGGAAAACTTCAAGTTTCTCACCACAAAATATGTTAAAAGCTCTAGTATTTTGTAGATATTCTCATTATCAAGTTGAGGAAGTTCCCTCTTATCCTAGCTTACTGAAAATTTTTATCATGAATGGGTGCTGGATTTTTATCACATTCTTTTATTGCATCTATTGATAAGATCATGTAATTTTCCTTTGTAGTTTGTTGATGTGATGGATTGCATTAATTGATGTTTGAATGTTGAACCAGCCTTGCATACCTGGAATAACTCCCACTTGGTCATGGTGTATTATTCTCTTTATACTCTTTTGGATTAAATTTGCAAATATTTTGTTGAGGATTTTTGCATTATGTTCGTGAGAGATATTGGTCTGTAGTTTTCCTTCATTGTAACGTCTTTGTCTGGTTTTGGCATTAGGGTAATGCTGGCCTAATAGAATGAGTTAGGAAATATTCCCTCTGCTTCTGTCCTCTGAAAGAGATTGTTGAAAATTGGTATAATGTCTTCCTTAAAAGTTTGGTAGAATTCATTAATAAGTCCATCTGGTCCTTGTGCTTTCTGTTTTGGAAGGTTGTTAATTAATAACTCAATTCCTTTAATAGATATAGGCCTATTCAGATCATATATTGCTTCTTATGTGATTTTTGGCAGATTGGCTGCTCAAAGATTTAGTTCCTTTCATCTAGGTTATCAATTTTGTACACATAGTGTTATACATAGTATTCCTTTACTAACCTTTTAGTTTCCATGGAATCTGTAGTGATGACCCCTCTCTTTATTTGATATTAGTAATTTATATCCTCTCTCTTTTTTTCTTAGCTAGCCTGGCTAGAGGTTTATCAATTTTATTAATCTTTCAAAAAATCAGTATTCATTTTATTTTCTCTATTGATTTTCAATGTTCAATTTCATTGATTTCTGCTTTAATTCTTATTATGTCTTTTTTCTGCTTACTTTGGATTTAATTTGTTCTTCTCTTTCTAATTTCCTAAGGTGTAAATTTAGATTATTGATTTTAGGTATTCTTTTCTTAAATACATATTCAATGCTATAAATTTTTCTTTAGAGGAAGAAAAGGAAGGAAGCACTGCTTTTGCTGCATCCCATAAATTTCAATAGCTTGTGTTTTTATTTTCATTTAATCAAACTATTTTTAAAACTTCTCTTGCAATTTATTTTTTAACCCATATGTTATTTAGAAATGTGTTGTTCAATCTCCATGTGGTTTGGGATTTTTTCAGTTATTTTTCAGTTATTGATTTCTAGTTTAATTCCATTGTGGTCTGAGAACAGACATTGTATGATTTCTATTATTTTAAATTTGTTAAGGTGAGTTTTATGGCCCAGAATGTGGTATGTTTTGATAAATGTTCCATGAAACCTTAAGAAAAATGCCATTTTCTGATGTTGATAGATGTATTAGTCTATAGATGTTAATTATATCCAGTTGATTAATGGTGATATTGAATTCAGCTATGTTTTTACTGATATTCTGCCTTGCTGGATCTGTCTGTTTCTGAGAGGGGTGCTGAGGTCTCCAACTATGATAGTGGATTTATCTATTCTCCTTACAGTTCTCTCAGTTTTTGCCTCATCTGTTTTGACAATATTGTTAGGCATATACATGTTAAGAATTGTTATGTCTTCTTGGAGACTTGACCCTTATCATTATTCAATGCCCTTCTTTATCCTTAATAACTTTTCTTGCTATGAAGTGTACTATGTCTAAAATTAATGTAGCTACTCTTACTTTCTTTTGATCAATGTTAGCATGGTATATTTTTCTCCATCCATTGATTTTTTTATTTATATGTGTCTTCATATTTAAAGTGGGTTTCTTATAGACAACATATAGTTGAGTTGTGTTTTTGATCCACTGTTTTTAAATTGGTGCATTTATATCATTGACATCGCAAGTGATTATTGATATAGTAATTGAATTAATATCTACCATATTCACTACCATGTTCTATTTGTTGCACTTGTTCTTTATTCCTATTTTTGTCTTCCACTCTTTTTCTGCCTCTTGTGGTCTTAATTCTGCATTTTGTATGATTCTCCTTTCTCTCATTTCTTGCCATATTACTTATACTTCTATTTTTAACATTTTTTAGTTGTTGCCCCAGAATTTGCAATATACATTTATAACTAATCTAAGTCTACTTTCAAATACCACTATCATTTCCTGGCAGTGTGAGTACCTTATAATAACAAAATAAGCCTAAATTTTTTGTCCCATTTCTTTTATTATTGCTGTCATTCATTTCACTTATATGTAAGCATACATAAGCATATATATGATATTTGATATACAAATAAACATACATAATTGAATACATTTTGCTATGATTATTTTGAACAAACTGTTATCTGTTAGATCAATTAAAATAAGAAAAATAAAAGTTTTTATTTTGCCTTCACTTATTCTTTCTCAATGCTCTTCCTTTTTTTCTGTAGAACTGAGTTTCTGATTTATATCTTTTTAAAAATTCTTTTAACATTTCTTGTAAGGTAGATCTACGAGAAACAAATTCACTCAAGTTTTTGTTTATCTAAGAAAGTCCTTTATTTCTTCTTTACTTTTGAAGGGTAATTTCAGAGGGTACAGAATTCGAGGCTGGTGAGTTTTTTCTCTCAATGTTTTAAATATTTTAACTCACTCTCCTTGATTGCATCATTTATGAGGAGAAGTTGGATGTAAACTTTATCTTTGTTCCTCTATAGGTAAGGATTTTTTCCTCTCTCTGATTTCTTTCAGGATTTTTTTCTTTACCTTTGATTTCCTATAATTTGAAAATGATAAGTATTGGGGGTTTTTTGACATTTATCTGTCTTGGTAGTCTCTGAGACTCCTGGATTTGTGGTTTGGTGTCTGACATTAATTTGGTGAACTTCTCAGTCATTATTGGCTCAAATATTTTTATCTGTCCCTTTTTCTCTTCTAGTATTCTACTGCATATATGTTACACCTTGGATTTTCTGGGGTTTTTTTTTTTTTTTTTTTCAGTCTTTGTTCTCTTTCCTTTTTGGTTTTCAAGGATTCTATTGATAGATCTTGTAGCTCAGAGATTCTTTCCTCAGCTGTGTTTAGTCTACTAATAAACCCATCAAAGGCATTCTTCATTTCTGTCACAGTGTTTTTGATCTCTAGCATTTCTTTTTGGTTCTTAGGATTTCCATCTCTCTGCTTACACTGCCCATCTATTCTTTCCTGGTATCTATTCATTAGAGCCCTTAGCATATTAATTATAGTTTTTATTTAATTCTTAGTCTGATAATTTTAACATCCCTGCCATGGCTGGTCTTGATGCTTGCTGTGTCTCTTGAATTGTGTTTTTTGCCTTTTGGTATGCTCTGTAATTTTTCTTTATATCTGGACATGATGTAAAAGTAAAAGGAACTGCTGTAAATAGGCCTTTAATAAGGAGGTGGTGAGGTGTCGGGGGAGGGGAAGCATTCTGTAGTCCTATGTTTAAGTTTCAGTATTTTAGCGAGCTTATGCCTCTGGACTGTGAACCTCACAAATGTTTCTTAAGTTTTCTTTTTTTCCCTCCTTCCTTAGGTGGAATAGGAAGGCTAGACCGGGCTGGAATTGGGTATTTCACTTCTCTCTCATGGAAGATTAGAGCCAGCTGGAGTTGGCTATTTCCCTTCCCCAGGCCAGTTAGATTAAGTGTAGGATCACTTTAACTAGTTTCCCCTGAGGACAGGCCTTAATAAGAAGAGTCGAGTTTTTTCTCTCATTGTTCTGGTGTATTTTAAAATGGCTCCTTTCCCTCTCCCCCTGAAGGAAGACTAAGCGGATTTCTCTCCAATGTATACTGTGGGAATCTGGTCAGATTCCTGGGGGTAAATGTCACAGTATTGTGGGTACCCTCCATGACTGAATTCCCTTGGAGTTTTTAACTCTCAGAGTTGTCTGCACTGAGCCTCCAGCAATTCATCAATTACGGTTCTGTTTTTCCTACCTGGGCACTGGTTCCAGTGGTATTTCCAATCATGACTCTCTGCTCTGGTAAGTTTTGACTCCCTGTATTCCCTTGTCTGTTTCTGCAATCTTGGAGACAGTGATTTCCTCTGTGTCTTCTCCTCTCTTATGGATCCAAGAAGAGTTGTTAATTTTTCAACCTGTTCAGCTTTTTACTTGTTAGAATGGAGGGGCAAATTCTAAGCTCCTTACTTGAGGAACCAGAAATCAGAAACTTTTAAAATAAGAATCTTCTGTAATCTTTTTAAGTAAGTATTTTTATGATATTAAGTAAATACTTGTGAAAAGATTTGGACAATATGTAGGATTATTAAAATAAAAATTAATGTGTAATTCCACCAATGAGTGGTAACCATGGAAACCTTGGGGTACTTAACAGTCACACATGTCCACATCTATAATCACATTGCACAAACATCTTGAAATCCTCTCCAATTATTTGTTACATGAGCATGCTCCAATGTTACTAAAAAGTCTGAAGACATTGTTTAGTATCTATATAATACCTCATTCAAGTAATATTCTGTAATTTATTCAACCATTTTCCTATTGTTGGTCATTGAAGCCATTTAAAATTTTTCACTAATCAAAATAACCTAGCAATGAATATCCCTATAATTAATACTTCATTTCTGATTGTCTTCTTAAAATATTTTCCTAGAATCAAACTATTGCGTGAAAGAATTCAAACTTTCAAAATCTCTTAATGAATTAGTAAATCTCTTTACAGAAAAGCTGACAATTTACCCTCTCACCTGAAGTGCATTAGAGAGAATTGCTCATCCATTGAAAGAAGAAAACATTTATTTAAAATCAAAAGAAGCTGGCTTTATTGCTTGTTTGTGCATGGGTGAGATGTACTTATAAGTCACAGTGTCTCAGAGCTGACCTTATAGATACAACTTTGAGAAGTGTGGAGTTGAGGAACTGGAAGGCTGTCAGAGATGAGAGGGTTAGATGGCTTTCAGCTGTGGAAGCATGGTTACAGGAGTGTGATTGTTGATTGGCTGTCTTTCAAACTGTGCCACTGTCATCCATTGTCTGAATTCCTAGAGGCAAGGGCTACCAGTGCAAAGTGTCACTGAGCAACTAAGATGAGTTTAACCTCCAGTCTGCTTTGTTACTTGCCATGTTTTAGGATTATGGCCAAAGAACTATCAGGATTTTTATTATTTGGATTACTAATGAGGTTGAATTTTTTTCCTATGTTTATTCCTTTTCTGTGAGTTCTTTTCTCATCTGTTTAGTCTATTTGTATAAGTTGTTTTTCTAATTTGTATGACTGTCTTCGAGTTTTACAAAAGACTTGACTAACATATGCAAATAAAAAAATTTCCAGTTTATCTTTTTCCTTTTCAAATCTTAATAAACACTAAAAAAAACTTTGTTTACTTTATAGACATACTCAAACTTTTATTCCTGCTACCACCACATCGGAGGCCTTTGTTTTCTTGCACTTAAATTATTGACCTGGCCTCCTGGCCAGTCTCCTAACACTAGTATCCTTTCCTCCAGGCATTGCTGTTACCATGATTCATCTTCCAAGTGCACTGCTTTTATTAAGTCAGTTTTCCTCTGTAAAAACTTCAGTGACACCTTAAGATCTGCAACATAAAATCCTACGACTCTACACAATCCTTTCACATGTATATCCCATCCATAACTTGCCTAGCACAATTCCTGGACTCCAAACAGCTTGAACTATTTATTCTTCCCCAACATCCATAAGTTCATTCATTTTTTCGATAAGTCTTTAGTCAATACCTGTCTTATGCCAGTTTCCCAGGGGATGCTAAGACAAGTAAGACTTGCAAATGTTCATGGGATGGTTGGGAAGCCCAAGAAGTAATCAGACGACTGCCATAGAATGTACTGAGGAATGTAATGAATCAAAATGTGGTAATGAAGAGGAAGGACATGCTTCTCACAGCTGATAAAATGCATGAGCTGAGTCCTGAAAGTCAAAGAGAATCAGCTGCAAAGGTTTGAAATGGAGAGAATGTATGAAACAAGTCGTAGCTCTAGTTCTGTATAGACAAGGCAGAAAGAGTAATGGTGAGAGATGAGGCTAGAGAGAAAACATGGATGTATTTGTAGAGCCATGCCAAGAAAGAAAGTGTGAAGATTCCTTCAGACTATATAATTGACTTAGTTGTCTGGATGATAGAATATGGGAGGTGGGAGGTAACAGAAATGAAATCATTTTGGCTAGGATGATGTTTCCTGACATAGACCTCAGGGTCAATGTTGGATTCACAGACATGGGAGAGTGGAGGAGAAACAGACTTGGGCGGTGAGGAGAATACATTCAGTTTGGGACATACTGAATTTGTGCTGCCTGAGGGAAATACAAAGTCAGAAGTTCAGCTGGATCTTCTCCTCTGCCCTTACCCACAATAGCCCCTCTACCTAGAGCGCCCTCTTGGCCCCTCCTCACTCTCCAAGTCCTACCCAATCTTCAGCCTAAGTCCCACCCATCAGTCATAAAAAAAATCTTTGTCTACTTAAACTCAGCTGAAACATTCGCCTAAAAATGATTTAAATGTTACTTGGCCGAATATATGTCTTGTCCTCTCAATAAAGCTGCTTCTACTCTGTGATATGGCCCCATATGAGACAGAAACAATTCTGTGGGCTGTTTTGATTTAAATTCCACAGCAACTAGAAATAAACAACTTGCTGAGTGAGAGAAAAGCTAGTCTGATGTGGATTTGAGGGAAGAATGTATGCTTGGGGGAAATAGACACTTATTTCATGAATTGTTTAGCCCAATCATAGTGAGGGGCAAATAAGACATCACAGAAGTAGTTTCCCAATCAAGGGTCACAGGTTGTGTGAAGTTTTGTGCAGAGAGTATGTCAGGGCCTTATTATATCTTAATAGATGGAGCCCTAGGCTGTGACCATTGTCATGTTTTGTACATTAGTGAATTGTTAGCTTTTATTTGTAGGTAAGGAAAGAGCGCCTGCCTAGAGATTAATATTGAAATTCATAGCTATCAGGTTTAAATAATACTAAGGCTGCCTTCTCCTACTGCCTTCCAACATAATAAAGCTTTAATCTAAATTAGGTCTTCAAAAAATTATGTGCAACCATAGAGAGACACATAAGCTGTGCTGACATTGAGGATATACAGTAATTGCCCAGGAGTATGCACTATGCTTGTATCTGATGAATTATGAGCTTTGAATACTATTTAGTCATTTCGTATATGTGACCAAAAAAGTGTCACTAATGTTTTTAATGATACTCATATAGCATCGGTCATTGTCTAACAAAATGAAAGACATACTTGAACACAGATAACAAATATATATACCCTTTTCCTAAACCAAATGGCACCTTTTCAGAGACGATTATTAGCAATAAAAGAGAAGCGTGAATGGACAGATTTTCTACACATTTAGAACAGTGAGAAAAAGATTGTGCTGCATATATAAATTTTTTGTGATTCTTTGAATTAAAGACCACTGTGGGGTTAGGATTTAAAAGGAGCCCAGTTCACAGTGGTATGAGTTAGCAATTCTAAACTTACTATTTATGAATTTTAGGATTGAGCATATGAGTAAATATATTGAGAATAATGAAAGCCATATTTCTGCCTGTGGAGAAAGGAGTTAGAAATATGAAAAGGGAGAAGACAAGAGCGAACTCTGTTATAATAAATGAAAATTGAATATAGCAGTACAAATGCATATTTTTAAAATAGAGAAATAGAAATAAAATTATAGCTAGAGATAGGAAGATTTAAATATATGCATATTTAGTAGTTCTTCCTACTGAAATGTCCTAGAAGTAAAGCTACCACTGTTGCGATGAGCAAACCTAGTTCTTAGATATCACTTACTATATACCATAGGCTACTAAAGGAAGCTGGGGCACCTTAGAGAAGTGGCTGAGTCCAGGACTATGGCAGAGAGAGTACAAAATGAGCCTGGAGCATCTTGTCGTGATGTAAAGGAAAGAATTGTTAAATAATATAATGAGAATATGTCAAAAGGACACTGAAGCCAGCTTGAAGTGGCTCTCACTGGGCAAATTTGGGACAATTTCATGAAAATGAATAAATGAGAATAACAGAGCTTTCATGAAATAAAAATTTATGAGTCTATACTAATGTAAATAAGTAAACAAATATATAAATAAGTGGGGGGAAAAGAATATAAAGTTAGAAAATCATCATTTTGTGACCATAATAGATATTATTGATTTAGACAGAAATTGATGATTGATAAAATAAGTGAGAAAAGTTTGGTAAGGAAATTTACATATCACAAAGTATTCTTCCATGAATTAGTTATTACTTAAAAAATAAATATAATAACTTTAGAAGGGATGAATCTCAGAAAAACAGTCAAGTAATCAAAGTTAACAGGTGTCACCAATAATAGGACAAACTAACACTAGGAGACTCTGACATGATACACTAGAAAGAACATAGAATCACTTCCACAGTATTTCTGCCAAAAATATATAATCTGAATCTGACCATAGTGAAACATCAGACAGACCCAGATTGAGCGACTAAATGGAAAGTATGGTTATTGCTTCTTAATGGCGCATATAAACTACCCACACTCAACCAAATGATCACTGAAATATGTACAGATATCAGAAGTGATATGGAACAGTGGATTCAATATTAAAATAATGGAACAAAAATTAAAATTATGATCTTGCCCTTGTTAGCAGGGTATTCATGAAAAACTTCTCCAGTACTAACAAGATCAAGATGAACAAGGTTGTATATTGTGGTATTATTTGAGATAGTGGTGGCCATGTTCTCTAGAATTAAAGGGAAATACATATAATTTCTGAAAACTTTATAGTAGAACAAGATAATACAAGGAAAAGAAAATCAATGGTAAAAGCAAAACATAAATTTCTAAAATATACTTGTCTTAAAAGATGTACTTTTAACTATGGGATTTTAGAATTGAATGTCTCCTTAAAGATTCTCTAATCCAAAACTATCATTTACAAATAAAGAAACTGAATCCAGATAAATTGGTTTATCTGAGATTATCTGGCTAATTAGATGACAACCTGGAATTTGGATCATGTAGTTGAACACTTTATTTGGAATCTTTGATCTGCCTTTTTTTCTGATTGTTTAAAAATTGTTTCACATTAGTGGCCTTCCAATAGACAAGTAGAGATTTAAATGTATCCAAAACCCTCAGATAGCTAGAATCAAGGCATGACTATGTCCTCAATATTATTAAATATATATAGAATGGCTTCTTCCTAAAAGTATGCTCTAAAATTTTCTTTCAATAATTTCTAAGATAGAAAAAAACTAATATGTGATTTTGACTAGCTTATTGAATTATCTGTCCAGAATGAGTGTAAGCTTTTTAATCATTGTTCAGATATGACATGAGTATTTCACATATGCATGTGGAAAAGTATACTTGCCTTTTAGTTCCTATTCAATATATCTAAGAATGGTTGTCATACCATAAAATATATAAAATAAAATTTAAAATAAACATTTTAAAACATTTAAAATAAAATAGAGGGATTGCAGTGGTAAACTATACCCAAATCTATCATTCTTAGTAAGAGCTACTGAATGTTAGGTATTCCATTCAGGAAAATATCGAGTGAGTGACAGCCTCAGGCATTTGGGGACTAATGCCCATGTCATTAACCAGAGAGGCCTTTTTAGTGTGAAATCATGGAAGGTCAAACAAAATCCTTAGCATCATGGTGAAAATTGATTTACGAAAGCTTAGCAATTATTAGTGTTAAAAATATGTTTAACATATAACAAACATTTTTTCGGCTTTATTGTGGTATATTGACAAAATTATAAGATTTAAACTGCATTGTGATTTGATACACGTATACCTCATGAAAGATTCTCACAATCTAGTTAATTAACACATCCATCACATATTTATCTTTTCTTTTTTGATGAGAACATTTAAGTTCTACTTTTAAAAAAAATTCAATTATAAGATAGAGTGTTATCAACTATACTCACCATGTTTTACATTAGATCCTCAGACTGTATTAATCTGATAGCTGAAAGTTTGCACCCTTTTACCAGCCTCCCCCAATTTCCCCTACCTCTCTGCAACAAGTTTTCTACTCTCTGTTTCTGAATTTGATTTTTTTTATGATGCTATAAATGTCATATCTTGCAGTATTTGTCTTTCTGATTTTTTTCACTTAGCATAATGCACTCAAAGTCCATCCATGTTGATGCAAATGACAGAATTTCTTTCTCATAGCTGAATAACATTCCATTGTGTATAGAGATGTGTATATGTATATACACACACACACACATATATCACATCGTCTTTATCCATCATCTGTTGACAGACACTTAGGTTGTTTCCATATCTTGACTGTTGTGAATAATACTGCAACAGACATAGATTGCAGTTATCTCTTCATGATATTGATTTCATTTCCTTTGGATATATACCCAGAAGTGGAATTGCTGGGTAATATGGTAGTTCTATTTTTAGCTTCTAGAAGAACCTACATATTGTTTTCCGCAGCGGCTGCATCAATTTACATTCCCACCAACAACACACGAGAGTTTCCTTTTCTCCACATCTTCATCAACGTTTGTTATCTGGTCTTTTTCGATGGTAGCCATTCTAACAAGTGTTACATAATATTTCATTGTGGTTTTGATGTGCCTTTTCCTGATTATTAGTGATGCTGACCATCTTTTCATGTACATTTTAGCTATTTGTATGTCTTTGGAAAAAATTCTATTTGGATCCTCTGCCCATTTTTTAATCGGATTGTTTGGTTTCTTTTGCCATTGAGTTGTATGAACTTTTTATATATATTGGTTATTACCCCCTTATCAGCTATATGATTTGCAAATATTTTCTCCCAATCCATAGGTTGCCTTTTTATTTTGTTGATAGTTTACTTTGCTGTGCAGCAGCTATTTAGTTTGATGCAGTCCTACTTGTTTATTTTTGCTTTTGTTACTATAGCTTTTGGTGTCAAATCCAAAAAATCATTGCCAAAAACAATATAAGAGAGCTTAAAACCTAAGTTTTCTTCTAGGAGTTTTATGGTTTAAGGTCTTACGTTCAAGTCTTAATCCATTTTGAGTTGATATTGGTGTATAGTGTAAGAGAGGAGTCCAGTTTTATTCTTTTGCATGTGGCTGTCCAGTTTTCCCAAAACCATTTATTAAAGAGATGAGGTTTTTCCCATTGTATAGTCTTGGTACCTTTGTTGTAGATTAATTGACCATATGAGCATGAGTTTATGTCCAGGTTCTCTATTGTTAAACTGATCTATGTGTCTGTTTTTATGCCAGTGCCATACTCCTCTGTTATAACCTTGTAATATAGTTTGAAATCAAAGCATGATGCCTCCAGCTTTGTTCTTTCTTAAGATTGCTTTGGCTATTCAACGACTTTTGTGGTCCCATACGAATTTTAGGGTTGTTTGTTCTAGTTCTGTGAAAAATGCCATTGGAATTTTGATAGGAATTGCATTTAATTTGTAAATTTCTTTGGGTAGTATGAACATTTTAACAGTACTAATTCTCTCAATCCATGAGGACAGGATATCTTTTCATTCATATGTGTCTTCTTCAGTTTCTTTCGTCAATGTCTTATAGTTTTCAGTGTACAAGTCTTTCACCCCCTTGGTTAAATTTATTCCTAGATATTTTATTCTTTTTGATACAGTTGTAAACGAGATTGTTTTCTGGTAGTTTGTTGTTAGCATATAGAGATACAACTTATTTATTTTTTTCTAGAGTCAGTCCTAGTTGCTGCAGAAGTCAGTGGTGGTGACCAGCACTTCTTAGTTTCAACAGTTGGGCAACACACACAGTTGACTCTCAGCTCTCTCATGCCTCCTATTTATTTTGTATTGAAGTATAGTTGATTAACTATATTTTATTATTTTCAGGTGTATAACATAGTGATTCAAAAATTTTATAGATTATCCTCCATTCTTAGTTATTAGAAAATGTTGGCTATGTTCCCTGTGCTGTACAATATATCCTTGTTGCTTTTTTATTTATACACAGTAGTTTGTACCTCAATCCCCTACCCCTATCTTGCCCTTCCCCCCATTTTCCTGTCCCCACTGGTAACCACTAGTTTGTTCTCTATATCTGTGAGTCTGTTTCTTTCTCGTTATAGTCACTAGTTTGTTTTATTTTTTAGATTCCACATAGAAACACAACTGATTTTTGTATATTGATTTTTGTATCCTGCACTTTTTCTGAATTCATTGATTAGTTCTAACAGTGTTTTGGTGGAGTGGTTAGGATTTTCTTTATATAACATAATGTCATCTGCAAATAGAGACAGTTTTATTCTTCCTTTCTGATTTGGATGTCTTTTATTTCTTTACCTTGACTAATTTCCCTGGCTAGGACTTCCAGTACTATGTTAAATAAAAGTGGCAAGAGTGGGCATCCTTGCACCTCATCTTAGGAAAATCTTTCATTTTTCACTATTGAGTATGATGTTAGCTGTGGGCTTATCACATATGGCCTTTATTATGTTGAGGTATGTTCTCTCTATAGCCACTTTTTTGAGAGTTTTTATCATGAATGGGTGTCATATTTTGTCATATGTTTTTTTTTTGCTCCTATTGAGATGATCTTATAATTTTTATCCTTCATTCTGTTAATGTGGTATATCACATTGATTATGCAGTTGTTGAACCATCCTTGCATCCCTGGAATAAATCGTACTTGATCATGGTACATGATCCTTTGACTGTATTGTTAAATTTGGTTTGCTAATATTTTGTTAAGGATTTTTGCATCTATGTTCAACAGGGATATTGGCCTGTAAATTGTCTCTTCTTGCAGTATCCTTGTCTGGTTTTGGTATCAGGGTAATGCTGGCCTTGTAGATGTGTTTGGAAGTGTTTCCTCCTCTTCTTTTTTTTTTTTTTGTTTTTCTTTTTTTTTTTTGTTATTGGGAGAGTTGAGAAAATTGGTATTAATTGTTCTTTAAATGTTTGGTAGAATTCACCAGTGAAAATTCACGGGGACCATCTGGTCCTGGGCTTTTCTCTGTTGGAATGTTTCAATCTCCTTACCAGTAATTGGTCTATTCAGATGTTTATTTCCTCATGATCCAGTCTTTGTAAGTTTTATGTTTCTGGAATTAATCCATTTCTTCTAGGTTTTCCAATTTGTTGGTGTTTAATGTTCATAGCAGTCTCTTATGATCCTTTGTATTTGTGTTGCATTAGTTGTAATGCCTCCTCTTTTATTTCTAATTTTATTTGAGTCCTCTCTTTTTTTTTTTTTTTTTTTGGCAAGTATAGCTAGTTTTGTCTATTTTATTTTTCTTTTCAAAAAACCCATATCTTAGTTTCATTGATCTTCTCTAATGTCTTTTTATTCTTTATTTCATTTATTTCCTCTCTGACCTTTGTTATTTCCTTCCTTCTGCTAACTTTGGGCTTAGTTCTTTCTTTTTTCCAGTTCCTTGATGTTTAAATTTAGGCTGTTTATTTGAGATCTTTCTTCTTCTTAACGTAAGCTTTATCACTATGAACTTCCTTCTTAGTACTGCTTTTACTACATCCCATAAGTTTTGGTATGTCATATTTCCAAATATGTTCTGCTTAGGCTCTCAGTTAATGCTTATTTGTAATATCTATCATTAGAAAGTCCAAAATTTAGCTAGAATTTATTCTTACAGTTACATGGGATCCTGTTCTTAATAATGAATTTCAAGAGGATTTAATATCCTATTAATACTTGGTATTATTTATATTTTTTACACTTAAAAGTTTATCTTCTAAAAATTACAAGAGGGCACAAGATTTGAAGAGTCAGTTTATCAAAGAAGAGATACTGATGGCAAATAAGCACATTAAAAGATGCTGAATATTAGTAATTAAGGAAATGCACATTAAAACAACAATTACACACCCACTAAAATGGCTAAAATTAAAAAGGAGGGGGAAAAAGTGTTGATAAAGATGTGGAACAACTGAAACTCACATATATCGATGGGCAGATTGAAAAACAGAAGAGCCACTTTCAAAACAGCTTAAAGTCAACATACACTTACCATATGACTGAGCAATCACCATCTTAGATATTTACCCAAAAGAAATGAAAACATACATCACAAAAACACTTGTGTTCAGATTTTCTTAGCAGCTTTGTTCATAATATCAAAAACTTTAAACAATCCTACCATATGTGACAACATGAATGAAACTTGAGATTATGCTAAGTAAAATAAGCCAGTCACAGAAGGACAAACATTGCATGTTTTCACTTATATGAGGAATCGAAAATAGTCAAATCATAGAAGCAGAGAGTAGAATGGTGGTTTACAGGGGTGGAGGGAAAGGGGAAATATGGAGTTGATATTCATTGGGTATAAATTTTCAGTTATGCAGGATGAATAAGGTCTAGAGGCATGGTATATAACATCATGTCTATAGTCAACAATATTTTATTGTACACTGAAAATTTTGTTAAGGGGCTAGATTTCATGTTAAATGTTCTTACCACAATAACAACAAACACTGGGAGCAACTCAAAGGCTCATCAACTAGTAAATGGATAAAAAAATTGTAGTGCATACTATAAATTATTGCATTACGATAAAGTATTGAATCTTAGCTAGCAATAAAAAGGAACAAGTTGGTGAGACACTGTAAAATGTGGATGAATATCAAAAGCATCTTTCTAAGTGAAAGAAGCCAGACACAAAAGACAAGATACTACACAATTCCATTAAATGAAATGCTTAAAAATTGCCAAACTATTGTGACAGAAAGTATATGACTTGTCAGAGGTAGGGGTCAAGGAAGAGGAATGACTACAAGGGGGATGTGGAAACTTTTTTGGATGATGGAAATGTTTAATATCATAACAGGAATTACATGCCTGTGTATCCTTGTTGAAACTTTTCAGATGAACCTCAGTTAACCTTACCTAATTATATATCTAAGGTATCATAGAAATAATTTAAATATTTCTGAAATTATGGGTGAAATTTCTTTATTTATTCAATAAATATAAATTTATTATGTATCTTGTAAGCTGTTCACCAAAATCCATTCTTCCTCCTAACATAGTAATAGAGTTAAAACTGAGACATGGTGGCCCAGCTGGGATTGCTTTTCCCAGCCATTCTTTCTTCTAGCTGTGGTCAAGTGATTAAGCTCTATCATTAGCATGTGAATGGAAAGGATATTTGTAATCTCTGTTTTATTTGATTAAGAGAAAAGCTCTGACCATTGGCTTTCACTCTTTATCCCTTACCCTTTAGAATGGGACTGATCAGGATGACCTTGGAAGTCATGTATATATGATGGCATAGTTACAGCCAGCCTCTGTGGCACAGAGCTACTAATTCACTAGGATGGCTCACTTTGGACTGTTCTTGAATGAGAGATAACTTCTTTGTTTTTTAAGCTAATGATTATGGGGGGTTCCTTTGTCATTAAGTAGCCTATCCTACTTTCACTAAAGCGCTTTTTTTTTTTTTAAATAAATTTATTGATTGATTGATTTTTGGCTGCGTTGAGTCTTCGTTGCTGCACGCGGGCTTTCTCTAGGTGCAGAGAGCGGGGGCTACTCTTCATTGTAGTGCACGGGCTTCTCATTGCAGTGGCTTCTTTTGCTGCAGAGCACAGGCTCTAGGCACTCGGGCTTCAGTAGTTGTGGCATGCAGGCTCAGTAGCTGTGGCTTGCAGGCTCTAGAGAGCGGGCTCAGTAGTTGTGGCCCACGGTCTTAGTTGCTCCGTGGCATGTAGGATCCTCCTGGACATGCTCTGCAGCATGTGGAATCGAACCCGTGTCCCCTGCATTGACAGGTGGATTCTTAACCACTGTGCCACCAGGGAAGTCCCTAAAGCACTTTTCTTAACTAAAATTTCTTTTTTCCCTGAGAGTATTCTTAAGATATATTGTTAACTGAATAAAGCAATTTATAGAACAATGTATACTGTAAGCTACCATCTGTTTAAAACTGTTGCTAATATTTAGGGGCAAATTGAATGACTGGGAGACAGGGAGGGAAGGGAGAATTTTATTATATGCCATTGTGGAATGACATTCATGGAAAACATTTGGATTTTGAATTTTGTACCATGTCAATATGCAATCTATTAAAAATAGAGATTAAATTAGGAAATAATTATAAATTATAATTATAAAATATAATCTTGACCCACTGTTTCTATCATATTCAATTACAGAGACTCTGTAGAGGTATTATGCACATCAGGAGATACCATAGAGTCAGAGAAGGATTATAGAACAAATGTTCATTACTTTGCAGAATGTTTGACATATAATAGGATGTCAGTAAAAGTTTCCTGTTCTTCATCTTTGCATGGTACTTCACAGTCTTGTCAGTAGCTGCTTAGTAGACCTTTCCTGAAGTGTGGGCATGCACCGTCTATGGAATGTAAGATGATTTGAGGTTGCACAGGCGGTGCTTATATGTGGTACAAGGAATTGAAATTATAGAGCATTCGCTCACAGCATGATGCTCTTTTCAGTCTTTCTGACTAATGTCAAATTTGACCTTAGCTTATTTTTAACATATCTCTAACACTTGCTAATCTGCTTCAAGCTCAGGATCTTTGAATGAAACAGTGTCTAGCTAGAACTTAGTAAATGCACTTTTTTACCATGTATGCCCATTTTATTCTTAACTTATATTAAAAGAAGTGATACCAGTCCTCCAGTTGTAAAACTGATTTTATATACATTTACTTAAATAAAAATTAGGATCAATTAAAGAAAAGTTCTCAGTAAATAATAATATGAGTTATTCAGGGATAAGGCCAAAAAAATTACAGAAGTGTATATAAAGATTTATAGAATCCCTATTCTTGAAAAATTTTTCTTCTTTCATGAGGGCTTTCTAAACCACTCTTATTTCTCTTTTCTGTGAATTATTAAACTCACAGTTTTACAGTTTTTGTTTAATCAATCCTATGTTTCCTTTTGACAGTCTTACTACAGTATTTGGTTTATTTACTGATTTAATAAGTATTTATTGAGGAACTATTAGGCACTGTCTCGAACTAAATGTACAATGGTGAACATAGGGTTCACATTGTTGAAAAATAAAATTTTAGAGAGTGACTTTACGATATACAGTATACTTAGGGGGAACTAAGTCTCATTAAGAAACAGTACTAAAATGGCATGGCATACCCAGTCGTTACCACTCTGCTCACCATAATCTGATTCTAGCATCCATGAAACATTGAGTCACTCTGCCCACACATACACGTCACTGCACAGATAAAAACTTCAGGAATATACATTCTAGCTGAAAAGATGGGCAATAAGCCATAGATGAAGTAAACTGTATTTTTATATAAAATATCTAGTAGGAGAAGAGAAATCAGGAATCTGAGTAGAGGAAATGGGGCAGGTTGAATTTTAAATCAAATGATCTAATTTACCTAATATTTTAAAGTTGTGTGTCAACTCAAATTCTTGGCTATCATTTTTACCATCTAAATTATGTCTACACACCCCTTCTTTTTTTTCAGTTGTGTGCTTAATAATGCAAGTGATGGAGCATTTTACTGAGTCTGGCCAGAGATTTCAGCATTCTCTAAAGAAAACCTACACCTAAAAGTAAGTACTGGATATCTTAAGTATAGGAATGATGTCATTGCAAAGTCACTGGTCCTTGAAGCACTTACTGAAAGTTTATTATCATAAAACAGTGGTATATATATATATATATATATATATTTTTTTTTTTTAACCTCCAATCCACTAGTGTAAAAGACATCTTCCTTTAACTACAGATATGCAGTCCCTAGAAGACTTGCCTAAGGCCACTGCCTCACATGATGAGGCACAGTGATTGGCTGACTTCCCATACATTAACATGTTCCCTACAGACATTGATAAGTGTTAGATTAACGGTGCCATGAGATTTTTGCAGTGTATGTTTTCTACATGCTCACTTAAATGGCCTTGAAGTAATTAAATAATTCTAATTTCCTCCCCCTCCTTTTCCTCTGATCTTTCCTTTCCATTATTTCTCCCTTTCTCTTTTCTTTTTTCTGTAAATCAGAGAGAAGATTCTTCCCCATTTAATTAATCCAGAAGTCACAGTGATGTTAAATAATATTTTGTTTATATGATATCAAGCCCAAAAGAATAAAAAGAAGTTTAAAAATCCAAGTTATTGCACGGCTAGTTCAAATCCATTACTTGTCCAGCAGTATCCCTTTAAAATATTTTTAAGTACTAAAAAAGTATTCTTTTCTTGAGCTATATATTCAAATCCAGATATCTTGCTGTAGCCTCACTGTTCTCTCTGAAATCAAGACTAATAACATGGTGATTACATATCCTGAAATTGTACATTACAGGCAAATGGGCAGTGCAGTCTTCATCACCAGCAGATAGTACTATGACATTGACCCCTTTCCATTGTATGTTGACAGCTCTGTGCTCTTCCATGGCAATTTGGGATAATCATGTGGAAAATCATTACAAATGATGCATGTTTAATCAAGGGACTACCAGAATTCATGTGTCTTTTAGGTGTTTGGAGGAAACCTGAACGCATTCTGAAAACCAACCAGCAATCAGTACTAAAAGAGCATATAAGTCTCCTGTGGAAACATTTTGAACAACTATCATGAATACAAAACAATCTAAAAGATATGAACTTCAACACAATCACTGTTTATAAATGTGTATTTTATATCATGTGTTAATAAAGAAAAGTTTCCTCTAATACCAAAAAAAAGACAATTTAATTTTGACTTTTTAGTGCAATAAAAAAATAGAGGAAATATAGCTCAGTTTTACAAATCTAGCCTTTAGGACATTAAATAGAATAGATTTCTATGGATATAGTAACATAGAAGTTCATAGCAAAGTTTTCAAATGTAATAAGATCTGTTGGATTTTTCTATCGTAAATACAATATATCACCTAAAAAAAGTCATTGACTATTGCTGTTCTTTTGATTTTCAATATAACTGAAAGTTAAATGAAAGCTTTTTATCTTGTAAGACAGATTTTTCCCACAGCAGGGCAAAACTTTGAGAAATCTGGGAGCATGATTAGACACCATAATTTTTCCCACACATCAAGTACAAATGATTAAATTATCTTCATGAATATGAGATTATGCATGCAAAATAAACAAATTTAAATGTGTATACAATTACCTGTAATCTGGAAATGAAGTACATGTTGTTCATGAACTGTAATTATTTGCTCTCACACATGGAGATTTTTTTGTGGGGTAACTTTGACACCTATTAGAAACAGTTCATGAATTGCTGCTGCTCAAGCTTGCCAGGTTTTATGGCAACGCGGCCAAAGATCTTTTTCTGTTCTTCTTTAGGAAAAAAAAAAAAAAAAATTCAAGGTTTTTAAATCTGTTTGCTCTCACCATAACTTTCAGAGACTTGATTTTATGAGCAATTAAGAGAAATGTTCCTCTGTTATAGAAATTATATGAACCTAGAAGGCAAGATGAGTTTTTCATAATTCTCTGTCATTCTTTGCCTCTCCAATAATAAAGACTTCCAGCCAACTAGTAATGGGTTTCTCTTAACACTCATATTTCAACTTTTTTGACTGTTCTAAATTTCTCTAGTGATCATATCATTTAAAATGTAATTGTTGTGCTCAAATACTTTATTTCCTTAAACTATTAAGTTTTCATGAGAAGCTCATAGAATCTTTTATTTCATGGACCATAAATAAACCAATCCACCACTTCAGCACATTTCTAATTGTAATGCACCATGTAATGTTGTAGTCCATTATACAGATGTTTTCTGTTATTGTAAGGTGGCAGACAGTGACATTGAAATGTGTGCTTGCTTTAGAGACAGTGTGAACTCAATCATGAGTCTTAATGTAATAGTTTTTCTAACTCTAGAAACCCAAATTTATTCAGCCATGTTTGTCTTTCAAGTAAGCTGTTATATTTGTATTCTTAGGAATAACAACCTTGTGAAAGACATGCCCTGATTTCTCTAGGTTAAATACAAATAAATAGGAAGAATGTTTCTCTGATTCAGACTTTACTGTGTATCTTTTTTAAGAGATTTGGTAATTGATACTAAGCATACTGTTGATATGGAAAGTCCTTAAGTTACATTCCTTGAGTTTATGGTAAAACAGTGCCATCCGCCCTGTCATAGTAATAAAAGTAGAATCTGCGGGGTCTTTTTCAGTATATGATTGCAAGTTGTAGTCATCTTTATGAAGAATAGATGAACCCCAAGTACAGATGGAGATATCCCCACTCAAAATGCATGATGCACAATCTTGTTTCCAAATTAACCTTTTCCTTGGAGAAGAAAGTTTCTAATATCTGAGTTTCTTGCTTATAGACTCAAGTATTGGATGTTAGTAACCCATCCTTTGGTGCCTTGAAAAAAAACAGGCTCACTTTAAGGCCATGGCAGACTGGCTGCTAACTTTCGGTCAAAATTAAAAGGTTTCAAATGAAAGAATACAGGGAATGCTAAGTTGTCTAAGGAGAGTCCCTGTCAAATTTTTCATCTCAAACAATAATAAATTGATAACATTGTTATGTGGTTACTAGGTACCAGGCACTATGCTGAGGACTTTTTAGGTATCACTTCATTGAATCCTCAAAACAACACAATAATTAATTAACATTCATGGTACACTCAACTAAATGCTATATTTTAATTATTTTATTTAATCCTCAACACAAATGCATACTACTATTATTACTCTCATTCTACTGATGAGAAGAAGAATGATTATGTAATTTTTCAAAGACCTTTGTAGCAGTTTTCTATTGCTACATAACAAATTACTACTAACTTAATGGCTTACATACCAACACTCATTTATTAGCTTAGGTTCTGTAAGTCAGAAGTTTGAGCACCATATGACTGGGTTCTCTGCTCAGGGTCTCACTAAAGGCTAAAATCAAGGTGTCAGACTGAAAGCTGGTCTGGAAGTTTGGGGTAGAATCTGCTTCTAAGTTTATTCAGGTTGTTGTCAAAGTTCAGTTCCTTGTGACAGGAGGACCAAGGTCCCCATTTACTTGCTGGCTGTCAGGTGGGAGATAATATTTCCTAGGAATTATTCACATGCCTTGACATTTGTCCCCCACCCCCATTTTCAAAATCAGCAACGGAGAATCTCTCTCTTGTTAAATCCCTCTCACATGTCAAACTTCTGTCACCAGGAAGAGCTTTGTCTCTTAAAAGGCTCACCTGATTAGATCAGACCCACTTCCTTTCTTAAAGTCACCCCCACCCCTGCCCCCCCATAGCATAACCTAATCACAGGAGTAATATCTCATCATATTTATACTCTTAGGGATTATACAGAATGTGTACACAGAAAGCAGTAATCTTGAGGGACATTTTAGAATTCTGCCTAAAACAGTCTCATAGTCAATGGGGAACAGATTTCAAATGAAAAATCTCAATTGTCCAAGCCCTAGTTTAGTCATTTTTCAGTTTTAGATGGGGATAGATTAGGAACCTACAGGTTCTCTAGAGTTGTCTCAAAGGGTGACTGAAAAAGAGATATTTATTTACTTAGTTGTAATCGACATATAACATTATATTAGTTTCAGGTATATGACATAATGACTTTATATATGCCCATGTTGTGAAATGATCAGCAAAATATATCTAGTTAACATCCTTTACCACACAGTTAGAAATTTTTTTCTTATGATGAGAATATTTAATATCTATACTCTTAGAAAGTTTCAAATATACGGTACCATATTATTGACTATGGTCACCATGCTGTACATAACATACCCATGACTTATTTATTTTATAACTGGAAGTCTGTAGCATTTGACCACAATCAACAATTTTGCCCACCCCCATCCTCAACCTCTGGAAACCACCAATCTGTTCTCTGTATCGATACGTATGTTTTTTTGGATTCTGAATATAAGTGAAATCATACAGTATTTGTCTTTCTCTGTTTGACTTTTTTCACTTAACATATGGCCCCATGTTGCCTCAAATAGCAGGATTTCCTTCTTTCTTATGGTGGAATAATATTTCATTGTTTGTGCATGTGTGTATATATAGCACATTTTATTTATCCGTTCATCTGTTGATGAACACTTAGGTTGTTTCCATGTCTTGGCTATTGTAAATAATGCTGCAATGACAAGGGGGTGCAGATGTCTTTCTATGTTGGAGTTTTTGTTTGCTTTAGTGAATACCAAGATTGGAATTGCTGGATGAGAGGGTTATTCTAGTTTTAATTTTTTGAGGAATCTCCACACTATTTTCCATACTGGCTGCACCAATTTACATTTTCCCAACAGTGCACGAGAGTTCCCTTTTCTCCGCAACCTTGCCAACATTTATTATTTTGTGTCTTTTTTATAAGAGCCATTATAAGGTGTGAGGTGATACCTCATTGCAGTTTTGATTTGCATTTCCCTGATGATTAGTGATGCTGAGCATCTTTTCATGTACCTGTTGGCTATTTTATGTATTCTTTGGGAAAATGTCTATTGTGATCTGCTGCCCACGTTTTAATTGGATTGGTTGTGGGTTTTTTCCTACTTTATTTTGTTTGTTGTCTTTGGCTATTGAGTTGTATGAGTTTTTAAATATATTTGGGGCATTAACCCCTTATCAGATATATGCTTTGCAAACATTTTCTCCCATTACATGGGTTGCCTTTTCATTTTGTTGATCATTTCCTTTACTGTACAGAGCGTTTTAGTTTGATGTAGTCCCACTTTTTTATTTCTGCTTTTATTGCCTTTGCTTTTGGTGTCAAATACAAAAAATCATCAACAAAACTGATGTGAAGGAGCTTATGCCCCAGGTTTTCTTAAAAGAGTCTTATGGTTCCAGGTCTTATGTTCACATCTTTAATCCATATTGAGTTGATTTTTTTGTATAGTGTAAGATAGTGGTCCAGTTTTCCCATCATAATTTTTTAAACAGACTCTCCTTTTCCCATTGTATATTCTTGCCTCCTTTGTTGTAAATTAATTGACCATATATGCATGGGTTTAGTCCTGGGCTCCCTATTCTATTCCATTGATCTATGTATCAGTTTTTACAGCAAAACCATACTGTTTTAATTACTATGTCCTTTTAATATAGTTTGAAATCAGGAAGTATGATGCCTCCAGCTTTATTCTTCTTTCTCAAGATTTCTTTGGCTATTGGAATCTTTTGTGATTCCATACAAATTTTAGGATTATTTTATTCCTTTAAAAATTGGTATTGGAATTTTGATAGGAATTTCATTGAATCTGTAGATTGCTTTAGGTAGTTTGGATATTTTAACAATGTTAATTCTTCCAACCCACAAGCATAGAATATCTTCCCATTCACCTGTGTCTTCTTTAATTGCTTTCTTCTATGTGCCATAGTTTTGGTGTATAGGTCTTTCATCTCCTTAGTTAAATTTATTTCTAAGAATTTTATTCTTTTTGATGCAATTGTATATGAGATTGTTTTCTTAATTTCTCTTTCTGACAGTTTGTCATTAGTGTATAGAATTTTATATATTGACTTTGTATCCTGCAACTTTACTGAATTCATTTATTAGTTCTAACAGTTTTTTGTTGGAGTGTTTAGGGTTTTCTATACATAATATCATGTCTTCCGCAAATAGAGACAGTTTTACTACATTTTTTCTGACTTGAATGCCTTTTCTTTTCCTTGCCTAATTGCTCTGGCTAGGACTTCCAGTACTATGTTGAATAAAAGTGGCAAGGTTGGGCATCCTCGTCTTGTTCCTGATGTTAGAGCAAAAACTTTCAGCTTTCCACCATTAAGTATGATGTTAGCTGTGGGCTTGTCTTTTTTATGTTGAGACATATTTGCTCTCCACCCACTTTGTTGAGAGTTTTTATCATAAATAGATATGAATTTGTCAAATGCTTTTTCTGCATCTAATGAAATGATAATGAATTTATCCTTCATTTTGCTAGTGTGGCTTATCGTGTTGATTGATTTGTAGATGTTGAACCATTCGTGCATCCCTGGAATAAATCCCACTTGATCATGGTATTTGATTCTTTCAGTGTACTGTTGAATTCAGTTTTCTATGTTCATCAGGGACACTGGCCTGTAATTTTCGTTTCTTGAGGTATCTTTGTCTGGTTTTGGCATCCAGGTAATGCTAGCCTTATAAAAAGAGTTTGGAAGTATTCCCTTCCTATTTTTTGGTAAAGTTTGAGAAAGATTGGTATTAATTCCTCCTTGACTGTTTGGTAGAATTCACCAGTGAAGCCATCTTGTCCTGGACTTCTGCTAATTGGAAGGTGTTTGATTACTGATTCAATATCCTTAGTAATCAGGTTACAGGCATAATTCATTTTATTGTGCTTTGCTTTATCATGTTTTGCAGATATTGCACTTTTTTACAAATTGAAGGTTTGTGGCAATCCTGCATCAAGCAATCTATCAGTGCCATTTTTCCTATAGTATTTTCTCACTTCATGTCTCTGTGTCACATTTTGGTAATTCTCACAATATTTCAAAGTTTTTCATTATTATATTTGTTATAATAATTTGTGACTAGTGATCTTTGATGTTACTGTCTTGATTTGCTGAATGCTCAGATGATGGTTAGCATTTTTTAACTGTAACGTATTTTTTAATTAAGGTAAGTAAATTGTTTTTTTAGGCATAATGATATTGCACATTTAATAGACTACAATATAGTGTACACATAACTTTTATATGCATTGGAAAACAAAAAGAAAATGTGTGATTTGCTTTATTGCAATTTTGCTTTATTGTGGTGGTCTAGAACCAAAATGGCAGTATCTCTAACTTATGCCTGTATTCAGATTTTCTATTTCATCGTGACACAGACTTAAAAGTTTGTATATTTATAAGAACTTATCCATTTCTTAGGTTATCCAATTTGTTGGTTTAAGATTGTTTATAGTTGTCCCTTATGTACCTTCGTATTTCATTGGTGTCACTTGTACTGTCTCCTCTTTCATTTCTGATTTTATTTATTTGAGCCTTCTCTCTTTTTTTCTCGGTAAATCTCGGTAAAGCTTTGTCAGTCTTTTTTTAAATATTTTCAAAGAATCAGCTCTTGTTTCATTAATCTTTTCTCTTTTTTCTTGGTCTCTATTTCATTTATTTTCTCTCTGATCTTTGTTATTTTCTTTCCTCTACTACCTTTGGGATTCATTTGTCCTCCTTTTATTTTTACTTTATTTATTTTCATTTATTTATTTTTGGCTGCATTGTGTCTTCATTGCTGTGCACAGGCTTTCTCTAGTTGTGGCAAGCAGGGGCTACTCTTTGTTGCAGTGCACGGGCTTCTCATTGCAGTGGCTTCTCTTGTTGTGGAGCACAGGCTCTAGGCACATGGGCTTCAGTAGTTGCGGCATGTAGGCTCAGTAGTTATGGCTCAGGGGCTCTAGAGCGCAGGCTCAGTAGTTGTGGTGCACAGGCTTAGTTGCTCTGCAGTATGTAGAATCTTCCCAGACCAGGGCTCAAACCCGTGTACCCTGAATTGGCAGGCAGATTCTTAACCACTGTGCCATGAGGGGAGCCCCATTTGTTCTTCTTTTTCTAGTTTTTTTAGGTGTAAAGTTAAATTGTTTGAGATTTTTCTTGTTTCTTGCAGTGGGCCTGTATTGCTATGAACTTACTTCTTAGAACTTCTTTTGCTGCATCACATAAATTTTGGTATGCTGTATTTCCATTTTCATTTGTCTCAAGGCATTTTTTAATTTCTCCTTTGACTTCTTCATTTCTCCATTGACCCATTGGTTGTTTAGTAGCATGCTATTTAAGCTTGCATATTCATGAATTTTTCCATTTTCTTCTTGTAATTGACTTCTAGTTTCATTCCATTGTGGTTGGAAAAGAGGTTGATATTATTTAACTCTTCTTAAATTTATTAAGACTTGTTTTGTGGCCCAACCTATGGTCTCCCCTGGAGAATGTTCCATGTGCACCTGAGAAGAATGTGTATTATGCTGCTTTTGGATGGAATGTTCTGTGTATATCTGTTAAGTTCATCTGATCCAACGTATCATTTAAGGATGGTGTTTCCTTATTGATTTTCTGTCTGGATGATCTATCCAGTGATGCTAAGTGAGGTATTAAAGTCCCCTATTATTATTGTATTGCTGTCTATTTCTCCCTATAGGTCTGTTAACATTTGCTTTATATATTTAGGTGCTCCTATGTTGAGTACATAAATATTTACAATTGTTATATATGTTTGTTGAATTGATCCCTTTATTGTTATGTAATGCCCTTCTTCATCTCTTATTATGGTCTTTGTTTTAAAGTCTATTTGTCTGATATAAGTATAGGTACTTTAGCTTCCTTTTGGTTTCCATTTCCATGAAACATCTTTTCTCATCCCTTCATTTTCAATCTGTGTATGTCCTTCTATCTGAAGTAGGTCTCTTGCAGACAGCATATAGATGGTTATTTTTTATATAATCCACTTAGCCACTCTGTGCCTTTTGATTGGAGAATTGAGTCCATTTATATTTGAAGTAATTATTGATAGGTGTGTACTCATTACCATTTTCTTACTTGTTTTCCCTCTGTTTTGAAGTTCCCGTTTCTTTCTTCACTTTCTATCTTTCTTTGTTGTTTGATGACTTTCTTTAGTGGTGCACTTAAATTTCTTTCTCATTATCTTTTGTGTATCTACTATAGGTTTTTGCTTTGTGGTTACCATGAAGCTTCATTATAACAATCTATATTTTTAACAGTCTATTTTAAGTTGTTAACAACTTAAGGTTGAACACATTCTAAAGCTCTATATTTTTACTCTCTTCTGCAATGTTTATATTTTTGATATCACATTTTACATCTTTAATCTTGTGTATCCCTTAATTATTCTAGTTATAGTTTTTGCTACTTTTGTCTTTTATCCTTCATTTTAGCTTTATAAGTGATTAATCTACTATCTTTACTATATATTTACCTTTACCAGTAAGGTTTATATTTTCATATGTTTTCTTGATTCTAATTAGCACTCTTTCCTTTCAACTTAAAATAGTCCCCTTAATATTTTTTGTAAGACTGTTTTGGTGGTGGTGAACTTATTTAGTTTTGCTTGTCTGAAAAACTCTTTCTTCCTCCTTTAATTCTCAATGATAACTTTGTCAAGTAGAGTATTCTCAGTTGGAAGTGTTTTTCTTTCAGCACTTTGAATATATCTTGCCACTCCCTTCTGGCCTGCAAAGTTTCTGCTGAAAAATCTGCTGATGGTTTCATGAAGATTTCTTTGCATGTAACAAGTCTTTTTTTTTTCTTGCTGCTTTTACGATTCTTTCTTTGTCTTTAGCTTTTGATTCTTTATGTCTTGGTGTTTATCTCTTTGGGTTCATTTTATTTGGAACCGTCTGAGCTTCCTGGATCTGTATATCTGTTTTCTTCCTCAGGCTAGGAAAGTTTTCAGCTATTATTTCTTCAAGTAAGTTTTCTGCCCCTTTCTCCCCATCTTCTTTTTCTGGGACCCCTGTACTGTGATATGTCCCATAGGTCCCTTAAGCTAGTTTTACTTTTTAAAATTCTTTTCTCTTTTTTGCTGCTGTGATTGAGTTCCATTTCCCTGACTTCAAGTTCACTGATCCTTCCTTTCATTTCACCTAGTCTGCTACTAAAGGGGTTCCTTTCGTATATTTTTCAGTTCAATTATTTTATTCTTCAGCTCTGTAACTTCTCTTTGGTATTTTCTTATATTTGTTTTGTCTTTATTGAATTTCTCACTGTGTTCATCCATTCTTTACCCAAGTTCTGTGAGCATCTCTGTGACAATTCCCTTAACTCTTTATCAGGTAAATTACTTATCTCCATTTCATTAGTTTTGATGTTGTTTTTTCCTGAGCTTTTATCTTGTTTTTTTGTTTGGAACATAATCCTTTCTTTCCTCATTTTTCTTGACTGTGTTTGTTTCTATGTATTAGATGAAACAGCGACCTCTCCCAGACTTGAAAGAGTAGCCTTGTGTAAGAGATGAAACTTATTATTTAACCTTACTCTAATTCTTTGCTTTCTCTCCAGCCATTGTGATTGTCCAAGCAGCCTATTTTATTTTTAATATCTCCCAGTTGTTGAGAGTGTTAAGACCTATCAGTGTCTCAAAAGAAGGTGGGGAGGGATTTCAGTCAGCTCCTAGATTCAGCCTTATTGGAAGCTAGACCCTCAGGAAACAGCTTTTAGAATATGCAAATATATACAGTCCTTTGGGACCACAAGCATAAGCCTTGCTGGCCACCAGATCAGGTGATTTGGAGGTGTCTCCTGGTTACAGTTGCAAAAACTGGGGCCACAGAGGAATGTATACACTCCAGTCTGGCAGATACTATCAAGCTATTGTGAGATAGAGGGAGAGCATAAATATGATGTCCCCTAGCCTGTGTTTCCTGAGAGCACCTCTGCAGGCCTCTAGAGTTGTGCCAGCCCAGAAGCCTACCCCTCAGACCAAAAATCTATAACAAGAAAATAGGCCTCTCTCACAGAAAGACAGGGTGTGTTTCAGTCTGCTGTCTGTGCAGTGTCCTGGGAGTGGTAGTCTGCCAAGAACTGTCAGTCTGATTTTTACAGTCCTGTGAGACCCAGCAATGAAAGCCCCCTGGCCACAAAAGCCAGGTGTTCTCTTGAGTGGCAGCCATAATACTGAGGCCCCAGACAGAAAAACCAAGGCACCAGATATGTGTAAGAGCTCCCGTCTGAGAGATGCTGGCACTCTAGAGCACAGTAGAGGGAAAGTTCAAAGATAGCATCCATCTTTCAAGGTCTCTGGAAAGGTTTACAGTCAGCCCTTAGATATGTGTTTAATTAGAAGCCCTCCCCTCAGGCTGCAGCTATAATGAGAAGCCTATAAGCTTCTTCACAGAAAGGCTGAGCTTCTGGGCCTGTTGCCTCTTGCTATGCTCAAGAACCTTAGCTATTTAAGAATACTCTCTCCATGCATTATGGTCCTGTGAGACCTGCGAGTGTAAACCCCACTGGCCACTAGAGCCAGGCAATGTAGAGGTGTCCCCTGGCAGCAGCTGCAAAAATTGGGCACCAGACAGGGTATAAGCTCCTCTTTGGGAGACGTTGGTGAGCTGGAGCAAGGCAGAGGGAAAGTGCAAAGATTCATTAAGAGCAAGTATGCCAGACCAAAAGCCTGACCCTCAGGCCAAAGCTCCTGGGCAAGTAAATGGGCCCCTTTCTCAGGAAGACTGGGGAAATGTTTTAGTCGACTATCTGTGCTATGCTCTGGAGGTGGTAATCTGCCAAGAACTCTCTCTGATTATTACAGTCCCATTGGACCCAGGGACACAAGAGCCCCTGCCCTCCAGATCCAGATGATCAAGAGGCATTCCCAGGGCTGCAGCCACAAAAACCAGGGCACCAGACACGTGCAAAATCTCCCCTCTGGGAGATACTGGCACCGTTGAGTATGGCAGAGGGAGAGCGTGAAGATGGCACTCACCAAAGAAAAAGAAAAAGAAAAAGGCACCTTCCAGTGTGGAGAAAAGGGAACCCTCCTACACTGTTGGTGGGAAAGTAAATTGATACAGCCACTATGCAGAAAAGTACAGAGGTTCCTTAAAAAACTAAAAATAGAACTACTATATGGCCCAGCAATCCCACTACTGGGCATATACCCTGAGAAAACCATAATTCAAAACGAGTCATGTACCACAGTGTTCACTGCAGCTCTATTTACAATAGCCAGGACATGGACGCAACCTAAGTGTCCATCAACAGCTGAATGGATAAAGATGTGGCACATATATACAATGGAATATTACTCAGCCATAAAAAGAAACGAAATTGAGTTATTTGTAGTGAGGTGGATGGATATAGAGTCTGTCATACAGAGTGAAGTAAGTCGGAAAGAGAAAAACAAATACCGTGTGCTAACACACATATATGGAATCTAAAAAAGAGATGGTTCTGAAGAACCTAGGTGCAGGACAGGAATAAAGACACAGACGTAGAGAATGAACTTAAGGATACGGGGAGGGGGAAGGGTAAACTGGGACGAAGTGAGAGAGTGGCATGGACATATATACACTACCAAATGTAAAATAGATAGCTAGTGGGAAGCAGCCGCATAGCACAAGAAGATGAGCTCGGTGTTTTGTGCCCACCTAGAGGGGTGGGATTGGGAGGGTGGGAGGGAGATGCAAGAGGGAGGGGATATGGGGATATAAGCATACGTAGAGCTGATTCACTTTGTTATACAGCAGAAACTAACACAACAATGTAAAGCAATTATACTCCAATTAAGATGTTAAAAAAAAAAAAAATTAAAAAAAAAAAAAAAGCACCCTCCAGCTTTAGCTATGTAGAGGGAGAGTGCAAAAATGTTTCCCACCAGCTCTTCTGTTCTCAGAAAGTTTCCCAACAGGACCCTGCCCCTCAGGCCTACACTTTTAAGATTGGCAAATGAATCTCTTTGTCATAAAGTCTAGGCATTTTTCAAATGGCTGCTTCTGCACTGGGCCCTGGGGTGAGTGTGTGCATGAACACTTTAAGAGAAGTTTCTCAGTTTGCTTCAGCATTTTGGGTCTTATGGCCACAATCTCTGTTGCTTTCAAAACCAGATGATTTGGGAGCTTGTCTGACAGGTGCAGATCTTAAAAGTTGGGGTGCCTGATGTGGGGTATGAACCCTTTGCTCCTCAGGGAGAAGCTGTGGGTTTGTGAGTTCCCTCCTGAATGTGGGTTTTTCCAGGGGTTTATGGAAAGACCACATCTCTGCCTCTTCTACTTGCCTTTGTGTGACCCTTTTCTTGTTTGCCCATTGGAGGAGTTTCTCAGTTGTTTTTCAGGTTTTTTCAGCGGAAATTGTTCCATATGTAGCTGTAGATTCAATGTCCATGGGAGGAGGTGAGTTCAGGATCGTCCTATGTCACCATTTGGGACCACCTCTCCTGCATGAGTGTTTTTTTTTTTTTTTAAGAGTTGTTATGTCAGAAAAGTGGTTTACTGGCATGTCAGATTTACTTTGCCCAATATTGTTTTAATTTTTATTTAAGGAAGACTAGAATAGTTGTTATACCTGTGCTAGAGTAGTCCTAATTTTAATGCATGGCCTTTCTGGGAAATCAGTAGTACATTCAGGATGTTCAACAAGGTCTCTTCACTCTGGCTTGTCAGAACTTCAGCACTTCGTAGCACAGGATCACCTGCAGAAACTCTACTCAGCTCAAAATTCACCAGTGGCTATTCTCTACCAGACTTCACTTTTTAGCCGAACGCTCAAGGGGACTTTCATAAAGACTGTGGAGCTCTTTCTCCGCACAGCTTTCCCCAGTCTGGGATCTGCATACCTAATCCTCAAATTTCCAACACCTCTGCAGCGCTAAATCCAATCACTGTATCTTCTACCAAGGGAACTGAAGATTTGTGTTTGGGTCTACTTTCCTGTGCCATAATATGGAGAAAGCCCTCGGCAGAAGGGCAGCGTAAATGTGGAGTTTGCTTCATGTACTTCCCTTTCTCAAGGATCTCTGCTCTACTGTAGAGTCTGTCTATTGCCTAAAAATAATTGCTTCATGTATATTGGCCAGAATATATGTATTATCTAGTTTTATAATTGTTTTAAACAGGAGTATAAGTCTAATACCTATCACTTCCTCATGGCCAGAATTCAAATTTTTTTCTACAGTGTTCTTAATTTTATCTCCAGTCTAATCTCATGAGGAAACAAATGGCTAAGAGTAATTTGTCTATATTAGTTAAATGTGTGGGCCTTGGAAATAGCATTCCTAGGCTCAAATTCTGTGGGGGGCCATTTCTGAGTTGTAATACTTGAGCAAGTTACCTAGTCTTTCTGTGCCTCAGTTTCTTCATTTATAAAATGTGAATAGTGATAGTTCCTAACTCGAAAGTTCTAGTGGAAGTTACACAAATTAATATATGATGGAAGAACTAAAGTGTTACAATTACCCATACCTAACATAGGCTTCTATGGCCAAATAAAAATAACACACCCAGGCAAATTTTTACTACCATGACTTTATCACACATATAACCAAGTCCTTGTATTCTGTTCCCCAAGGAGAATTTTCCAATAGGGAAGAAAATGAAATAATTGATCTTTAAGGTATTTGTTCTCGGCAACAATTTATTGGTTGGTATTTCTATTCTCCTGACCTTCCACAATGTGGAATAAGTACACTCCAGATGACCATGGTTAAGGTAGGGAAGTGGGGATACCAACCATTGTACTGAATGTTATTTCAACCATCTTCTACAGAACAAAT
This sequence comes from Balaenoptera physalus, assembly GCF_965194825.1. Taxonomy (NCBI): domain Eukaryota; kingdom Metazoa; phylum Chordata; class Mammalia; order Artiodactyla; family Balaenopteridae; genus Balaenoptera; species Balaenoptera physalus. The sequence goes on from NC_138891.1 coordinate 29,223,684, forward strand.
AAATGCTAGAATTAAATGAAGACTTAGCTTCCATACAATACAGTTTGTGCTTCTGTTTAAGAACTGTGCATTTGTTTATCTAATCCACTTGTTTATGTTACAAATTGCCATGGGGGTTAAGCCTTTGGAAAGTAATCCTATGTGAATGCTTCTCCAACATTTAATTCTCCCTCAACCCAGATTATTTTCTTACTTCTGCAGTTCTGTAAGTCCTCCTCCCCAGTCAGGACAATGTATCTCCTCGAAGGAAATTGGAATATGTCTCCATCATTTATTGGGTATCACAAACTTTTGCATCAGTTTCAAGTTGTTGCAAATGGAATCTTCACCTACGCCAGCTTCTTCCCCTTAACAAGGGAGAGAGTGACTTCTGTTTCTCTTGGACATAGGGAAATAGATATCTTTGCTCATATACCACTGCTATGGCCATGTTACTTCTTAGAGTGCCTGATGACTATAATAACTTCATACAATAAATGAGTTTTTTTCCCAAAGACCACCTCGATCAGTCTACGTGAGGCTGGTGGGGAAAATAATTTTCCACCTCTTAACATGACTTTTACACTACTATTTATAAAATAGTAATTCTATTCTGAAATGTGCCCATCTTCTAGCCAGGCTCTCACCCAGTTACACCGAGAGATAGTGCCTCTGCTTGAACCTTCCAAATGGGAGGGACCACACTCACATTGTTTCCTGCTGTGAACCTCTCATTTCCACTCTAATAGCAGGCACATGTGTTTCACTTCACCAGGCTTCACATCTCTCTTCTCCAACAGCAACCACACATATAGAGGTCAACCCTTAATCTTCAACTTTTCCTTCTCTACTGGATCCTTCCCATCAATATTTAACATGTTTAAGCCTCTCTCATCTAAAAAAAAAAAAAAACCCACTAATTCTAAAATGTTATTGATGGATATGAAACACCTGTTCTTCCCCCCCTTTTTGTAGCACAGCTTTTTGAAAGTTTTCTTCGTAGTCTTCAGTCACTCCACACACACTCATCAACCTACTGCCCTCTGGGTGTTGTCCCAGGTTTACTGTTCACATTGATCTCTTTCACTCATCCTGTAAGCATTGCAGTTTCCCAAGCGTATACTATGTCTGCTTGCTCCAAGCCTTTTTACACACTGTTCCCTTTCTAGAACACTCTTGCTGCTACTGGTCCAAATTCTTTATATAATAGAAACTATTTTTACCAAGATCATCATTGGTAATTCCAGTGTTCCTTTTCAGTCATTTCTGTAGCATTTGATGCTGTTGAAATACTCTCTTCCTCTAGACCTATGAGTCTGTCCTCTTGATCCTCATCCCCCCTCTGGCTATAACTGTGTTCCCTTCACAGGCCCCTCTACTTCCTCTAATTAAATATTGGTGTTCCTTTAGCTTTGATCCTAATCCAGTTCCATGAACAATGTTATTCTCTTTCAGCTTCAATAGTCATCACCATCATGCTTTCAAGTCTCTTCCCTATTTTATGTCTCTCTAAAATTTCAGAGTAATATATCCAAATGCCTCCTGAACATTTATACTTATAAGTTTACAGCCCCCTCAAGCTTACCAAGTCAGAAACTAAACTCCTTACTCATCCATGGCTGCAACTTCTCATTTGTCACCTATCTAAGTGAGTGTCACAATCATTTTCCTGATTACCTAAATCAGAATCCTGAGTATAATCCATGACTCATTTTTATCCTTCTCCATATATAATCAATGACTGAAATCAGTCAATTCTTCATCCATTATATATTAACATTCTGTTCATGTTTCTTCATTTCCATCATTATTCCTTTAATCAAAGTTATTGTCACCTCTTAACTAGATAATAGTAGTGTAAGTACCAGTTGCTCTTTCTGCCTCATTTGGCCCTTGCAATACATAATGCTGCCTCAAAGAACTTTCATAAGTGCAAACTTACATCTGCCATTCCCCAGCCTAAAAGCTTTCTACAGCTCTTCCCTGTGCTAAGGAAAAGTCCAAACTCCACATCACCCTAACATGATATGGACATGGCCTAATCCCTGCTTATTGTTCCAGGTTTATTTCTCACATTGGTCTCCTCCACTGGTCTTCTAAGCATCAGCCATACAGAATTTATTTCAGTTCCCTGAGCATGTACTATGCCTGCTTGCCTCCAAGCCTTCTCATGTGCTGTTCCCTCTTTCTAGAAAACTCTTTTCACTATTCACCCCCATTCATCAGGCTAATCCTCCTGTAGATTTCAGATCTCTCTTTGTATGTTCATTTTCTGTGGAAATTTTCTGTAATCCCCTGAGTGATCTGGGGTGTCCATCCCATGTATTCCTATTACACCCTGAAATTTCCCTGTAAGGGACATATATTATCTGCCTTTCCTGTAAATAATAAACAATATGACTATGGTACCCGTATCTTTCTTGTTTGCCACTGTGCTCCAGTGCCAGGCACAATGTATGGCATATAAATATATGTTGAAATATGAATGAATGAATATATACATTAAAAATTCCTTAGCAAAACATTTTTTTAGCAACTTTATTATTATTATTATTTTTGTTTAATTTTGTTTATTTTTTGGCTGCGTTGGGTCTTCTTTGCTGCGTGCGGGCTTTCTCTAGTTGTGGCGAACAGGGGCTACTCTTCATTGCGGTGCGTGGGCTTCTCATTGTGGTGGCTTCTCTTGTTGTGAAACACAGACTCTAGGCTCACAGGCTTCAGTAATTGCAGCACACGGGCTTCAGTAGTTGCAACACGTGGGCTCAGTAGCTGCAGTACGCGGGCTCTAGGGCACAGGCTCAGTAGTTGTGGCACATGGGCTTAGTTGCTCCGTGGCATGTGGGATCTTCCCAGACCAGGGCTCAAACTCGTGTCCCCTGCATTGGCAGGCGGATTCTCAACCACTGCTCCACTAGGGAAGTCCCAAAGCATGAGTTTTGAAATCAGATGACCTGGGTTCCAATCTGAATCCTGACATTTTCTATTTGATTGACCCTGGAAAGTATCTAGACATCTCTCTTCTCGGTTTCCTTTATCTTTTTATTTTTATTTATTTTTTAAATTTTATTTATTTATTTATTTATTTTTGGCTGTGTTGGGTCTTCGTTTCTGTGTGAGGGCTTTCTCTAGTTGTGGCAAGTGGAGGCCACTCTTCAAGCAAAACATTTTTAAGTGCCTTCATATTCTTCACCTTGCTGGTCTTTTTGGTCTTATCATCTCCACACAGCCCACTATAGTATGTTACCCAAGCACTTATGGTTTTCCAAGGAGATTGTATTCTCTGCTACCTCTATGCCTTTGCATATCCCAATACCCCTCTCTAGAATGTCCCCACATACCCTCTTCTCCTAGATCACTCATCTGAGCCTTCAACTCTTCCACAAACCAATTTTTCCAGAATTCACTGACATATTATGCTCTGGGTTCCCAACATCTGTAGGAGCATTTATGTATTATAGCACTTTTCACTGGTGCACCAATAGGATTTTTCTCCTCAAAGCTAAAGGAAATATTTTTGTATATCTTTTTATCAAACATCTAGCCGAGAAGCTAGCAAATTACTAGCAGAAGAACTAAGTACCGCTTATTAAATGAAAGAGGGAAAGAAGAATCAGAGTCACTCGTATGCTCTTCTAGTATCCTGATGAGAGCAGATAAATTTGGCCATTAACCTAAAATGTCTGAAAGTGAATTCTCAGGGAACATTCAATCAAATAAAAATTATATATTAGTATGTCTTACATTCCATGTTCATTAAGGGCAAATTTTGTTGAGCCATTTCTTCATAGTCAATTAAAAAAACTATATTTTAGAAATGAGTGGTAAATCATAACCCCTGAGAAATCTTACCTAATTTGAATAAACCAAATAGCTTTGCTAACTTCATTCTCTAAATAGAAATCCTGCTGCCAACTGTATTCACATTAGATGAAATGGAAGGCCAAAGGCTTCATTTATTCAACTACTCACCTGTTCCTCAGCATGAACTTGATGTTAACCAAATTTTTCAGGAAGAAGAAACTATCTTATTTTGGTTTTAATTTTTAGATATTTTCTAAATTTCATTTCTGCTTTTTCAAAAAATATTTTAACAACAATATTGCCCTAAAAAAGAGAAGCAAAATGTATACAACAACACATGCATGAAATAAGTTTTTTATACTCTTAATATAAAAACTAAGGAGATTAACAATTCAGATAATTATTATATGAGTTCTTAGAGGAATAACAGAGAACTATGGTTGTGATAACATCTAGATTTCCTTTCATGTAAAAGTCATTTATTTGTTGTTTTGCTGAAGCATTTTCTTAAGAGCTAGATCATGTTTTAAAATTACTACACAATCCAGTTTTAAGCTTATAATGTTACAAAATTGAAGAGAGAAAAATAACGTATAAAGTGCCTGTGATAGCTTTATGTGTAAGTTTGAGAATCATTAAGTAGCTGTCACTCTTTCCCAGCATCAATTACTCTGCTCTGGATTTACTTACTCCACTCTGTATAATGAGCCCCCAGAGCACGTTGCATCACAGGGGAAAGCACACATTCTTCACTTGCGGTCAGTGGGATGTGGTTAATTTGAAATCACTTAAACTATTATATCTGTCAAGTGCGGTTATTTTATTTTCAATTCACATCAGTGTTTTAGTATGCATGTCAGTTACTGGGTCAAACTGGCAGATTAATTTAGGGGCATTCTGTTGCAACGCTCTTTATCACTACCATCAAATGCAGGCCACTGTTGAAAGTTAATACCTGCTCGTTAAAATTGATTGCCAAAGATATCACAGTTAATGTAAACATTAATGTATAGATAAGAAAATGGTGCTAAATTAGAGATTATGGCTCACAGTTCCTATAGTATGGGGGCATTCAGTGATAGAAAATATTTCAGGAAAATTGGACTTCAAAAGCAACAAGATGCTGAAAGAAACCTTCAGAATGCTCTAAGAAACCTGGAAAGCCTGGTGGGGCTTTCTGTATTATGTTAACCTGTTATATTTGCTATAGGCAGGATTTAAAATAGTGTGTATGTGTGTAAATATATGTGTGTATATGTATATAAATATTGAGAGAGAGAATATGAAGCTATTTCAAGACATAATTATTTAAAGGTGAATATTGCATTGATGTAAACAGTCTAGGTTGGACTTGGAAAAAGCAGAAGTAAGGATGCTGCAACACTAGCTTAGTCTATCCCATTAGTAAATAGCCAGGAATTAATAAAAAGTAATAGCATTGAAATAAACATTTGGGAAATATACTATCACAATACCATACATACTGCATTAGTAAATAGTATTTTTACCAGATGTAGCCAGGCTTTCATCATTTTATAATACTGCCAACAATACTAAGCATTTGAAGGCCTATGACTTTCTTGGAGGTTTCATAAATAAGGTAAAGCCCTGATTAATAGTACCTGGGTTGCAAAGATACAAAATTCAAAAAACAATAATAAAAACTGATCAGACACCAAAAAGTTTCATTTCCTCAAAAAGGAAGAACTATATACTCTGGAAACAGTTCTTTGAAGTTATACCTCTTTTATGGAAGTTGTAGGACAGCAGGAAATAGAGCATTGCCTTTATTCACTGGCACCCAGAAAACTGTAACCTTCAAACATCTGTGTGAAACTAGAAGTCACAAAAAAAAAAAAAAACAAGCACAGCCCAAGAAGACCCAGAGATGCACATATAGAAGCAACCCACATGAAACCTTCTGACCATGGCAGAAACTTCAAAAGGTCTTGCTTTGAAACACTACGTAATACTGCATCAAGGATGAGAGAGCAAAGTATCGCTGGTAGAAAGTAGTGAGATCTTTGCTATCTGGGGAGTGTGAGTCAGAATCTAACCCATTTTTATATCACTTTCGTGACACTTTAGAACCATGAGCTTTGATCCTTTACAATACACGTCTCTTAAAAACTCATGTATTTCTGATCTAGTAAGTAAATCACAAGCTGTAGTACAACAAAAATGGTAGCTCTAAATTAAAACTATTAACAACAAAAAAAAGCTTACCCTTCTCATTAAGTTCTGAAACACATGAGTTCTACCTGTGTGTTCTTTGGGGAATATGTTTTTTTATAACCTGAATTATTCAGTTAGCTAAAAGTTGGGAAAAGCAACCAAAATTTTGCTTTTCTTGAAAGTCTTTCTAGCCATTTTGCCACTGAAGAATACATTCTAGTGACTAGTGCAAAAGTATATACTTATGGAAAACAAAAGCATTTAAAAGTAAATATCTTTCACACTACCTTGACCCTATAGTTAATGACCAGGTTGCTAGGTTAAAAGTGGTTAATGGAAAATATCTTCATTTTGAAGTCAACACAGTTATATTTGAGAGTCCCTAACTTGAGTTTCTGTTCATGTGTGTTTCTGTGGAAACTAGTTTAATCAGTAGCAATAATTGGTATATAACATTACTAAAGGGTTTCGTAGTCAGGTTTGAAAAGCACAAGATTAATCTATTAAACTGCTTTTTATGTTTGGTATGGTTTTACTGTGCTAATATGCACATATATGATCATAGGACACTCTTTTGGAGATCCCACATAAAGGATACTTTGGGGCATTATACATACACATCTAGTACTAGTGCTAAATATAAGGGTTAACTTAAGTTGTTACATTATCTCTAGCCCAGCTATTCTCAAACAGTGTTATTCATTAGAATCATCTGTGAGGCTTTACATAAAAATGCCTGGAACACATCTCAGATCTATTGAAGAGGAGCATTGGGGATAGGGTCTTTAGTTGTATGTTTATAAAAAGCTTCATGGATACATATATAGACATGCTTTTTTATATTCTTTTCCATTATGGTTTATCATAGGATATTAAATATAGTTCCCTCTACTATACAGTAGGACCGTGTTTTTATCCATTCTGTATATAATAGCTTACATCTGCTATTGAAAGATGTAGAAAAGTCTTTAGAAAGTCTTAAATGAAAGTATACAACTATTTAACAAGAATATTTGTGATATTAGATACTAAGATCATATTAATCCATGAAAGTTGCTGCTATAAGTAATTTAATATAAAATAAAAATAATATGGAAGAAAAATACAGTTTCTCTAGTAACTAAATACCCTCCCTCCTTTAAAATCCAACTGAATGCTTACCATCTTTTATACTCTCTTCTATTTTCACAAAGCTCTGATCACTTATCTCACTTAAATTTACTTATATAATTTAAAATAATTGCATTTGTCTACCATTTTGGAATTTAAAAAAATCACAGACCCTCATATTTAAGAAGGATCTTAGTGATCATTTACTGTATCCTCCAAGCCCCTGCTGGAATATTTTCTAAAATACTTCTTAGTCTTGGCTGTATGAACCTCATTGTATATATTTTTTGTTTTGTTTTATCTCTATTAGCATTATAAGAAACACTCCTATTTCTTTTCTAGCTTTATCAGATGCAATTAATGAATGTTGTTGACTGAAAAGCAAATGAATTAGTCTTCTATAGCGTTCACTGTTTTGCTCTTCAGGTTTTTTTTTTTCCATTATCAAAATGTATTAATGGACTTTAATTTTTGAGTGCTTAACTTAAAAATAAATAATAAGATGATGAGGAAATAAGTCATGATTTTATCATCTACTTGTTAACAGCCAGGATGTTTTGTTGCCAGTGACAGCAACCCAACTCAAAGTACTTTAATCAAATATGGAAGGCACTTCTTCTTAAATGAAAAACCATGGCTAAGGCAGCCATTGGTAGGATTGTATCCAAGTGTCCAAAAAAGGCATCAGTAATCTTTCTCTCCTTCTCTCAGCCCACTTTTTCTGGGGTTGTCATTTTTCTCAGACTGGCTCTCCCCACTTACTAACAAAGATGGCCAACCAGCAGCTCTAAGCTCTAAGCTTTCTTGACCACTCCAGATGCAAAAGAAGACCTCATGACCAAAATGCCCAGCAGAAATTCTGGCATTGACTCTTACTGGCTCAGCTTCAATTACAGACCCATCCCTGAGCCAATTATTATAGATGGTGTTGGTAGAATATTCTGATTGGCCAGATGATTATGCCCAGATCTGCCCCCAAATCCCATTAAGGTGATCAGTGGTTGACAGATCTTTTCTCAATGGAAATGAGGTATACTATTACCAAAAAAAGGAAGGGGTGCTGAGTAGATGATAGTAAGGAAGGGCTTTTGAAATGTCTAGCAGTTTTGACCTTTATTCTCTATGAAATACCTTATTTAATTAATGACATTAGACTTCATTGGTAGCAGTTAATATTTTGAAAAAACAATTTTCACTGCTGGTGGGAAAATATAAATTGAAAAATTCTTTATGTCAAATGGTTAATTATGTGTTAACAGTTAATAACTTTAATCCCAAAAGACATTGAAGCTAACCATTTGATTAATAGCTAAAGTTTCATTATAAAGTAAATGTATGAATTCACTGATCATAAACATTTCCTGCAAAAAATGAATTCCAATTATTCAAGAATTAAATTGTAAAACGTCATCTTTCTGTGGCTCCCTTTATTTCTCTTAGAGACAGCACGTGAACTTCTTGTTTTTCCTAAAATAATTAAGGCAAAGAGAACTTTAATTAGAACCAATCATGTCAATACTACTTTTAAAAAAGTACTAGAATATTGTATCTATGTATAATGAATCAAAAACAAAACCAAACGAAATATAAATACTTCCAGAAAGTTAATATCAAAATAAATAATGCCCTTCATAGTATTCACCATGACAGATTTTACTTATTCCATTAACTTTTCCATTATCTTAAAATATTTTGAAACTCCCTTTTGGGAAAAGCCTTCAAGACTAGTTTATAAGCCACTTGAGAAAAGCAGTTTTGTTATTTTTTATCACGTCACATATCGTATCCACAGTTAATTAAAACAACTTAAATCTACATCTCACTCAGCAGATTTGACCTGAAATGACTCCCAGCCAATTCCTATAATCATATCTGTCCAAAAAGGTGACTTGTCATAGTGGAAGACACTCAGAGACTGGACCATATGAAGTCAGAGAGTTTCAAATAAGAAAACATTTTTCATGTCCAAAATTATCCAAAGAAGTTTTTATGTAATCTTCAGAATAAGTGGATAACTTGCAAGAGGACAAAATTGAAGGGAAAGACTTCCATCTGAAGCATGTCATTACTTTATAGTCTCTCTTAATATTTACATATTTACTGTGTGTTATGAAAATTGGCAATAAATATAGCTGTGTAGGTAAAACATACTTTATTTTTTAAAATTGGAAGAACATATTAAAGGTGAAGCCTAAAAAGAAGAGATGATATGAACTCAGGCTAGATGCCCTTACTTGTATGAGATTTTTTAAAATATATAAATACATTTTAGTTAGTTTTCATTAAATCTTAAATTTTATATTTTTAACTCAAAAAGTATATTTTACCCTTTTACCCACCGTTACCCATATCTAACACAATGTTTCTTTAGCTGAGAAGCAGAACAATTTCAGAATCATAACTTTCAGTGAAATCAATCAGCTGATAAAGTGGCAGGTTCGTGCCTCTGCTAAGATTACCGTGCTCATGAAGCCAAGTTCACAGGTTTGATCCCTAAGTGGGCCAATTTACTCTGCTACAGGCAGTCCCTCAGACCCTGGCCTGACATCCTGCAAATGGGAGCCATCAGTCATCAGGAGAAGCTGGGGGAAAATGTAGGTGACGTAGAGCCAATTCATCCCCACTGTAGGAAAAGAGCTCCATGTCCAAGCCAGCTGATGGTTATGCTGTGGCATTTCTCTTGTAAATAAAAGAGGGAACTATCTTCCAAATGATAGTGAATTGGTGCAGGTCACAGTGTAAATCTGATTTCCAGAAATGTACTTTAATATCAAGTATGTCAATAATTACTAAACTAGCAATGAATTGTTGGTTTGATTAGTGTTGTTCCAAGAATGGTAGGAGGTATAGGGAGACCCCAAAATAATGTATGAATTTGTAATCTATTCATTACCAACTTCCACAAAAAAGATTGGCTGCTGCTCAAACAAAAGAGAAAATGTAGCTACTAGCTGAGAAATTATGATAATAGATTGGATAAAACATATGAAAACCATCAAAGCATTATGTGTCCAAGTTTTATTTAACTCTTTATTGAGGAAACTAGCAAGATGGCAAAATAAAATTTGAGAAATTGGAATTTTTTAGTCAGTAGGAAAAAAAAAGCTGAAATAAAGTACCAAATTAGATACAAAATTAAAGTCCTACAGGGCAATAAAACCATCACAGGTTAGCAGTTTTACAGAACCGTAAAATGGCCCTATGCAGTTGTGTAAACAAAGTTATATTCCCTTAGAGCGTATTAGAAACAGCTAGGGAGTTTTAAAAAATACTGATAACTAGGTCTTACCCCAAACATTCCCATCTACTTGGAAACTGAGTAAGGCCTGGGCAGCAGGATTTTTAAAACCTCCCCGAGTGATTCTAATGTGCAACCAAGTTTGAGAACCTCTGCCCTAGAAAGTGGCACGGAATTTTACAAGGGCTTTCAACAATTTGCCCTCGAACCTTGCTATTCAAAATGTGTAGCATCGTCTAGCAGCATTGCAGAATCTGGGTTCCCCACTCCAGATGCACTGAGTCAGAATCTGCATTTTTAAAATATCACCAGGTCATTCAGGTCATTAATATTAAAGTTGGAGAAGCATTTTTTTTCTTTAATTTTTTTTTTCAATGCGGACCGTTTTTAAAGTCGTTAGTGAATTTGTTACAGTACTGCTTCTGTTTTGTTTTGTTTTTTCGGCCTGAGGCATGTGGGATCATAGCTCCCCAACCAGGGATCAAACCCGCATCCCCTGCGTTGGAAGGCAAAGTCTTAACCACTGGACCACCAGGGAAGTCCCTGGAGAAGCACTTTTGTAACACGATATTGAAAGGACTTGCAATCATTTTTCCCCCTGATTTCCAAGTTTTAGAAAAATTTTCCTAAGATAACACCAATAAGAAATTGCCGGGCTTCCCTGGTGGCGCAGTGGTTGAGAATCTGCCTGCCAATGCAGGGGACACGGGTTCGAGCCCTGGTCTGGGAGGATCCCATATGCCGCGGAGCAACTAGACCCGTGAGCCACAACTACTGAGCCTGCGTGTCTGGAACCTGTGCTCTGCAACAGGAGAGGCCGCGATAGTGAGAGGCCCGCGCGCCGCGATGAAGAGTGGCCCCCACTTGCCACAACTAGAGAAAGCCCTCGCACAGAAACGAAGACCCAGCACAGCCATAAATAAATAAATAAATAAAAAACCAGACCCTTAGCTCTTTAAAAAAAAAAAAAAAAAGAAAGAAATTGCCAAATATTTCTAAAAAGGCCACAAATAGCACTGTAACAATGGGAATGCTGGTGGAGAGGGGAATCAACTCTAAGATTGAAAGCCTGCTCTAGATCAGGCAATGGCCCCACTTCCCAGGATCCTCAGCCCCAGATGCAGCAGGACTGGGAGTATTTAAGATGAATGGATGGGTGTTCAAGGGATCTTAAGGGTAAACATCATGTTCTATGTATCACCTTTACTAAGGGCTGCTGGGAACTGGGCCAGTGAGGGGTGGGGCCACCCACGTGTGCCAATCATTTTTAACCACTAGCCAATCATGTAACAAGCACAGCATAGGAGCTATGAAGAAAAAAATTAGAAATAGTATTTGAATACTAATTAGGGCAAAATACAAATTTTCAGTGAAAGTATTTTTTTTTTTTATTGAAGTATAGTTGATTTACAGTGCTGTGCCAATCTCTGCTATACAGCATGGTGACTCAGTTATACACATATAGACATTCTTTTATAATATTCTTTTCCATTATGGTTTATCCCAGGAGATTGGATATACTTCCCTGGGCTATACAGTAGGACCTTGCTGTTTATCCATTCTAAATGTAATAGTTTGCATCTACCAACCCCAAAGTCCCAGTTGATCCCTCTCCTTCCCCCTCTCCCCCTTGGCAACCGCAAGTCTGATCTCTCAAGTCTGTGAGCCTGTTTCTGTTGTGTAGATAGGTTCATTTGTGCCATATTTTAGATTCCGCATACAAGTGATATATGGTATTTGTCTTTCTCTTTCTGACTTAACTTCACTTAGTATGATAATCTCTAGTTGCATCCCTGTTGCTGCAAGTGGCATTATTTTGTTCTTTTTTATGGCTAAGTAGTATTCCACTGTATATATGTACCACATCTTCTTTATCCATTCATCTGCCAATAGACATTCAGGTTGTTTCCATGTTTTGGCTATTGTGAATAGTGCTGCTATGAACATAGGGGTGCATGTATCTTTTTGAATTATGGTTTTGTCCAGGTATATGTCCAGGAGTGGGATTGCTGGATCATATAGTAATTCTATTTTTAGTTTTCTGAGGAACCTCCGTACTGTTTTCCATAGTGGCTGCACCAACTTACATTCCCACCAACAGTGTAGGAGGGTTCCCTTTTCTCCACACCCTTCCCAGCATTTGTAATTTAGTGAAAGTATTTTAAATAACTTACCCAGCATCAAGTTGCTAAAATTTTGATGGTGAATGTGTCAACCCAGACTTAGTGTTAACTGCATTTTGTGAAAGATTGACAGGGGAGTTTACTGCCTTTTGAGTATGAAAATTTAGGGCATGGTTATCCGGCAACAAGAACTTTGATATGGCAATTGACACCTCAGGAAACATAAACAATGTTCTTACATGGAGCTTTCCAGAAATATTAAATGAATTTCACTTTAGCCTGAAAGAATGACAACTATACATCTTGCATTTTCAAAGTCATTGCCAATTTTCAATCTTTTAAATTCATAAATTTATTCATTAGATATTAAGTACTAGGTACTTTCCTAGGTTTACAATGACATACTAAAAAACATGGCTCCTGCCTTCATGGAGCTAACAGTCTAGTAAGGAACAAGGATATTAAACAATGAATAAAGATTACAAATATTATTGTCATACTGAGTGAAGTAAGTCAGAAAGAGAAAGAAATATCGTCTGACAATGCTTATATGGGGAATCTAAAAAAAAATGATACAAATGAACTTATTTACGAAACAGAAACAGACTCACAGACTTAGAGACTGAACTCATGGTTACCAAGGGGGGGAGGGTGGGGGGGGAGGGATAATTAGGGAGTTTGGGATTGACATGTACACACTGCTATATTTAAAATGGATAACCAACAAGGACCTACTGTACAGCACAGGGAAATCTACTGAATATTCAGTAACAACCTAATTGGGAAAAGAATTTGAAAAAGAATAGATACATGTATATGTATAACTGAATCACTCTGTTGTACACCTGAAACTAACATAACATTGTTAATCAACTATTCTCCAATATAAAATAAAAAAGTTAAAAATAAATAAAAATAAAAAACAAATGTTATTGTTATAACAAAGCTTGGTAAGTGTACTAAAAGAACAGGGTGATTTCAATGAAAATGACATTCAATATGTAACTAAATGTGATTTATTATCTATAACTTTACAAGACTTTATCAATAAGTTCCCAGTCATAAAACAATTTCAATCATAAAATATATGAATTTCACAAAGGCTGCCAAATGCACTCAACTCTGCTTAACTCCTCAAATGGTAAGAAACATCCAAGAGCTCTGACAATGCTTCTCTGACATTCTTTCTTCATTATGGCAATATGGGTGGTTTTCTCTGAGCAGCTGAATTTGTGATGTGTCTTCCAAAGACCTAAAAATCACAGAGACTTTAGTTAGAGTGACTGAAATGACACACAGATATTGATTCAGGTACCTTAAATCCTCTCTGGAATATGAATGGAAATCACAGAATCATATGTGTATACATATATCATACTGATATATATACTTATATCACACTGATATATGAATAATACTATATATGTGGTGTGATATTGGAGATTATGTGTGTGTATGTATATATATCCATACACACACACACAACACATATTTCCACTTCCATATATATTTAGATAATCTCCAATTTCAAAGATTCTGATTTGGTATCATATTTTTTATTAAACCTGGTAGAGAACTACAAATATCATTACAAATGAAAGATTTGGAGCCTCTGTGTGATAAGATTGCCTGAAGTGTTTTCTTAGTTTTGGGCTTGTTTTGTTTTGTCTTGTCTATTTCTTCATGGCTATATAAATGTGTTTGTCCTCTCTAGATAGTATACTTGGTCTTACTATACTTAAGTTCAGCCTTGATAGTAACTATTGTCTTTTGCATTATTTATTCAAAAGCCGCCTCTCCCCTTAACTTATTCATTGCTTTCATTACTCCTGGTTCCCCTGACCCCTTACCTCTAAGCATCAGCTCCTGATGCCTGTTACTTACACTCCTGACTCTGTGATGGTCAGTTTGAAACATGCTTCTCATGTTGTAATCCTGAGAACACATAGATCTAAAACTCAAATTCTCCTTCTTCCAAAGAGCCCAGGAATAGGAAATTTGCCATATTATTTAACAATAAAAGGAATGTACACATAATTAATAAAGCACTGAATCAAGTAAAGTGGTCCTTCTACACTGTCAACTCTTGAATGATTTTTTTCCTTTTTTTCCCCAGTTTTATTGAGATACAATTGACACATAACATTGTATGAGTTTTAGGTAAACAATATGGTGATTTGATACATGTATATATAGTGAAATATATACCACAATAATTCTAGTTAATCTATCACCACACATAGTTAAAATTTTTTTCTTATGATAAGAAATTTAAGATCCACTCTCTTAGCAACTTCCAAATTCTAATACAGTATTATTAACTTCAGTCATTATGCTATACATTACATCCCAGAACTTAGTAATCTTATAACTGGGAGTTTGTCCCTTTTCAACACTTTAACCCACACCCGCCCCCCACCTGGCAACCACCAATGTGTTGTAAGTTTGTTTTTTTAATTCAATATATAAATGATATAAATTTGACATATAAATACAGTATTTCTCTCAGTCCGATATATTTTACCATATTGTTGCAAGTGACAGGATCTCCTTTTTATTATGACAAATAATATTCCATTTTATGTATATGTGTGTGTGTATATTTTCTTTACCCATTAATCATTCAGTAGACACTTAGGTTGTATCCATGTTTGGCTATTGTAAATAATGCTGCAATAAACATGCAGATATCTTTTCAAGACAGTGACTTCATTTCCTTTATATGTATTCAAAGGTGATATTGCTGGATCATTGGGTAGTTCTTTTTAATTTTTTTGCAGAACCTCCATACTGTTTTCCACAGTGTCTGCACCAATTTACATTTCCAGGAACAATGCACAGGGTCCCCTTTCCTCCACAGCCTAGCCCACATTTGTTATCTCTCGTCTTTTTGATGATAACGTTTCTAACAGGCGTGAGGTGATATCTCATTTTGGATTTGATTTGCATTTTCCTGATGATTAGTAATGTTGAATACCTTTTCATGTATGTGTAAGCTATTTGTATCTCTTTGGAAAAATGTCTGTTCAGTTCTTTTGCCCATTTTTTAATGGACTGTTTGGGTGGTTTTTGCTATTGAGTTGTGTATGTTCTTTATATATTTTGGACATTAACCCTTATCAGATATGATTTGCAAATATTTTCTCCTATTCTGTAGGTTACCTTTTCATTTTATTGATGGTTTCTTTGGCTGTACAGAAGCTTTTTAGTTTGACATAGACGCTCTCGTTTATTTTTACTTTTATTGCTTTTGCTTTAGGTATCAAATCCAAAAATTTCATTGCAAAAATCAATGTCAAGGAGCTTAATCCCTATGTTTCCTTCTAGAAGTGTTATGGTTTCAGGTCTTACATTCAAGTCTTTAATCCATATTGAGTTGATTTTTAAATATGCTATAAGATAGTGATCCAGTTTTCCCAACACCGTTATTAGCCTGTTATTTCCTCTTCTATATTCTTGGCTCCTTTGTCATAAATTAGTTGATCATATGTGTGGGTTCATTTCTGGGTTATCTATTCTATTCCATTGATCCATGTGTCTTATTTTAATGCCAATATCATACTGTTTTGATTACTATAGCTTTGTAATATAGTTTGAAATCCGGAACTGTGATACCTCTAACTTTGTTCTTCTTTCTCAAGATTGCTTTGGCTATTCAGAGTCTTTTGTGGTCCCATACAAATTTTAGGATAGTATATTTTTGTGAAAAAATGCCATTGAAATTTTTTTTTCACACACACACACTGTATTTTATTTTTACAAGAGATAAATAGACTGACACCAAGCATTGTACATGGATGACCACAACAAAAGCAACAATGATTGCAATTACCAAACATGAAACACACTCATATTATTTCATAATATTGACATTCAGTCCAGTAATCCTCCACTGTAACAGCTCCTTTACTTTGCAGTGAAAATTGATTTCTATATTCTTTGCCTCTGAGTCCTTGTGGGAGTTTTTTTTTTAATTCAAACAGAAAGTCACAAAAATTATAATCATCCTCATCAGTTCACTCAGTCCCATGTAATTAATTTTTTTTTCATCTTGATCTTTTGTTAGCACTTTTATGAGTTCATCAGTTTTTCATTAGAGTTCTGAACATGCTTATTCGTTCAGTTCAGCAGTACAGTTACCAGAAACGTGTACTTGTCAGAGTCTTTTCTATGAATTCCTTGAAGATGAACCCCTTTTATAGGAACATATTTGCAAAAGCATCAGAGTACACCCAGAACTGTCTGTAAATGACAAAAGACTTAAAAATGACCACAGTTAAAGATTTGATGAAAGTTCATAATAGTGCAATAGAAAAGGAAATTTAGTTATTTCTGAGATATACATTTTAAAGTAATAACTAGAATTATGAATTATAACATTATACCAGAACATATAAGATTTTTAGAAATTTCACATAATGTCTGAAACATTTATATTAACATATTTCCATACAGATAACCCAATGAAAGTTTAGTTTTAGTTGTTTTGTTTGTTTGTTTGTTTATACTGTAGGTTCTTATTAGTCATCAATTTTATACAAATCATTGTATACATGTCAATCCCAATAGCCCAATTCAGCACACCACCATCCGCACCCCACCACAGTTTTCCACCCTTGGTGTCCATATGTCTGTTCTCTACATCTGTGTCTCAACTTCTGCCCTGCAAACCAGCTCATCTGTACCATTTTTCTAGGTTCCACATACATGTGTTAATATACGATATTTGTTTTTCTCTTTCTGACTTACTTCACTCTGTATGACAGTCTCTAGATCCATCCACATCTCAACAAATGACTCACTTTCGTTCCTTTTTATGGCTGAGTAATATTCCATTGTATATATGTACTAATTCTTCTTTATCCAGTCATCTGTCGATGGGCATTTAGGTTGCTTCCATGTCCTGGCTATTGTAAATAGTGCTGCATTGAACATTGGGGTGCATGTGTCTTTTTGAATGATGGTTTTCTCTGGGTATATGCCCAGTAGTGGGATTGCTGGGTCATATGGTAGTTCTATTTTTAGTTTTTTAAGGAACCTCCATACTGTTCTCCATAGTGGCTGTATCAATTTACATTCCCACCAACAGTGCAAGAGGGTTCCCTTTTCTCCACACCCTCTCCAGCATTTGTTGTTTGTAGATTTTCTGATGATGCCCATTCTAACTGGTGTGAGGTGATACCTCATTGTAGTTTTGATTTTCATTTCTCTAATAATTAGTGATGTTGAAGACCTTTTCATGTGCTTCTTGGCCATCTGTATGTCTTCTTTGGAGAAATGTCTATTTAGGTCTTCTGCCCATTTTTGGATTGGGTTGTTTGTTTCTTTAATATTGAGCTGAATGAGCTGTTTATATACTTTGGAGATTAATCCTTTCTCCGTTGATTCGTTTGCAAATATTTTCTCCCATTCTCAGGGTTGTCTTTTCGTCTTGTTTATGGTTTCCTTTGCTGTGCAAAAGCTTTGAAGGTTCATTAGGTCCCATTTGTTTATTTTTGTTTTTATTTCCATTACTCTAGGAGGTAGATCAAAAAACATCTTGCTGTGATTTATGTCAAAGAGTGTTCTTCCTATGTTTTCCTCTAAGAGTTTTATAGTGTCCAGTCTTACATTTAGGTCTCGAATCCATTTTGAGTTCATTTTTGTGTATGGTGTTAGGGAGTGTTCTAATTTCATTCTTTTACATGTAGCTGTCCAGTTTTCCCAGCACCACTTATTGAAGAGACTGTCTTTTCTCCATTGGATATCTTTGCCTCCTTTGTCATAGATTAGTTGACCACAGGTGCGTGGGTTTATCTCTGGGCTTCCTATCTTGTTCCATTGATCTATGTTTCTGTTTTTGTGCCAGTACCATATTGTCTTGATTAATGTAGCTTTGTAGTGTAGTCTGAAGTCAGAGAGTCTGATTCCTCCAGCTCCGTTTTTTTCCCTCAAGACTGCTTTGGCTATTCGGGGTCTTTTGTGTCTCCATACAAATTTTAAGATGATTTGTTCTAGTTCCATAAAGAATGCCATTGGTAATTTGATAGGGATTGCATTGAATCTGTAGATTGCTTTGAGTAGTATAGTCATTTTCACAATGTTGATTCTTCCAATCCAAGAACATGGTATATCTCTCCATCTGTTGGTATCATCTTTAATTTCTTTCATCAGTGTCTTATAGTTTTCTGCATACAGGTCTTTTGTCTCCCTAGGTAGGTTTATTCCTAGGTATTTTATTCTTTTTGTTGCAATGGTAAATGGGAGTGTTTCCATAATTTCTCTTTCAGATTTTTCATCATTAGTGTATAGGAATGCAAGAGATTTCTGTGCATTAATTTTGTATCCTGCAACTTTACCAAATTCATTAATTAGCTCTAGCAGTTTTCTGGTGGCAGTTTTAGGATTCTCTATTTATAGTATCATGTCATCTGCAAACAGTGACAGTTTTACTTCTTCTTTTCCAATTTGTATTCCTTTTATTTCTTTTTCTTCTCTGATTGCCGTGGCTAGGACTTCCAGAACTATGTTGAATAATAGTGGTGAGAGTGGACATCCTTGTCTCGTTCCTGATCTTCGAGGAAATGCTTTCAGTTTTTCACCATTGAGAATGATGTTTGCTGTGGGTTTGTCATATATGGCCTTTATTATGTTGAGGTAGGTTCCCTCTATGCCCACTTTCTGGAGAGTTTTTATCAGGAATGGGTGTTGAATTTTGTCAAAAGCTTTTTCTGCATCTATTGAGATGATCATATGGTTTTTATTCTTCAATTTGTTAATATGGTGTATCACATTGATTGATTTGCGTATATTGAAGAATCCTTGCATCCCTGGGATAAATCCCACTTGATCGTGGTGTATGATCCTTTTAATGTGTTGTTGGATTCTGTTTGCCAGTATTTTGTTGAGAATTTTTGCATCTATATTCATGAGTGATATTGGTCTGTAATTTTCTTTTTTTGTAGTGTCTTTGTCTGGTTTTTGTATCAGGGTGATGGTGGCCTCATAGAATGAGTTCGGGAGTGTTCCTTCCTCTGCAATTTTTTGGAAGAGTTTGAGAAGGATAGGTGTTAGCTCTTCTCTAAATGTTTGATAGAATTCATCTGTGAAGCCATCTGGTCCTGGACTTTTGTTTGTTGGAAGATTTTTAATCACAGTTTCAATTTCATTACTTGTGATTGGTCTGTTCATATTTTCTGTTTCTTCCTGGTTCAGTCTTGGAAGGTTATACCTTTCTAAGAATTTGTCCATTTCTTCCAGGTTGTCCATTTTATTGGCATAGAGTTGCTTGTAGTAGTCTCTTAGGATGCTTTGTATTTCTGCGGTGTCTGTTGTAACTTCTCCTTTTTCATTTCTAATTTTATTGATTTGAGTCGTCTCCCTCTTTTTCGTGATGAGTCTGGCTAATGGCTTATCAATTTTGTTTATCTTCTCAAAGAACCAGCTTTTAGTTTTATTGATCTTTGCTATTGTTTTCTTTGTTTCTATTTCATTTATTTCTGCTCTGATCTTTATGATTTCTTTCCTTCTGCTAACTTTGGGTTTTGTTTGTTCTTCTTTCTCTAGTTTCTTTAGGTGTAAGGTTAGATTGTTTACTTGAGATTTTTCTTGTTTCTTTAGGTAGGCTTGTCTAGCTATAAACTTCCCTCTTAGAACTGCTTTTGCTGCATCCCATAGGTTTTGGGTCGTCGTGTTTTCATTGTCATTTGTCTCTAGGTATTTTTTGATTTCCTCTTTGATTTCTTCAGTGATCTCTTGGTTATTTAGTAACGTATTGTTTAGCCTCCATGTGTTTGTGTTTTTTGCGGTTTTTTCCCTGTAATTCATCTCTAATCTCACAGCATTGTGGTCAGAAAAGATGCTTGATATGATTTCAATTTTCTTAAATTTACTGAGGCTTGACTTGTGACCCATGATGTGATCTGTCCTGAAGAATGTTCCGTGTGCACTTGAGAAGAAAGTGTAATCTGCTGTTTTTGGATGGAATGTCCTATAAATATCACTTAAATCTATCTGGTCTATTGTGTCATTTAAAGCTTCTGTTTCCTTATTTATTTTCATTTTGGATGATCTGTCCATTGGTGTAAGTGAGGTGTTATAGTCCCCCACTATTATTGTGTTACTGTCAATTTCCTCTTTTATAGCTGTTAGCAGTTGCCTTATGTATTGAGCTGCTCCTATGTTGGGTGCATATATATTTAGAATTGTTATATCTTCTTCTTGGATTGATCCCTTGATCATTATGTAGTGTCCTTCCTTGTCTCTTGTAACATTCTTTATTTTAAAGTCTATTTTACCTGATATGAGTATAGGTACTCCAGCTTTCTTTTGATTTCCATTTGCATGGAATATCTTTTTCCATCCCCTCACTTTCAGTCTGTATGTGTCCCTAGGTCTAAAGTGGGTCTCTTGTAGACAGCATATATATGGGTCTTGTTTTTGTATCCATTCAGCCAGTCTATGTCTTTTGGTTGGGGCGTTTAATCCATTCACGTTTAAGGTAATTATCGATATGTATGTTCCTATGACCATTTTCTTAATTGTTTTGGGTTTGTTTTTGTAGGTCCTTTTCTTCTCTTGTGTTTCCCACTTAGAGAAGTTCCTTTAGCATTTGTTGTAGAGCTGGTTTGGTGGTGCTGAATTCTCTTAGCTTTTGCTTGTCTGTAAAGCTTTTGATTTCTCCATCAAATCTGAATGAGATCCTTGCCGGGTAGAGTAATCTTGGTTGTAGGTTCTTCCCTTTCATCACTTTAAGTATATCATGCCACTCCCTTCTGGCTTGTACAGTTTCTGCTGAGAAATCAGCTGTTAACCTTATGGGAGTTCCCTTGTATGTAATTTGTCGTTTTTCCCTCGCTGCTTTCAATAATTTTTCTTTGTCTTTAATTTTTGCCACTTTGATTACTATGTGTCTCGGCATGTTTCTCCTTGGGTTTATCCTGTATGGGACTCTCTGCGCTTTCTGGACTTGGGTGGCTATTTCCTTTCCCATGTTAGGGAAGTTTTCGACTATAATCTCTTCAAATATCTTCTCTGGTCCTTTCTCTCTCTCTTCTCCTTCTGGGACCCCTATAATGAGAATGTTGTTGGGTTTAATGTTGTCCCAGAGGTCTCTTAGGCTGTCTTCATTTCCTTTCATTCTTTTTTCTTTAGTCTGTTCTGCAGCAGTGAATTCCACCATTCTGTCTTCCAGGTTACTTATCCGTTCTTCTGCCTCAGTCATTCTGCTATTGATTCCTTCTAGTGTAGTTTTCATTTCAGTTATTGTATTGGTCATCTCTGTTTGTTTGTTCTTTAATCCTTCTAGGTCTTTGTTAATCATTTCTTGCATCTTCTCAATCTTTGCCTCCATTCTTATTCCGAGGTCCTGGATCATCTTCACTATCATTATTTTGAATTCTTTTTCTGGAAGGTTGCCTATCTCCACTTCATTTAGTTGTTTTTCTGGGGTTTTTTTCTTGTTCCTTCATCTGGTACATAGCCCTCTGCCTTTTCATCTTGTCTATCTTTCTGTAAATGTGGTTTTTGTTCCACAGGCTGCAGGATTGTAGTTTTTCTTGCTTCTGCTGTCTGCCCTCTGGTGGTTGAGGCTATCTAAGAGGCTTGATGGGAGGCTCTGGTGGTGGGTAGAGCTGACTGTTTCTGTGGCAGTCAGAGCTCCGTAACACTTTAATCCATTCGACTGTTGATGGGTCGGGCTGGGTTCCCTCCCTGTTGGTTGTTTTGCCTGAGGCAACCCAACACTGGAGCCTACCTGGGCTCTTTGGTGGGGCTAATGACAGACTCTGGGAGGGCTCACGCCAAGGAGTACTTCCCAGAACCTCCGCTGCCAGTGTCCTTGTCCCCACAGTGAAACAGAGCCAGCCCCTGCCTCTGCAGGAGACCCTCCAACACTAGCAGGTAGGTCTGGTTCAGTCTCCCCCAGGGTCACTGCTCCTTCCCCCAGGTCCTGATGTGCACACTATTCCGTGTGCACCCTCCAAGAGTGGGGTCTCTGTTTCCCCCAGTCCTGTCAAAGTCCTGCAATCAATTCCCACTAGCCTTCAAAGTCTGATTCTCTATGAGTTCCTCCTCCCGTTGCCGGACTCCCAGGTTGGGAAGCCTGACGTGGGGCTCAGAACCTTCATTCCAGTGGGTGGACTTCTGTGGTATAAGTGTTCGCCAGGCTGTGAGTCACCCACCCAGCCGTTATGGGATTTGATTTTACTCTGATTGTGCCCCTCCTACCGTCTCATTGTGACTTCTCCTCTGTCCTTGGACGTGGGGTATCCTCCTTGGTGAAGTCCAGTGTCTTCCTGTCGATGATTGTCCAGCAGCCAGTTGTGATTCTGGTGCTCTCGCAAGAGGGAGTGAGAGCACGTCCTTCTACTCTGCCATCTTCTGCCATTGAAATTTTGATAGGGATTGCATTCAATCTGTAGATTGCTTTGGGCAATATGAATATTTTAATAACAGTAATTTTTCCAATCCACAAGCACAGAACATCTTTCTATTCATTTGTGTCATCTTCAGTTTCTTTCATCAATGTCTAATAGTTTTCATTGTGCAGGTCTTTCACCTTGGTGGTTAAATTTATTCCTATTTATTTTATTCTTTTTGTTGTAAGTGGATTATTTTCTTAATTTCTCTTCTCATTCATCATTAGTGTACAGAAATGCAACTAATTTTGTGTATATATTTTATATCCTGTAATTTATGGAACTCACCCATTAACAGGTTTTTTTTTTTTTTTGGCGGAGTCTTTAGGGTTTTCTATGTGTACTAGCATGTTATCTACAAATAGAGACTTCTTCCTTTCCAAGTTGGATAACTTTTATTTCTTGCCTAATTGCTCTAACTAGGACTTCCAGTGCTATGTTAAAGAAAAGTGACAAGAGTGAGCATCCTTTTCTTGTTCCTGATTTTAGAGCAAAGGCTTTCAGTTTTTCACTGTTGAGTATTATGTTCACTGTGGGTTTGTCATATACGGCTTTCATTATGTTGAGACATGTTCCCCTTATACCCACTTTATTGAGAATTTTTATCATGATTGTATGTTGAATTTTGTCAAATGCTTTTTGTGCATCTATTAAGATGACATATGATTTTTACCCTTCATTTTGTTAATGTGATGTATCACATTGATTGATTTGCAGATGTTGAACATTTTTGCATCACTGAAATAAATCCCACCTGATCATCGTGTATGATTTTTGACTGCATAGTTGAATTTCATTTGCTAAAATTTTGTTGAGAATTTTTGCATTTTGTTCCTCAGAGATACTGGCCTGTATTTTATCTTCTGTAGTGGCCTTGTCTAGTTTTAGTATCAGAGTAAAACTGGCCTCATAAAATTTGTTTAGAAATGTTCCCTCCTCTTCTATATTTTGGAAGAGTTTGAAAGGATTCGTAATTCTTTAATTTTTTGATAGAATTCACCAGTGAAGCCATCTGGCTTAACTTTTGTTTGTTGAGGGGTTTTGGACTACTGATTCCATCTCCTTACTAGTACTTGGTCTGTTCAGATTTTCTATTTCTCCATAAATTAGTCTTAATAGGTTGTATCTTTTTAGGAATTTATTTTTTCTAAGTTGTCTAGTTTGGTGGCATATATCAGTGTCTTATGATCCTTATGATTTTCTTTCTGTGGTATGGTCTCCTCTTATTATAACATCTCTTTCATTTCTAATTTTATTAAAATCCTCTTTTTTCTTTGTGACTCTAGCTAAGGGTTTTTCTATTTTATTGTTTCAAAAGACCAACTCTTAGTTTTATTGATCTTTTCTATTGTCTCTTATTCTCTTTTTCATTTATTTCCTCTCTGATCTTTGTTGTTTTTTTCATTCTACTAACTTTGAGCTTAATTAGCTTTTCTTTTTCTAGCTCCTTGAGGTGTAAAGTTAGGTTGTTTGAGATCTTTCTTAATTCTTGATGTAGCTGTTTATCACTATGAACTTCCCTCTTAGAACTGCTTTTGCTGCATCCCATATATGTTTTGGCATGTTGTATTTCTATTTTCATTTGTCTCAAGATATTTTTTTAAAATTTCTTCTTTGACACATTGGTTTTACAGTGGGAAAAATTTAATTTTCACATATATGTGAATTTTCCAGTTTTTTTCTTCTTGTAATTGATCTGGTTTTGTAACATTGTGGTTCAAAAAAATGCCTGATATGATTTCAGTCTTTTTAAATTTACTAAGGCTTGTTTTGTGGTCTAACATATGGTAAATCCTGAAGAATGTTCTAAGTGCACTTGAAAAGAATGTTTATTCTGCTATTTTGGGATGGATGTTCTGTAAATATCTTAGTGAAGTGTTTCCTTATTGATATTCTGTCTTGATGATCTATCCATTGTTGAAAATGAAGTCCTTCACTATTTTTGTATTGCTGTCTATTCCTTCCTTCATCTCTGTTAATATTTGCTTTATGTATGTAGTGTTTCTATGTTGGGTGAATGAATATTTATAAACGTTATATCCTCTTGTTAGATTGATGCCTTTATAATTGTATAATAACCTCCTTTGTCTCTTATAACAGTCTTTGGCTTAAAGCCTGTTTTGTCTGACATAAGTATAGCTACCCCTGGTTTTCTTCAGTTTCCTTTTGCATGGACTATATTTTTCCATCTCTTCATTTTTAATCTGTGTTTGTTCTCAAAACAGAAGTGAGTCTCTTGTAGCAGCCAATAGTTGGATTGTTTATCCATTCAGCAGCTTGTCTTTTGATTAAATATAAATGGACTGAATTCTTCAAAGTAATTATTGTTAAGTGTGGCCTTACTATTCCTATTTATGGTTGTTTTTTGGCTCTTTTATGGGTCTTTTGTTCCTCTCTTCCTCTGTGATTTGGTGATTTTGTATGGTGGTATGCTTAGATTCCCTTCTCTTTATATTTTGTGTATCAATTATAAATTTTTGCTTTGGAGTTACCATAGCTTGTATAAAACATCTTGAATTTATAATAGCCTATTTAAGCTGATAACAACTTATGTTTGAATGCATATTAAAGCTGTAGCTTTTTACTCTTCCCTCTCATATTTTGTTTTTTTTTTTTTTGTCACAATTTACATCTTTGGTCCTGCGTATCCATAAACAAATTACTGTACTTATAGGTAGTTTTACTACCTTTGTCTTTTAACCTTCATAGTAGATTCATAAGTGTTTTACCCACCACCATTACAACATTAGAGGATTCTGATTTAACTATATATTTACCTTTACCATTAAGATTTATACTTTGATATGTTTTTCTCTTACTGATTAGTGCCCTTTTGTTTCACCTTGAAGAATTCCCTTTACTATTTCTTCTAAGGCCAGTCTAGTGGTGATGAACTCCTTCACTTCTGCTTGTCTAGAAAACTCTTTATCTCTTCTTCAAATCTGAGGGACTTTTCTGGGTAGAATATTCTTTGTTGGCAGTTTTCTTTTCTTTTTTTTCTTTTTTTTTTTTTTTAAACACTTTGACTATATTGGCCACTTCCTTCTGGTCTGCAAGTTTCTGAATAAAATTCTGCTGATAGTCTTACGGAGAAACCCTTGTACATAAAAAGCTGTTTTCCTCTTGCTGCTTTTAAGATTCTCTCCTTGTCTTTAGCTTTTGGTAATTTAATTATAATGTGTCTTGGTGTGGTCATTTTGAGTGCATCTTATTTGGAACTTTTTGGTATTCTTGGATCTGGATGTCTGTTTTCTTCCCCAGGTTAGGAAAGTGTTCAGCTATTATTCTTCAAATAAGGTTTCTGCCTCTTTCTCTGTCTTCCTCTTCTGGAACCCTTATAATGCAAATATGTGTCCACTTGATGATTTCCCTTAAACTATCTTCACTCTATTTCATTCTTTTTTTTGGGGGGTGGGGGTCCTCTGATTGGATGAATTCCACTGCCCTGTCTTAAAGTTCACTGATCCCTTCTTCCACTTCACCTAGACTGCTGCTGAACCCCTCTATTTAATTTTTCAGTTCAGTTATTGTATTTTTCAGCTCTGATTTCTGTTTGGTACTTTCTTATGTTTTCTATCTCTTGAAATTTTCACTTTGTTCATGCATTGTTCTGTTGACCTCAGTGAGCATCTTTATGATCATTATTTTGAACTCTATTTTATTAGGGTCTGTTTCTGGAGTTTTATCTTCTTATTTTGGAAAATATTTCCATTTCTTTTTCTTTGTTTCTCTATGTTGGTTTCTGTGCATTAGATAAAACAGCCAACCTCTTAGTCTTGAAGGAGTGGTCTCATGTAGGAAATGAAGCTTATTGTTTAGTTGGGTGCTAGCTGTTGGTTGTTTCTCAAACCTCTGTGTTTGAGAAACATCTATGCTTCTCTCCAAAGGCAATACATTCCTTATTTACAAAAGCCTCATCCTCTCTATCCTGCACAAAAACAGTGGTAGGAGCAGTGCTGTTGATCAGGAGAAAGAAGGCAGGAGCAGCGCCTTTGAGATGAATTTTTCTTAATATGAACAGAACAAAGGAGAAATAATGTGTAAGCTTCCTCAGGGAAAGTTCCCTTTAGGTGGAAGAAGAAATGAAGTTTCTCTGCTGTTAAATATAAAAGGATTATGGTGAGAATTCAAACTACAGAAATGTTTAATTCATTCATATGATTCAAAATGTCAATATTTATTGATGCCTGATATAATGGCAGGCATTAAGCTAGATACTGGGCATAAAGTTTTGAAAGACACAATATAGTTCCTACTTTTATAGATCTTATGGTCCAATGGGATGAACAGGTAGTAAACAACGATAACAATTCATTTTATTTTTTAAATTTTTATCTTATATTGGAGTATAGTTGATTTACAATGTTAGTTTCAGGTGTACAGCAAAGTGATTCAGTTTATATATATATATATATATATTATTTTTCAGATTCTTTTCCCACATAGGTTATTACAGAGTATTGAGTAGAGTACCCTGTGCTATGCAGGAGGTACATGTTGATTATTTTATATATAGTACTATGTATATGTTAATCCCAACTTCCTAATTTATCCCTTCTCCCCATCTCTCCCCTTTGGTAACCATAAGTTTGTTTTCTAAGTCTGTGAGTTTGTTTCAGTTTTGTAAATAAGTTCATTTGTATCATATTTTTAGATTCTACATGTAAGTGATATCATATGATATATGTCTTTTTTTGTCTGACTTCACTTATTATGATAATCTCTAGGTCCATCCATTTTGTTGCAAATGGCATTATTTCATTCTTTTTTATGACTGAGCAATATTCCATTGTATATTTGTACCACATCTTCTTTATCAATTCATCTGTCAATGGACATTTAGGTTGCTTCCATGTCTTGGCTAATTGTAAATAGTGCTGCAGTGAACATTGGGGTGCATGTATGTTTTAGAATTATGGTTTTCTCTGGATATATGCCCAGGAGTGGGATTGCTGGATCATATGGTAGATCTATTTTTAGTTTTTTAAGGAACCTCCATACTGTTCTCCATAGCGGCTGTACCAATTTACATTCCCACCAACAGTGTAGGAGGGTTCCCTTTTCTCCTAACCCTCCCCAGGATTTATTGTTTGCAGAGTTTTTTTTTTTTTTTTTTTTTTTTTTGGCGGTGCCACACGACTTGCACGTGGGCAATCTTTTTTTTTTTTTATTTTTTTATTTTTGGCTGTGTTGGGTCTTCATTTCTGTGTGAGGGCTTTCTCTAGTTGCAGCAAGCGGGGGCCACTCTTCATCGCAGTGTGCGGGCCTCTCACTATCGTGGCCTCTCTTGTTGTGGAGCACAGGCTCCAGACGTGCAGGCTCAGTAGTTGTGGCTCACGGGCCTAGTTGCTCCGTGGCATGTGGGATCCTCCCAGACCAGGGCTCAAACCCGTGTCCCCTGCACTAGCAGGCAGACTCTCAACCACTGTGCCACCAGGGAAGCCCTGTTTGTAGACTTTCTGATGATGGCTATTCTGACCAGTGTGAGGTAGTACCTCATTGTAGTTTTGATTTGCATTTCTCTAATAATTCATGATGTTGACCACCTTTTCATGTACCTTTTGGCCATCTGTATGTCTTCTTTGGAGAAATGGCTATTTAGGTCTTCTTCCCATTTTTTGATTGGGTTGTTTTTTTTTTGATATTTAGCTCTGTAAGCTGTTTGTATATTTTGGAGAGTAATCCCTTGTTGGTCGCTTCATTTGCAAATATTTTCTCCCATTCTGTGGGTTGTCTTTTCATTTTGTTTATGTTTAAAAGCTGTACAGGACTTCCCTGGTGGCACAGTGTTTAAGAATCTGCCTGCCAATGCAGGGGACATGGGTTCGATCCCTGGTCCGGGAAGATCCCACATGCCGCAGAGCAAATAAGCCCATGCACCACAACTACTGAGCCTGTGCTCTAGAGCCCACGAGCCACAACTGCTGTGCCTGCGTGTCACAGCTACTGAAACCCGTGTGCCTAGAGCCTGTGTTCCAAAACAAGAGAAGCCACTGCAGTGAGAAGCCCACGCACTGCAACAAACAGTAGCACCTGCTCGCCGCAGCAACGAAGACCCAACAAAGCCAATAAATAAATAAATAAATAAATAAATAAATAAATAAATAAATAAATGTTCCTTTAAAAAAAAAAAAAAGCTGTGCAAAAGCTTTTAAATGTAATCAGGTCCCGTTTGTTTTTTTTTGTTTTTATTTTCATTAGTCTAGCAGGTGGATTCAAAAAGATGTTGCTGTGATTTATGTTAAACACAGTTCTGCCTGTGTTTTCCTCTAAGAGTTTTATAGTATCTGGTCTTACTTTTAAATCTTTAATCCATTTTGAGTTTATTTTTGTGCATGGTGTTAGAGAATGTTCTAATTTCATTCTCTTACATGTAGCTGTCCAGTTTTCCCAGCACCAATTATTAAAGAGACTGTCTATTCTCCATTGTATATGTAGAACAAAAAAAAACAAGATTTTTTTGTTCTACATCTGCAAAAAGTGCCATTGGTAATTTGATAGGGATTGCGTTGAATCTGTAGATTGCCTTGGGTAGTATAATCATTTTGACAATATTGATTCTTTCAATCCATTTGTGTCATCTTCAGTTTCTTCCATCAGTGTCTTGTAGTTTTCAGAGAACAGTTCTTCTGCCTCCTTAGGTAGGTTTATTCCTCGATATTTTACTCTTTTTGATGAGATGGTAAATGGGATTGTTTCCTTAATTGCTCTTTCTTATCTTCTGGTGTTAGTGTATGGAAATGCAAGAGATTTCTGTGTATTAATTTTGTATACTGCAACTTTACCAGATTCATTGATAAGCTCTAGTAGTTTTTTGTAGCGTGTTTAGGATTTTCTGTGTATAATATCATGTCACCTGCAAACAGTGACAGTTTTACTTCTTCTTTTCCAATTGGATCCCTTTTATTTCTTTTTCTTCTCTGATTGCTGTGTCTAGAACTTAAAACTATGCTGAATAAAAGTGGTGGGAGTGGACATTCTTGTCTTGTTCCTGATCTTAGAGGAAATGCTTTCAGCTTTTCACCATTGAGTATGATGTTAGCTGAAGGTTTGTCACATATGGCCTTTATTTGTTGAGGTGGACTCCCCCTATGCCCACTTTCTGGGTAGTTTTTATCATAAATGGGTGTTGAATTTTTTTCAAAAGCTTTTTCTGCATCTATTGAGATGATCATATGGTTTTTATTCTTCAATTTGTTGATGTGGTGTATCACACTGATTGATTTGTGGCTATTGAAAAATCCTTGCATGCCTGAGATAAATCCCACTTGATCATGGTGTATGATCCTGTTTATGTTTTGTTGAATTTGGTTTGCTATTATTCTGTTGAAGATTTTTGCATCTGTGTTCATTAGTGATATTAGACAGTACTTTTCTTTTTTTGTGGTATCTTTATCTGGTTTTGGTATCAGGGTAATAGTAGCCTCATAGAATGAGTTTGAGAGTGCTCCTTCCTCTGCAATTTTTTGGAAATAGTTTCAGAAGGTTAGGTATTAAGTCTTCTCTAAATGTTTGATAGAATTCGCCTGTGAAGCCCTCTGGTCCCTGACTTTTGTTTTCTGGGAGTTTTTTAATCACAGATTCATTTTCAATACTTGTGACTGGTCTGTTCATATTTTCTATTTCTTCCTGGTTCAGTCTTGGGAGATTGTACCTTTCTAAGAATTTGTCCATTTCTTCTAGGTTGTCCATTTTATTGGCATATAGTTCCCTGTAATAGTCTCTTATGGTCCTATGTATTTCTATGATGTCAGATGTAACTTCTACTTTCTCATTTCTATTTTTATTGATATGAACCCTCTCCCTTTTTTTCTTAAAGAGTCTGGCTACAGGTTTATCAATTTTGTTTATTTTTTCAAAGAACCAGCTGTTAGTTTCATTGATCTTTTCTAGTGTTTTCTTCATCTCTGTTTCATTTATTTCTGCTCTGATCTTTATGATTTCTTTCCTTCTACTAACTCTGGGTTTTGTTTGTTCTTTTTCTAGTTGCTTTAAGTGTAAGGTTAGGTTGTTTATCTGCGATTTTTCTTGTTTCCTGAGGTAACTATAAACTTAACTCTTAGAACTGCTTTTGCTGCATCCCATAGGTTTTGGATCATCGTGTTTTTGTTTTCATTTGTCTCTAGGTATTTTTTGATTTCCTCTTTGATTTCTTCAGTGATCCATTGGTTGTTTAGTAGCATATTGTTTAGCCTGTTAACTGCATGTTTGCATTTTTTTACAATTTTTTTCTTGTAGTTGATTTCTAATCTCATAGCATTGTGTTTGTTTGGAAAAGATGCTTGATATGATTTCAATTTTCTTAAATTTACCAAGTCTTCCTTTGTGGCCCAGTATGTGATCTATCTTGGAGAATATTCCATGTGCACTTGAATATGAAATCTGCTCCTTTTGGATGGAATGCTCTTTAAATACCAATTAAGTCCATCTGGTAATGTAGCATTTAAGGCCTGTGTTTCCTTATTGATTTTCTGTCTAGATGATCTGTCCATTGATGTAAGTGGGGTGTTAAAGTCCCTCACTATTATTGTGTTACTGTCAATTTTTCCTTTTATGGCTGTAAGCATTTGCCTTATATATTGAATTGTTCCTGTATTGGGTGCATATATATATATTTATAATTGTTTTATCTTCTTCTTGGATTGATCCATTGATCATTATGTAGTTTCCTTCTTTGTCTCTTGTACAGTCCTTATTTTAAAGTCTATTTTGTCTGATATGAGTATTGCTACTCCAGCTTTCTTTTGATTTCCATTTGCATGGAATACCTTTTTCCATCCCCCTCACTTTCAGTCTGTATGTGTCCCTAGGTCTGAAGTGGGTCTCTTGTAGACAGAATATATATGGGTCTTGTTTTTGTATCTAGTCAACCAGTCTATGTCTTCTGGTTGGAGCATTTAATCCATTTACATTTAAAGTAATTACTGATATGTATGTTTGTATTGCCATTTTGTTAATTGTTTTGGATCTGTTTTTGCAGGTCTTTCTTCTTCCCTTCCTGTTTTGTTCTCTTCTCTTGTGATTTGATGACTATCTTTATTGTTGTGTTTGCATTCCTTTTTCTTTTTTGTGTGTATATCTATTTTATGTTTTTGGTTTGCCTTTACAATGAGGACTTGATATGAAAGTCTATATATATATATATACAAGATTGTTTTAAGTTGCTGGTCTCCTAATTTCAAATGCATTTCCAATATTCTGCATTTGTTCTCTCTTCTACTCATGATTGCTGGTTTTGATGTCATATTTATGTGTGGATAATTTCCTACCTTTACTGTATGTTTGCCTTTACCAGTGAGCTTTCCCATTTGTAATTTTCTTGTTTCTAGTTGTGACCTTTTCTTTTCCAAATAGAGAATTTCCTTTAGAATTTGTTGTAACACTGATTTAGTGGTGCTGAATTCTCTTAGCTTTTGCTTGTCTGTAAAGTGTTGTTTGATTTCTCCATTGACTCTGAATGAGAGCCTTACTGGGTATAGTATTCTTGGTTGTAGGTTTTTTCCTTTCATCACTTTTAATATATTATGCCACTCCCTTTGGCCTGTAGAGTTTCTGCTGACAAACTGGCTGATAACCTTATGGGGATTCCCTTGTATGTTATTTGTTGCTTTTAATATTTTCTCTTTGTCTTTAATTTTTGTTAATTAATTCCATTAGTATGTGTCTCAGTGTGTTCCTCTGGGTTTATCCTGTATGGGACTCTCTGCACTTCCTGGACTTGGGTGACTGTTCACTTTCCCATGTTTGTTAGGGAATTTTTCAGCTATTATCTCTTCAAATATTTTCTCAGATTCTTTCTCTCTCTCTTCTCCTTCTGGGACCCCTATAATGTGAATGTTGATGCATTTGACATTGTCCTAGAAGTCTCTTAAACTATCCTCATTTCTTTTCATTCTTTTTTCTGTTCCATGGCAGTGATTTCCACCACTCTGTCGTCCAGCTCACTTATTCATTCTTCTGCCTCCTTTATTCATTCTTCTTTCTGCCTCATTTATTCTGCTATTAATTCCTTCTAGTGTATTTTTCATTTCAGTTACTGTATTGTTCAACTGTTTGTTCTTTATATCTTACAGCTTATATTTCTTGTATTTTCTTGGTCTGTGCCTCCATTCTTTTTCTGAGATCGTGGATCATCTTTACTATCATTTCTCTGAATTACTTTTTGGGTAGATTGCCTATCTCCACTTCACTTAGTTGTTCTTCTGGGGTTTTATCTTGTTCCTTTGTCTGGAACATATTCCTCTGCTGTCTCATTTGTCTAACTAACTTTCTGTTTTTGTGGTCCCACAGCCTGCAGCACTGTAGTTCCTCTTGCTTCTGGTGTCTGCCCCCTAGTGGGTGAGGCTGGTCTAAGAGCCTTGTGCATGCTTCTTGGTGGGAGGGACTAGTGCCTATGCACTGGTGGTTGGAGCTGGGTCTTGTCCCTCTGATGGGCAGAGCCATGTCAAGGGGTGCGTTTAGAGGTGGCTGTGAAGTCAGGAAGACTTTTGACAGCCTGTCTGCTGATGGGTGGGGCTTGTGTTCCCGCCCTGTTGGTTGTTTGTTTTGCCTGAAGCATCCCAGCATTGGAACCTAAGGGCTGTTGGGTGGGGCCAGGTCTTGGCATCAAAATGGCAGCCTCCAGGACAGCTCACACCAATGAGTACTCCCCCAGTACCTCCACCACCAGAGTCCTTGTCCCTGTAGTGAGCCAAAGATGCCCCCAACACCAGGAGACCCTCCAAGAAAAGCAGGTAGGTCTGGCACAGGCTCCTATGAAGTCACTGCTTTTTCCCCTGGCCCCCAGTGCCCACAAGACCCTGCATGCACCCTTCAAGAATAGGGGTACATTTCCCCCAGTCCCATGGAGCTCCTGCAATCAAGCCTTGCTGGCCTTCAAAGCCAAATGCTCTGGGGGCTCCTCCTCTTGATACCAGACCCCCAGGCTGGAAAGCCTGATGTGGGGCTCAGAGGTCTCACTCCTGTGGGAGAACTTCTGAGATATAATTATTTTCCAGTTTGTGGGTCTCCCACCTAGAGGGTATGGGACTTGGTTGTATCGCAAATGCAACCCCTACCTTCTCACTGTGGCTTCTTCTTTGTCTTTGGAAGTAGAATATCTTTTTTGGTAGGTTCCAGTCTTTTTTGTCAATGGTTGTTGAGCAGTTAGTTAGTTGTGATTTTGGTGTTTTCATGAGAGGAGGTGAGCTCAGGTCCTTCTTCTCTGCCATCTTGTCCTGGAATCTTGAATGCATTTTTATAAATCAGTGTAAATTATCTGGCAATGATCTTTTGGTTTATATTATCAAATCCCCTGTTTTCTCCAGTTAGAGTAAATGTCTTTCATACTCTGAAAATATGAGTTTGCTAAAAGTCTTAAATGGGCAAATCCATTTATGGAGTCAAACTCAAAAAGTGAGTTAGGGGGATACACCACAATTAGAGCAAAATTGCATGTACTCTTTCTAAACAAATCTCAGTATGGGTTTTTTTCAGTTTAAAAATATCTGTGACAAAGAGGAAGTTTGCTTTAAAAAAAACCTGGCAAATCTTTCCATATTTGAAGGACCTAAATCTTCTTTATCAATCATTTGAAGAAAGATTACTATTACTCATTTGTGAGGAATATATGAAGTATTAAGGAAATAGTTATTGGGTATCTCTTAAATGGAAATCAAATAATTTGGTAGTAGGAGGACAGAGGCATTATGAGATAGTGAGGGAAGAAGGAAAAAATCCCAAATCCATTCCTGGCCCTGCCTTAATTTCTCCTGAGTCCCCACCAAGTGTATCCCCAAACTCATCCAACTTGCTTCCAGTACAACACCTGCCCACTAGGGAACACTTTTATTTCATCTATAAAAAGAGTAAGGAAATGCCTAATTCTTCTA
Organism: Balaenoptera physalus; assembly: GCF_965194825.1. Lineage (NCBI taxonomy): Eukaryota > Metazoa > Chordata > Mammalia > Artiodactyla > Balaenopteridae > Balaenoptera > Balaenoptera physalus. The sequence continues at coordinate 29,258,377 of NC_138891.1, forward strand.
CTTTAGCATTACTACAGGTAGTTCAGAAATTCAAAATTAATACATAAAAAACAAAAACTTAAGTCATAAGGTAAATAAAGGTGAAAAAACAGAGAACGTGTTAACTTGTAAAATGGAAAGCTCAGTGTTAGCACGTAAAAAACAATCAGTAATTGTTAAAATGGGTGGTGTGAAAAGATACCACCCAAATGTTTAATCTGTATGTCTGCATGGTGAATTGCACCATTCTCCACCTTGATGCTCAAGACAGAAATGGGGGGGGGGGCAGATCCTAGAGTCTATTCTCTCCCTCATTTTCTATTACTGAATTACTTTCACCTACACACTGCTCGTCAGTTAGTTAGGCACTGTTTAAGTCTTTCTGAAACCATCCTTTCTTCCCCATTTCTACTGTTATTTCTGTGTGTGTGCATGTGTGTATGTGAATGTTTCAAGCTCCCATCATGTCTTATCTAACCTAAAGCAATAGCTTGCTTCCAGTCTCATTTTTCTCATCCCACTCACTCATCTTGCTGGTATATTGCCAGAGTGAACTTTCTAAAGGGCAATTCTGATCTTGTTACTCTCACACTGAAATTCTTCAGGAGTCCCTCTACAGCTTTAAGGTTAAAGTAAACAAGTTTTTAACCTGTCCTCAAGGCCCTTCGCAATGTTTGTTTGTCCTTTCTAGCTCTCCAGCATTTCCCAATTCACTACTCATTTATAAATATTTATATTGGGGGAGTTTTAATAGAAGCCTGTGCAGAGTATGGGAAGAGTACACAGAAGGTGGTCAGGAAGCCTCATAGAGGAAGTTCCTGGGGGTGAGGGGGGATTAGATGCTTCCCAAACAGGTGATGGGAAGGAAGGAAGGAAGGGAAGATGCTCATGCATATGAGCAGGGATAGATGCACAAGGCTTGGTGAGACCAGGACATGGTTCAGTAGAGTGAGGTTTACAATACAATGTGTTGGTCATGGGAGGGGAAAACCCTGAAGTAAGGAAAGAGGTTCAAGGGTAAAATCCCAGAAATCTTTGTAACCCAAGGTAACGCATTTGAATTTTAAATATGGAGAGGTCATCAACATTCTACTAAAAATACTGTAGGCTGGTTAAGAGGAGAGATAGAAAAATAACAAGAGTTAGCAAAGTCTTCTCTGAAAATAAGTCACTTTATGGTTGATCACAATTATATTAAGGTTGTTAATTTAAAAAATCATGACATTCAGACAATGGAATATTATTCAGTGCTAAAAAGAAATGATCTATCAAGCCATGAAAAGACATGGAGGAACCTTAAAGTCATAATTACTAAGTGAAAGAAGCTAATCTGAAAAGGCTACATACTGTATGATTCCAACTATATGGCATCCTGAAAAAGGCCAAACTACGGAGACAGTAAAAAGACCAGTGCACTTTGGTGGGATGAGGGGAAGGAATGAACAGGTGAAGCACAGAGGATTTTTAGGGTAGTGAAAATTCTATGGTATTAAAATGATGGATACATATCATTATATATTTGCCCAAACCCATAGGATGTACACCAAGAGTGAACCCTAAGGTAAACTATGGGCTTTGGGTAATTATGATGTGCTAATGTAGATTCATCAATTATAACTAATGTACCACTCTGGTGAGTGATATTGATAATGGGGGAGGCTATGCACGTGTGGGGACAGGGGGTATATGGGCAATCTCTGTACCTCCCTTTCAACTTTTTTGTGAATCTAAAACTGCATTAAAAAATAATGTCTTTAAAAATTAAAAATAAAAAAAATAAGAGCACTACAAGAAATTATCACAGTTAACAAAGTGATGTTTCAAAAACGTAAGTCAGATCATGTTGCTTCCTTACTTAAAAGCCTCCATGGCTTCTCAGGGCATTTGGAAGAAAATTGAGAATTCTTACCTTGCCTTCAGATGCCCTAAATGATCTGGCCCCAGACTTCCCGCTCCAACAGTGTGTCCTCCCATCTCCACCATGCTCATTATGACATGTCAGTCACAGCAACATCTCTTCTGTTTCTCAGCGATGCCCACATCAATCCTTCTGTAGGGACTTTGCATTTTTTCCTCCCCCACCCCACCCCAGAGTTCTCATTATCATGATTTTTGCATCCAGGCTCCTGTTTATCATTTGGATTTTCAGCTCAGTTGGCATCCCCTCATAATTATCTTAATTCTATGTGTACTTGTTCATTAGCTGTCTCACGCTAGAATATAAATTCCTGTTGAAGGGAGACCTTTTCTGCTTTCTTTAGGACCCTAATGCTGGCACCCAGAGGACTTTCTGGTACATAGTACCTCCTCAACAAATACATGTTGAATAAGTGAAAGAGAAGCTGAGGTGCCTCTTGTACAAAAGAAAACAAAAATTGATATCAAAATATCTGTTACCTTATGTTTTCTATGTATTTATACACAATATTATATTTATATGCATATATTTGTGATGTCCTTCTTTGTAATGAACACAAAAATGGAAAAATAAACATAGCAGCTACCAAATAAGTAAAATGTGAAAAACCCTCAAAAGGAAACAAATGAGAAAGATATAGGTGGCCCCACATGTGAAATATTTAACCTGTGTAGTTTGCCTCTTTTTTTCCTTCAAACCAAACAGTCCTAAGGAGAATAAAATGAGGAGCAGGAAGAGCTCATCCTTGATCCCATCTGGAGAGCTAGTACAAAGACAGACTTAGAAGAAAGGGGACGAAAACATGCTGGGGTCACAGAAGGAAACTGAGTTGAAAGGAGGGAAAAAATCTGCATTCCAAGTCATTTGGAGCAGAGAAGGAAGGGAGACATTATCAGAAGACAGTGTTCACCAGAGGCACAGTCTGAAAAAGAAATCGACATCTGTGAAAGTCTGGTGCGCCCCAGATCTGAGGGGGCAGATGAAGATTGTTTATGTAGCACAAGAAGGTGTTGGAAGAAGGAAGGAACAAGCTCACATGGAAACATATGCTCTCCAAAGCTACTTGAAAAATAAAACATGCAGCAGAGAGAGAAACATCTGTGTTGCACACAGGCAGACCACCAGTAGTGAAGCAGGCTTGAGGTAGAAGCGAAAGGCGTACACAAACAAGATCGGACGTTATGTCTTGTCAAAATGACATGTAAAGGCTCTGGGTCTGCATATCATTCTCTGGTGAGTTAATGGGAACTCAGCCATCTGGGGAAATCAAGGATGAGTAAACTAGCTGCCTTGGTCTGTTTTCACAGTTTTGCAGAAATGACAAAGCATTCACAAGTTTTTCCAGGGCTACTTTTTTTCCTACTTGGGGAGGGGGGTCAGTGGTGGAAACCTTTAGAGTACAGTTTATTTTTTTCCTTGAGAAACATTAGAGCTTTTTATTCCAAATCTACTGCAGCAATAGAAGCAGCTGGATTTCTCATCCTTTGACCATAGATTTTCAGCACATAATAGCCTTAGAAAGCACTACTTGACATTAATCAATGAATGTAGGAATTTTTGTAAAACATTAAACAGATATATTTAAGAACATTAAGAATTTTGAAATCTGCAATATTCATCTTAATTACTAAAACTGGTTATAATATTTAATAATTTGCTAAAGTATAAAAATAAATTTATATATACTCTCTATACTAACTCTATTGGTAAAATGAAAAGTTAAAAATCAGAAATCAAGACAATGTAGGTTACAAAGAACTTAAACTAGAATTTTACCATGTTATAATTTATTATAACACAGATACCTATGTGTAAGTTTATATAAAACATGTAGCCATATTCATTTTTACATGGATATAAACATAGCATGAGTTTATATACAGAATCAGTCTTTCTTTAATTATAAATACCAACTCATTTCTAAAAGGTAGGGTCACAGATGAATGATGATGCCAAAAGTAACAGAGGCAAATAAAAAAATAAAACATCAAGCCTGTGGCATCTGATATCCACCATGGGATTCCTGAAACTATTTAGAAAATTTATATAAAATGTGTAGAAAACACAAATAACTAAGGAAAGAAAACTATTAAAATTATAAAAACATATTTTGCAGTATATTAATAAGAATGTCAAAGACCTAAGCATATACAACAATCAGAAAAGAGTAAGTGTGGGGTAAACATAGAAACCATAGAGTAACTTTAGTGTAAATGTGGGATAAGTGTAGACTAAGTGTGGTGCAAAAATGAAACTGAAAAATAAATTTTAGTCTATAGTGTAAAGATAAGCCAGGTCAAGGTCGAATCACAAATGTTAAATCAGTGATGTTTGGCTTTTGTATCTTGGAAGCCTTTGTGCCCCTCTCCCTAAGCAAGTGCCCACCACCCAGTCACAACGAGGCTGTTCTGCATGTAATTCACATAACTTTTCCTTCTTTTCATTCTGCCACAGTAATACCACCATTGTGTACTACACCAGCGTTCCTTGACATCTGCTATGGAAGGAACTTTCGCCTAACATTTATTGAGAATTCACTAAGTGCTCACTTTTCATTGTATTATCTTATTTAATTCTTACAACAACCCTGTACAGTTTTATTATTCCTATTTTTAAAGACATGGAAACTAACACTCAAATATAGAAATTATATAAAATGCTGAATTAAGAATTAAGATAAAGATGTTACTCCGAAAACTAAGTCATTTCTCATAAACCATATTTCCTCTCAAATAATTACTGACTGGGTTATTACTAATCTGATAATGGCATTATGCCATGATTCTAAATTATCACTGTCAATTGTCAGCCATTATAAAGGGAGAGAGATCTTTTTCATCCCTCTGATTATTCAAATGATACATGGTTATTATATAAATTTCTAAAATATAGAATAATATGAAGATAAACAATAATGTCACTTTAACCAAATCACCCGGAGGGGAAAACCATTATTAACATTTTGGATTAATACCTTTTAGCTTTGTGTGTCTGTTCTCCCAATTATGTCTACACAAAAAACTGACCCATTTGAAAAATTCCATGCAGCATGATAGCCCTTTGAGAAAGATCACTTTGATCAGATCTTTCCTAAAGTCCCAATGGCTGAGTCCATTTGATGGTGAGCCTTTCATCAGCCAAAAACCAAATTCTAATGCTCAAATCAAAGAAAATTGAAGAATGACTTCAAGTCGCTCACTCTCTTACAAAAATGACAAAAATACTGACACAACAACTAAAAGTAACCATTTCTAGAACTCTAGAAATTAACCAAAGCTAAGAGCTGTATTGCAAGGCTTGAAATTCCATGTGCTGCCATGATATCTTTGAGCCTGTTAGGGCCCCAGAGGCCCAGCCAGGACTTCCTCTGCCCTTGACAGATATGCCTCTCACTACCCCAGTCAGGAAGGCTCCCTGCCCAGGTAGTTCCCCCATCAGCTGTGCAAGCTGCATTCTACCTGTCCCTCAGTCTAACTGGTTTCAACACTCTGCCAGCCAGCAAAATTATTCAAACAAGTCCCATCCTCCTGAGACAAAATTGCACCCCCACACCCCTGTTACTACAAAGCCTATCTCCCACAGCCTTTTCTGCCTCACTGTATTTCCAAGTGCAACCTCTGTGTGGCCTTGCATGGCATGTGATGTCCTCTTCCCACAGGCTGTGCGTATATGTGACTAATAAACTACTGACAGTCTCATCTGCCCAATGGTGGATGTCCTGTGTTCAGCCAGCTTATGCTATTTAGGTTATTGGAGCCCTCCTGCATCAGTGGAATGAATAGGAATGATCAGAACAGGAACAAACTCATCTATGCAAGGGCAACAATTGAATGTCTCTAGAGAGTGGGGTCTATGATATTTTAAGTTGGGGCTATTCCCGTCTCTCTGCTCTCAATACTCACTCCAATGTTACAAAAGCCATAAAATGCTAACAAACAGTCCTGCAGCCAGTGGACAGGACTGTACTTTTCTGGAGTTCTAAGAAACACCATCTCCAGAATACAGTCAATATAATGTTCAAACATTCAGCTCCATGGGAAATCTCTGTTACTGACATATTACACGTTTTTATTCTGTTTTATTTAACTCAGATTTCAGCTTAGTCAAGTGGGGGAAAAGAGGAGTACTACCCTCAGGTCATTACTGAAACAATTCCAGTCTGGTAGCAACATTGCAGCTGTCTAAAGCTATTATTTCAATTGGGGAAAAGAAAAAAGAAAAAAAGCCTGGTCAGGAATTTAAAAGGAAATCTTGGAGAATAAAATGGCTACAGGAAAATTTGAGAAGTTCCAACATAGCTCTGGACATCTAAAAAACTGCAAAAGCATGCACACAGCCCAGGAAAGACTTGGTTAAAAAGAAAGCTCTTTTAATTGCTGGTTGAACTTGAGGCCCTGAGCAAGCAGTAAATGAAAGCTATGGTTGTCTTATAAATGACCTGAAGTTTGAAAGCATGCTTGCTAACGCAGATCTCCTTGGCAAAAGGGAGAAGATATACAGACAACATATTTAAGGATATTTTCTCATCAAAAATTGGACCAGCTGACCACTTATCCTGAATCAGAGGTGATTCATAGGCAGGCAAGTTTAAAATTTTATGTAAGATTTGTTTTAAATTAAATTTAAAATATTTTAAAACTTTTAATTTAAAAAATCCAGGGAATTCAATGGTTGCACAGTGCAGGAAATACAAAATCTACAGAATTAGTCCAGGTAAGTCTGTGAACAATACACAACAATGAGAAAACAACAAGGACAACAAAATTCCAGCAATGACAGTGAAATCTGAGCAGTGGGGAGAGACTTGATACCAGAGTTGCTACAATATATTATCTAAAATGTCCAGTTTTCAACAAAAACTTATGAGACATGAAAAAACAAAAAAGCAAAAAATGTGCCACATAAAAAGGCAAAAAAGAGCTAAAACATAATGTCCCTGAGGGGGCTCAGATTCTAGACTTAGTAGTATGTAAAGATGTTAAAAGATCTATTATAAATATGTTTAAAGAGCTAAAGGAAATCATATCTAAAGAAATAGAGAAATATGACAACAATGTCTCACCAAATTTTTTAAAAAACTTAAGACCCAAATATAAATAGTTCTGCAATTGAAAAGTATGATAACTGGAAAAAAAATTTCATCAGAGGGACTCAAAAACAGAGTTCAGCTAACAGAAGAAAGAATCATCAAACTTCATACTTCAAGAGAGATTATCCAGTCTGAGGAGCAGAGAAAAAGAATAAAAAAATGAACAGGGCCTCAGAGACTTGAGAGATACCAATAAGCACTCCAACATACACAGAAGAGGAATTTCATGAAGAGAAGAGAGAGAGAAAGAACAGAAAAGATATTTGAAGAAATATTGGTCAAGAATGTCCCAAATTTCATGAAAAATATTAATCTACTCATCCAAGAATCTCAATGAACTCCAGGTAAAATAAACTGAAAAATAATCACAACTAGACATATCATAGTCCAGTAGAGAAGAGTCAAAGATGAAGAGAAAATCTTGACAGCAACAAAACAAAAAGAAGCTATATACTAGCATTTCTTAAAAAGATTTAAAAGCTGACTTTTATTAGAAACCATGGAGTCCAAAAAGCAGTGCAATGACATATTCAAAGTGTTGGGAAAAAAAGTCTGTAAACTTTTTTAAAAGTTCATATATTTGGGGGCTCTGTTGTTAGGTGCATATGTTTACATTTGTTCTATTATAGCCTCCTAAGCTATAAAGATATAAATTCTATATATGGCAAAACTATCCTTCAAAAAATGAAGGATAAATTAAGACAACGTTGCTAGGAAAAAAAAAAAAAACACTGAGAGAATCTGTGTGTAGCAATTCCACCCTACAATAATTACTAAAGAGAGTACTTAAGGCTGAAATGAAAGGACACTAGACAGTAACTTGAATCCACATGAAGAGGTAAAGAGCATCAGTAAACATATCTACATAAGTAAATATAAAAGAATAAATGTCTCTTTGTAACTCTTTTTTTCTACCATTTTATTCAAAGGCAAGTGCATAAAGTAATAATTATAAACTTTGTTGATGAACTTGTAATGAATAAAATGTAATTTGTATGACAATTACAGAACAAAGGAAGAGAGAGAGAGAATGGCTCTCTATCAGAACAAAGTATATATGTATGCTATTGAAATTAATTTGGTATCAATCTAAACTGGAATAAGATATCAATTAAAATTCCCAGGACAACCACAAAACCAAAAAAATCCCTCAAAACTATAATTAAAAACAAGAAAATTAAAATGGTATACTAAAGAATGGTACACAAAAGAAGACAGTAATAAGGGAATAGAGGAACAACAACAACAAAAAAGATGTTCAACATTGCTAATCATCAGAGAAATGCAAATCAAAATCACAATGAGATATCACCTCACACTTGTCAGAATGGCTATTATCAAAAGCAACACAAATAACAAATGTTGGCAAGGATGTGGAGAAAAAGGAACCTTTGTACACTGCAAGAGAGAATGTAAATTGGCGCAGCCACTCTGGAAAACAGTATGGAGGTTTCTCAAAAAACTAAAAGGAGAACTACCATGTGATGCAGCAATTCCAATCCTGGGTATATATATCCAAGAAAAAACAAAAACAAAACACTAATTTGAAAAGATATATGAACCCCAGTGTTCATAGCAGCAATATTTATAATTGCCAAGTTATGGAAGCAACCTGTGTCCATCAACAGATGAATGGATAAAGAAGATGTGATACACACACACACACACACACACACACACACACACAACGGAATACTACTCTGCCATAAAAAAGAATGAAAATTTACCATTTACAACAACATGGATGGACTTGGAGGTTATTATCCTAAATAAAATAAGTCAGAGAAAGACAAATACCATATAACTTACATGTGCAATCTAAAAAATACAACAAATTAGTGAATATAATAAAAAAGAAGTAGATTCACAGATATAGAGAACAAACTAATGGTTACCAGAGGGGAGAGGGAAGGGGGGAGGGACAATATAGGGGTAAGGGATTAAGAGGCAAAAACTATTAGGTATAAAATAAAATAATCTACAAGGATATATTGTCCAACATGGGGAATATAGCCAATATTTTATAACTATAAATGGAGTATAATAATCTTTTAAAATTGTGAATCACTATATTGTACACCTTGTAACTTATATAATATTGTACATCAACTATACTCAAGTAAACAGAAAGACATAAAACATATAGAAAACAGCAAAATAACAGATGTAAATCCTATTTTATTCATAATTACATTAAGTGTAAATGGAGAGATTACTCCAATCAAAAGACAGAGATTAAAAGATGGATTTTTTAAATTACCTACTTATTTACTCTTTACAAAAGACACATTAGATTCAAAAATACAAGTAGATTGAAAGGAAAAGGTGGGAAAATATAACAAAGACACTAAACCAAAGAAAGAGTAAGGGGCTATATTAATATAAGACAAAACAGACTTTCAGAACAAAATTGTGTCTAGAGAGAAGAACATTTTATAATGATAAAATGGTCAATCCATTAGGTAGATAGAATAGGTATAAATATATGTACCTAGGATTGGAGACAAGATGGTGGAGTAAAAGGACCTTGAGCCCACCTCCTCTCATGAGCACACCAAAATCACAACTAACTGCTGAACAACCATCGATAAAAAAGACTGGAATCTTTTTTATTGATGGTTGTTTCTCTTTCCCAAAAGAGATGCTATACTCTACATCCAAAGACATAAAGAAGAAACCACAAGATGGTCAGAGGGGTGCACTCGCAGTATAATCAAATCTCATTTCACCCAGATGTGCGACCCATAAACGAGATAATTATATCATAGAGGTTCTCCCAAGGAGTGAGAGTTTTGAGCCCCATGTCAGGCTCCACAGCCTAGGGATCTGACATCAGGAGGAGGAGCCCCTAGAGCATTTGGCTTTGAAGGCCAGTAGAGCTTGACTGCAGAAGCTCCACAGGACTGGGAGAAACAGAGACTCCACTCTTGGAAGGCACACACAAGTTCTCATGCACAGTGGAAACCAGAGCAAAGGCAGTGACTCCATAGGAGTCTGTGCCAGACATACTTGCTGGTCTTGGATGGTCTCCCAGGGAGTCAGGAGTGGCTGTGGCTCTTTCTGGGGTCATAAAATCTGGTGGCAGACATAGCGGAAACCTATATGAACTCCAGCTAGAGGCAGACATTTTGAGTCCTTGGCACCAAGACCTGGCCCCACCCAACAGCCTATAAGCACCAATGCTGGGATGCCTCAGGCTGAACAACTGATGGGGCAGGAACACAGTACCACCCATCAGCAGACAGGCCACCTAAAGACTTCCTGAGCCGACAGCCACCTCTAGTCAAGCTGACAGCCACCTCTAGACTTGACACCTCCCTACCCACCAGAGGGTCAAGACACAGCTCCACCCACCAGTGGGCAGGCACTGGACCCTCCCACCAGGAAGCCTGCATAAGCCTCTAGACCAGCCTCACCCACCAGAGGGCAGACACCAAAAGCAAGAAAACTACAATCATGCAGCCTGCAGAACTGAGCCTACAAACATAGGTCAGAACCTACCCTTTAACCAGCTGGTCCCTGGCCCTTGGGTGATGAGAGAGGAGTGTACTGCTGGGACACATAAAACATCCCCTACAGAGGGCCACTTCTCCAAGGTTCAAGAAAAGTAACTAAGCTACTACATACATAAACATACAAATAGAAATTTAAACAAAATGAGATGGGAAAGGAATATATTCCAGACAAAGGAACAAAATAAAACCCCAGCACAATAACTAAGTGAAGTGGAGATAGGCAATCTACATGAGAAAGAGTTCAGAGTAATGAACACAAAGATGATCCAAGAACTTGGGAAAAGAACACACGCACAGAGCAAGAAGTTAGAAGTTTTTAGCAAAGAGACAGAAAATATAAAGAACAACCAAACAGAGTTGAAGAAAACAATAACTAAAATGAAAAATACACTAGAAGGAATTACTAGCAGAATAAATGAAGTAGAAAAATGAATCAGTGAGCCAGAAGACAGAGTGGTAGAAATCACTACCATGGAACAGAATAAATAAGAAAGAATGAAAAGAAATTAAAATAGTTTAAGAGACCTCTGAGGCAAACATACAGTAAAGGTAGGAAATCATCCACACACAAATATGATATCAAAACCAGTATTTGTGACAGGAGGAGAGTACAAATCCAGGATATTTGAAATGCATTTGAAATTAAGAAATCAGTAACTTGAAAAAATCATGTATACATATAAACTGCTATATCAAAACCTCATGGTAACCACAAACCAAAAATCTATAATAAATATACAAACAGAAAAGAAAAAGGAATCCAAATATAACAGTAAAAATAGTCATCAAATCACAAAAAAAGAGAACAAAGAGGAAAGGAAGAATAAAAGGACTTACAAAAACAAATCCGAAACAATTAACAAAATGGCAATAAGAACATACATATCGACAATTACCTTAAATGTAAATGGGTTAAACGTTCCAACCAAAAGACACAGACTGGCTGAATCGATACAAGAACAACCCTATATATATGCTGTCTACAAGAGACCCACTTCAGATCTAGAGACACATACAGACTGAAAATGAGGGAATGGAAAAAGTTATTTCATGCAAATGGAAATCAAGAGAAAGCTGGAGTAGCAATACTTCTGACAAAATGGACTTTAAAATAAAGACTGGTACAAGAGACAAAGAACACCACATAATGATCAATGGATCAATCCAAGAAGAAGAAATAACAATTGTAAACATATATGCACCCAACACAGGAGCACCTCAATATTATAAGGGAAACGTTAACAGATATAAAAGGAGAAATTGACAGTAACAATAATAGTGGGGCACTTTAACACTCCACTTATATCAATGGACAGATCATTCAGACAGAAAATAAATAAGGAAACACAGGCCTTAAATGCCATATTAGACCAGATAGAATTAACTGATATTTATAGAGCATTCCATCCAAAAGCAGCAGAATACACATTCTTTTCAAGTGCACATGGAACATTCTCCAAGATAGGTCACATACTGGGCCACAAAGGAAGTCTTGGTAAATTTGAGAAAATTGAAGTCATATCAAGCATCTTTTTCAACCACAATGCTATGAGATTAGAAATCAACTACAAGAAAAAACTGCAAAAAACCCAAACACATAGAGGCTAAACAATATGCTACTAAATAGCCAATGGATCACTGAAGAAATCAAAAATATGTAGAGACAAATGGAAACAAAAACATGACGAACCAAAACCTTTGGGATTCAGCAAAAATAGTTCTAAGAGGGAAGTTTATAGTTACCTCAGGAAACAAGAAAAATCTCAGATAAACAACCTAACCTTACACCTAAAGCAACTAGAGAAAGAAGAACAAACAAAACCCAAGTTATTAGAAGGAAAGAAATCATAATGATCAGAGCAGAAATAAATGAAACAGAGATGAAGAAAACAATAGAAAAGATCAATGAAACTAAAAGCTGGTTCTTTGAAAAGATAAACAAAATGATAAACCTGTAGCCAGACTCATCAAGAAAAAAAAGGGAGAGGGCCCAAATCAATATAATTAGAAATGAAAAGGGAGAAGTTACAACTGACACCACAGAAATACATAGGACCATAAGAGACTATTACAGGCAACTATATGCCAATAAAATGGCCAACCTGGAAGAAATGGACAAATTCTTAGACAGGTAAAATCTCTTAAGACTGAATGAGGAAAAAATAGAAAATATGATCAATCACAGTACTGAAATTGCATCTGTGATTTAAAAACTTCCAATAAACAAAAGTCCAGGACCACAGGGCTTCACAGATGAATTCTATCAAACATTTAGAGAGAGTTAACACCTATCCTTCTGAAACTATTCCAAAAAATTGCAGAGGAAGGAACACTTCCAAACTCATTCTGTGAGGCCACCATCACACTGATACCAAAAGCAGACAAAGATACCACAAAAAAAGAAAATTACAGTCCAATATCACTGATGATATAGATGCAAAAATCCTCAACAAAATACTAGCAAACCAAATTCAACAATACATAAAATGGACTATACACCATGATCAAGTGGGATTTATCCCAGGGATACAAGGATTTTTCAATATCCATAAATCAATTAATGTGATACACCACATTTAAAAAATGATGAATAAAAACCATATGATCATCTCAATAGATGTAGAAAAAGCTTTTGACAAAATTCAACATCCATTTATGGTTAAAAACTCTCCAGAAAGTGGGCACAGAGGGAACCCACCTCAACATAATAAAGGTTATATATGACAAACCTACAGCTAACATCATACTCAACAGTGAAAAGCTGAAAGCATGGCCTCTAAGATGAGGGACAAGGCAAGGCTCTCTACTCTCACCCCTTTCATTTAACATCGTTGTGGAAGTCCTAGCCACAGCAATTTGAGAAGGAAAAAAATAAATAAAAGGAATCCAAATTGGAAAGGAAGAAATAAAACTGTAACTGATTGCTGATGACATGATACTATACATGGAAAATTCTAAAGATGCTACCAGAAAACTACTAGAGCTCATCAATGAATTTGGTAAAGTTGCAGAATACAAAATTAATACACAGAAATCTCTTGCATTTCTATATGCTAACAATGAAAGATCAGAAAAAGAAATTAAGGAAACACTCCCATTTACCATCGCATTAAAAAACAAAATAGGAATAAAATTACGTAAGGAGACAAAAATGCATGTACTCCAAAAAATATAAGTTGCTGATGAAAGAAATTGAAGATGACACCAACAGACATAAAGGTATACCAGGTTCTTGAATTGGAAGAATCAATATGGTCAAAACGACTATACTACTGAAGGCAATCTACAGATTCAATGCAATCCCTACCAAATTACCAATGGCATTTTCACAGACTAGAACAAAACACTTTTAAATTTGTATGTAAACACAAAAAACTTCGAATAGCCAAAGCAATCTTGAGAAAGAAAAACAGAGCTGGAGGGATCAGGCTTCCTGACTTCAGACTAGACTATAAAGCCACAGTAATCAAAACAGTATGGTTCTGGCACAAAAACAGACTTATAGATCAATGGAACAGGATAGAAAGCTCAGAAATAAACTTACAAACCTATAGGCAATTAATCTATGACAAAGGAAACAACAATACACAATGGAGAAAAGACAGTCTTTTCAGTCATTTGTGCTGGGAAAACTGGACAGCCACATGTAAAAGAATGAAATTAGAACATTCTCTAACACCACACAAAAATAAATTCAAAATGCATTAAAGACCTAAATGTAAGACCAGATACTATAAAACTCCTAGGGGAAAACATAGGCAGGACACTCTTTGACATAAATAGCAGCAATATCTTTTTCAATCCATTTCCTAGGGTAATGGAAATAAAAACAAAAATAAACACATGGGACCTAATTAAACATAAGAGTTTTGCACAGCAAAAGAAACCATAAACATAATGAAAACACAACCTACTGAACCAGAGAAAATATTTGCAAACAATAAGACTGACAAGGGATTAATCTCCAAAATATACAAACAGCTCATGCAGCTAAATATCAAAAAAACAAACAACCCTATCAAAAAATGGGAAGAAGATCTAAATAGATATTTCTCCAAAGAAGACATACAGATGGCCAAAAGTACATGCAAAGATGCTCAGCATCACAAATTATTAGAGAAACTCAAATCAAAACTTCAATGAGGTATCACCTCACACTGGTCAGAGTGGCAATCACCAAAAAGTCTACAAATAATAAATGCTGGGAGTGGAGAAAATGGAACCCTCCGACACTGTTGGTGTTAATGTAAATTGGTGCAGCACTATGGAGAACAGTATGGAGTTTCCCTTAAAAACTAAAGATAGAGCTACCATACAAACCTGCAGTCCCACTCTTGGGCATATATTCAGAGAAAACCATAATTCAAAAACATACATGCATGCCAATGTTCATTGCAGCACTATTTACAATATCTAAAACATGGAAGCAACGTAAATGTCTATCGACAGATGAATGGATAAAGAAGATATGATATATATATGTGTATGTATACATATATATATATATATATATATACACACACACACACACACACAGACATACACACACACAATGGAATATTACCCAGCCATAAAAAAGAGTGAAATAATGCCATCTGCAGCAACATGGCTGGACCTAGAGATTTTCATACTAAGTGAAGTAAGCCAGACAGAGAAAGATAAATATCACATGATATTGCTTATATATAGAATTCAAAACAGAAAGAGACTCACAGGCATAGAAAATAAAATTATTGTTACCAAAGGGAAAAGGGGGGTGGAGAGAGGGATAAATTAGGAGGTTGGGATTAACATATATACACTATTATATATAAATAGATAACCAACAAGGACTTACTGTATAGCATAGGGAACTATACTCAATATTTTATAATAACCTATAAGAGAATCTGAAGAGAATATGAATTTATATAAATTACTGTGCTGTACACCTGAAACTATCATGATATTTTAAATCAACTATACTTTATTAAAAATTTAAAAACAACCAAAAAGTATGTACCTAACACCAGAGCCCCAAAATAACATGAAGCAAAACCTGACAAAATTGAAGGAAGAAATAGACAATACAACACTAATAGATACAGCAACACCCCATTTTCAATAATTGATATGAGTTGCATGAAGGGTAATTTCATTTTTTTTAATAAATATTTTATTTATTTATTTTTGGCTGTGTTGGGTCTTCCTTGTTGTGTGTGGGCTTTCTCTAGTTGCCGTGAGCAGGGGCTACTCTTCTTTGTGGTCCGCGGGTTTCTCATTGTGGTTTCTTCTCTTGTTGCGGAGCACGGGCTCTAGGCACGCAGGCTTCAGTAGTTGTGGCTCGCAGTCTCTAGAGCGCAGGCTCAGTAGTTATGGTGCACGGGCTTAGTTGCACCGCAGCATGTGGGATCTTCTCGAACCCGTGTCCCCTGCATTGGCAGGTGGATTCACTGTGCCACCAGCGGAACCCATAATTTCATTTCTTAATTGAAGGCACCTAGATCCATGCACTTTTCCCACACCAGAAACCAAGCATTTTTCACACATCCTCTTCTTTACCTTCAATATCAACTCGTTACCAAATCTCAACATATATCATAAACACATTGACTTCTTCTTTCCATTACCTGTACCACCACCTTAGTCAAAGCCACTACCGTCTCTTCTTAGACAAGTCTAATAGACTTGCATACTAATCTCTCATTTCCCTCTTTACCCCTTTTAGTTCACTTTTCACATAACTACAAGTGTCTTACTTTTTGTAATGTTTGTTTGATCATGTCACTGCCCTTAAAGCAACATTTATAAGTTTCATTATATTTAAAATAAAATCCAGATTCTTGTCCATAGCCTACAAAGCTCTATATTATCTGGGCCTGCCTGATTCTCTAATTTTGCATTCCTGAAATCTCCATTCTCTTGCCACATAGCTCTTTTCTGTTTATCAAGCTCACCAAGCTTTTTTTAAATTTTGCTTTCAAGCTTGCTATTTCTAACACCTTGAATCTTCCAGGTCTCAGCTTAAATATGTTCTTCCCCATAAAGCACTTCCTTGATCCCTCAATCCAAACCACATTTCCTTATCACTTGCTTTCATGGGGCACAATATGTTTTTCTTCATAGGGCTCATCATTTTTGATTACATATATATTCATGGTATTACTTAAAAGATTCTTTGAAAACTGAAACAAATCTTTATCAGTATTTATCTGATTTTTTTTTACTAATTTAACCCTAGGAAAAATATATACAGCAAACTTTAATTTGATATTCAAAATAATGACAAAAGGGGAAATGTTCCCTGTTACTTCTTCAGACTATACTTATCTTCTGCAAATGATTTCTCTTCTTAGATGAACTGTGAGGAGAGAGGGAAAGATTTATAAGCCTCTTTATTTTAAGTAGCTGCAAAAATATGTTTTGTGGCTAAATTCTGGATTGATATCTTTTTCCGTAGGATCAAAAATCCTTTTTATCTCTGGTTATCCCATTTCACTCACTGTCAACATGCATAAGCCTTGGTATTCTAAAATTTTATGAAGGTCATTCAAATATGCTTTAATCAGGCTTTCAACACAGACTCTTACATGGTCTTCATTAATAATAATGTCCAATGATGTCATGGTTTATGGTTATTTCAGACAAACTTTGAGGCATGTTAAGGAATATGGGGTAAAGAAATAGTGAGTGGGTGCAACTTCTTAGAATTAAAATGTATAAGTATAAAATTGGTTAACATTTTTTGATAGTGTGTTTCCTTTGCTCAAAATGTTGATAATATTGATATTAAGAACATTGTTTTTCAGTTTTCAGAAAAGGAGATTAAAACTTTTTCATGTATTTTATTTCAGTAAAATTTTAACAGTCTCCTGAATTCCTGCCATTTGGAGATTATGGTAATCTCCCTGGAAAATCCTTTTCTACTAAAAGTGATTGATCAAATTGAGAAAGTTTGACTAAGAGGAAGTATATTCCTTTGGTACCCACTCCTTCAACATTTGGTGCCATTTTTGTAACAAATGTTTTAACTGACAAACCACGTGACATGGTGCCCAGAAGGTATTTGTGAGAAATTAATCATGTGCCTCAAAGTTATTTTAGGAAAGGTAGATTCTGATTAATTTTCACTGTCACTGTGTAAAAGGGTGTACATTTTTACTTTTAAAACTATATACCATTTATATTGTGTAAGATTTTAGTTTACATCATATAATTTACCACCATAACACAATCAGTGGTCTCTGTCTGCCTTGGACAGAAAATGCCTATCTATATACACATATAAATATACATGTACATACTTGTCTTATGAATTAACAAGGTATTTTGGTGAAAAAGTTTTATTAAAATGAGTAGGTGACTTGAAGCTCAATAATCAGAAAGCTATCTTTTAATGATTCTGTTCCTCCGTTCTATTATTTCTGAGTCCTATGTTTCAACAGCCTCCTTACTAATAAAAACCAGTTGTTGGGACAAAGTTTAACTCCTAAGTGTACTATTTTTCCAAGAAAAACATTAAAATTGGTCTCAAATGTGTGCTCACTCATAATGTAAAGATTTCAAGTTAATCTCATAAAATAAGATAAAGACCATAAAACTGCTCCCGGACATAGCATAGACTTTAAAATTTTCAAATTCTAATTGACTGCAGGGAAATGACTCATTCCATTGCCTAGTGGTAAATGTAGACATAAAAAACATCCAGATGCCCACTTCACTAGGAAGCAAAGAAACAATTTTAAAAAAATTTGTGGAGGAAGAAAAGTCCCTAAAAACCAGCTTTAAAATTGTAAAACGTCTTTAATGGGAGTTATATATTTCAGTGCAATACATTACTCTGAAGAAGGTGTCTGAGGCACAGTTACTTTGCTACTTTGTGTTACTCTGAGCCTCCATGAGGGTTGATCCTGAGCCACTACACTTCCCAAAATGCTTGTAATAGCTGGTATTTTTACATCATTACTTTGAAGCACTGTTGTTGCCCTTTTAACATTCCTTTGCTCAATTAAAAAAAAAACAGAGAACATATATATTTGGCACATATGTATAATGTTGAAACATGATGCAAGCAACTGGCAATTAACCTATCAGAGATTGAGAGCAGATTGGAAGGGAATCCTCTAAAGTGCAAGATCCTTTTTGACAGTGGCAACTCTAGAATTTTATGTAAAGGGATCTAAGGGGCAATCATCTAATTTAAATAGGAGGATAGAGGGACTGTCTAGAAGTGACAAAAAAGCACTATTTTTAATTGGGTTGCATATTTATTTGGGATGGCTTGAATCTAATTTGCTTAGCAAGCACTACTTTTAACTTGGATTGTATCTTTGATTACTTAGTAGAAAAAAAAGACACAATGAAGGACTCTGATGTTTTCACTATATGTAAAGAATCAAGAAAGCCAGAGTAGTCCCTGAGCAATTAAAGTAGACCCAAAGTTACATGCCTTATTTGTTAAATCAGAATAAATATACAGAAATATTACTAGAAGTACTTGCATGTGATTGAGAACTTGGATCTTAAAGATATTAAGTTTAGCTCCCGCCATCCATAACTATACTTATAGTGTCACCTATATGTCATACGTAAAGGCACTACATAGAAATCACTTATATACCATTAATCATATACTTAACTGTGGTCATTATGCTAGTCCTACTGCATTAATATATTTTCATGGTCAACAATTACCTTGATTAATCGTTATTCAGGACCTGCTATCTGCTTACCTCATCCTCTTACACATTACATGTTTGTTGAGTTGAACAGGAAAACTAAAAAAGGCTCTGTTGCTTCAAGGGAGATGACTAGTCTAGGCTAGTCTAAAAGGCATTCTGAAAATATTCAAGCTACACCTTGAACAGAGTATCATACAGATTTTTCCCATGTGGAATATAGGCCAAGTTCACATCTGGTGACCCTTAAAATGCTCTTCTCTGTTTCTTAGACATCTTCTACGTTTCCTTCCTATATTCTTCTATATGTTACTTGCCTAACAGCACAGCCAGACAGGACCTCTTGATGAGTTCTCCAGATACCTCACAGTGTTCTACCTTTGTGCCTATGTTCTAGGAATTTCTTCAATCCAGAATGTTCTTTATTATTCCTGTGGTTCCTACTATATTATTCATGTTGTCCCTCTTGAAATTCTACTTCCAAAGATCTCTCAAATGCCTATTCTTCTGAAGCTTTTTTTGCTTTATCCTCAATTATATATAATAGGCACATCACATCACTTCCCAATTTGTACCTCTCTGTCAATATGACACTATGATATATTTCTACTCTGCATTATAGTTTTTTATCCTTGGCATTTATTTATCTATTTATTTATATCTTCTTTATTAAATTATAATCTTTTGAGGACAAAGGATAGATACTATTCAATTCTGTGCCCCCTTTTAGCCACTGATGCTCCATAAATATTTATTGAATTGAAAGCCTATTTGCCAAAGTAGTAGTTCTCTGGGTTTCATATACATAGACAATCATAGATGGTAGTACTCAGGCAACCAATACCATGGTAGAGTGTAAAGCAGCATGACCACCACCTGAAAACTTGTTAGAAATATACAATCTCAGGACCTACCCCACACCCACTGAATCAAAAATCTGCATTTAAAAAAAAATCCCAGGTGATTTATATGCACCTTAAATTTTGAGAAATACTGTATAAATTTCACATATTTTAGAATGAAAAAGTTTGTGTGTATCTAGACTTCACAATATACTAGCTAGGACTCATTAGACAAGAAGGTTCAGTGGTTTCAGTCTGGGGTGACTGACAGAAAGTAGGGAATCCAGGAGACACACAGTAATCAGGAAAGGGAAATTCATTTATGCAAAGATATCAGCATTACAATGATACAAAAATAAAGAATCATTTGATATCAGATGCTATATTCTAACTCAAGTTCAGAATCACTATGTCCTTTAACTGCAATGAAAAAAGATTGATATCAGGATATTCTACTCAAAATTGTACATAGAACTCATGGAAGTCTATAAGAAGATGTCTATAATTAAGGACAATTTTTCATAGAAAGAGAAGAATGAATTGCAGGGAATCATACTGTCAAATGAAAGAAGAATGAAAAGACTAATGCAATAATAGAATGAGAATTTATATTGGTCTGAGTAAAGGAAGTATCAGTAGGAGTGGAATGAAGAAATAGATTTGAAATACTTTGAAGAATGAACATCAGTAGAATATGGAGATGGGTTAGATGTAAGAGGAAGAGGGTTGTGAGGAATTTGAAAATGACCGAACTATGGAGTCTTGGAGAGCATTAACTGAGAGAACAAATACAAAAGGAAAAAGGGAGAGAGAGAGGGAGAAGTGCAGGGAAACAGGGACACAACCTGAGAAATGATGCAGGGCATGGATTTCAGCTCCCCAACACCCACTGCCCACCAATGCCTGGTGCCCTTCTGCACAACATTTGGCCATAATCCTAGAAAGAGAAGATGCTGAGGGTCACTTCAAGGTTCCAGTGAATATCCATTTGATGACCAACAAAAGGAGGTAACAGCGTTAAGTATTTGAAAGTCATGTGCATGAAATGTTAATAGGAAAGACAACTTAATATTTCTTCAACCTCTCCCTAAAACAGTTATCCTTAACTACTCATACCTGTGCATACAGAAGTGTTGAAATCATCTCAAATTCTGTACCCTTGCTACTGTTATTGTTAAATCCACTGTAACAAAATGAAACTAAAGTACTCAGGATGAGAACTTTCTCTTTATTCTTTCTATTTACCTATTTGGAGGAGGTGTGGTTGGTAAGGAAAAAAGAAAAAAAAGTCCATGCTCAGGGTCTATTGGAAACCAAGAGAATGAATATATAAATGAATTTCTGGCAAGGAAAGAATTTTTATTGGGAAGAATATTACTTTAGATGCTTATATACATATAAAGTTGTCAGGAATCAAAAGAAAAAGAATAGCATATTGTAAATTAATCTTTTTCTACCAATTTCCTCAACATATTCATAATTTTTATATTTTATATTATAATTTGGTTGGTGTTGCATTGAAGGTTTTAGACATAAGATTAAAAAGATATAATCTAGATAGCTCATTTACCTCTAAAAAGCAATCTTTTCTGTGGTGTTGCTTGTAAAATGAACTTCATGGTCCATTTAAATTTGGTAGGGATGGATGGGTTGGGTTAATTGGAGGGTGAAGTAACAATTTTCAAGAACCATATTGTCAAATATGTAAATAATTTTACAAATGTTCTTGACTGTCTCATAGAAGCAATTTGAACAAGGCTTTGGGAAAAATGTATTTTAGGAGCTACAGCACTCTAACTTTCCGCTATAGTTTATCACTGTGAAAATCATTTCTATAATTGTGCAGTCTTGCTTGCATTACTTGTTAATTAGCTTTAATTATACTTTCAGCCAATTACTCAAAATCTGACCTTTTCTAACGAAAGTCAGGCAAGAAGAATGTGGGTGAGGCACAGGAACTATACTGTGTGAAATAAACAAATTGGTGATAGTAATTTTTTATTTTTTGCTTACCTACTCAACACTTGGGCAACCCCTTACTAGTTGTATCTTCTCCTATCAATTTTTATGAAATCTATTACCTTTACCACAGAATTCCCTAAAAAACTAGAATATAAAAATGTTTTTAACCTTTAAAGAGTAAGTAGCTTAAATGAACTTTTGATTATCTGAAATGAATTTAGTTGATAGCTGTCATGGAATCACATCTTTATGTATTACCATGTATTTGAGAAAAA
Source organism: Balaenoptera physalus (assembly GCF_965194825.1). Lineage (NCBI taxonomy): Eukaryota > Metazoa > Chordata > Mammalia > Artiodactyla > Balaenopteridae > Balaenoptera > Balaenoptera physalus. Next base: position 29,280,614 of record NC_138891.1, read on the forward strand.
TATATTCTATAAATAAAACTTAGAGTTCTATTATCTGTAGGGAAATATATCTTTCATTTAATTTTAATCTGCTAGTGCTATTCCTTTTCAGAAAAAAAAAAAATTACCAGCTTAAATTACTTTCTAAGGTATGTAAATTTAGTACAAGCCATTTAATAGGACATGGGGAGTTGACAATGCCAGCGCCTCGTCCTTGTCTTTTTCTATGGGTGAACCACCAAATCCTATAGCTGCTTGCACCTGAAATTTATCCTCACCAAGACTGGAGAACAATTAAAAACTCTGTGACTTTGTAAATTGTTGGGGATATTTTAAAAACACATCATCTGTTAAATGATACATTTGGGAAAATTGAAAGGCATTTAATACTTATTTAAAGTAACATTTATTTTAACTGGTGACAAATATCCATAAAGGATAATTTTAAATTACCAATAAACTCTACAATATATGTCCTTTCAGAGTTTTACCTGACTCTTTTTACACAGCTGTGGTTAAACTCTATTATCAGTTTTATTTCACGGTTTTACACCAAAAATTATACCCAGGAGTTTTCAATATTATTTTTAAGTCCTTCATAAAATGATTTTTAATGGTTTCCTATCAGTCCATGTTATGTGTATTTTTTTAAACTATTGACATTAGTAACTTAATCATAAGTGATTCTGAGGTTAAGAATTACGTTTACATCTTTAGAGTCCACAAGTTCTACTTCACTATAATATTTCCTGATAAAGTCAGCTTGCTTCTAGGCAGGAGGCATAAAAGCTCCTGATGACATATGGTTGAATACTTAATTTGCTTTCAATGCTGTGAAAATCATACTTATAAATAAAATTTTGTCTGCATTTTAGATAATTTGAGTACTTGTTTAGTACCTTAATAGATTTGATTACTTTGTTGATATAGGAAATCAACAGCATTATGTAGAATGTGATACTTTTAATAAAATTAGCATATTGGCTTTTCTTAGAAGGCCTGGAAGAATATGGAAAAGAATGGGAAAAACTTTGCCTAGACCCAAATTCTCCTTGATTTTACTCCAGGCTTTTCAAAACTCTGCCTTTGATATTCTCTCCTCCCAGCTAAATTTCAAGATAATTGAGATTAGAGACCATATCTTAAAATTTTAAGATTGCACAATTTCTAGCAAAGTATTCTCTATATTAGGATCTTAATTACTAATGGTGATGAATATGATAATAATGATAATAAAAACAAAGGGGAAGGAATGGTAAACTTTAAAATGTGAGCAGTCAACACATTAATTTTGGATGCACATTTAAGAAGCTCTCTTCAAAGGTCTCCATTCCCTCTGTACTTGTTGATGCATCCAGCATGTACAGCACTGAGCTCTTAAACAACTCTTTAGTACATGCTCCCATGTCTGCTTCGTTGGCTGAGTTGTATGTTTAATAAAAGTCAGTTATGTCTGAATACAAAATGTTTATTTCAATTGGGCTTGGAACAGAATTTACATAATTTAATTAAATATTTCATAACTGAGTGGAATATGAGTGCCAAGAGAAAGACAATTCTTGTTTCTGTGAAACTTGAATACTTTAGAAAGACTAGATAAAAGCCAAGGGCTGGAAAAAAATGTTGTAGATTTAGATCTATGCAAGATAACCATAAAAGGCTAGAGGGGAAAAAAAAAGTTTTAATCCAGAACTCTTAATTAGATTACTTCAAACGTGTTTTAAAGTTCTTGCTCTAATTCAAAGACAATGAAATCAGAAATTATAGATAATTCAAATGCATTGCGATTCATTCAAGAAAGATGTTGAGACCTTCCAATCAGCCTATCCATTTTGTAAACAAAAACAGTTTTTTCCACACGTATATTTCAAAATTAATTTTTTTAATGCTTAGGGTATAAATTTATCTTTTAATGATTTCATATTTTTAAACTGCTTTTAAAAATAAATAAATAAACTAAGAGGAATTAGACTGTCTAAATTTTAGATTTAAAGCAGGGTTTAAATTGATGTCTCAGTTCTGACACTAACTAGCAGAAGAAATTTGAGCTAACACTATTCTTCTCTAAGCTGAATTCTTCTCACCAATAAGACATGAGAATTGGGGTAGATTACCTCATGGTCACTGCCAGGTCCAAGGGGAGGAAAAAGCTATGATGACACAGGCATTAAAATCATTGGAGAAATGAGGAATTAATAGGTTTAGTTAAGTATTAAATACCCCCTCCACTATCCAATTTTTTTCTTTGTGCTTTTTATTAGTGAATAATATCTACTCCACCAAGTTTTAGCAGGGAACATGGCTGCCCAGGCAGAGACTATGTTTCCCAGGGTCCCTTGCAACTAGATGTGGCTAAGTTCTTATTAATGGATGTGAGTAGAAGTGATACATGCGATTTATGAGGAAAGGGACGTATACCTTTAAAACAGTTGGGCACAGCTTTTCTCCAGGACTGGAAAGTACACGTGCTGCCCATGAGCCAGCACTGACCATACAGGCCACAGAAATGCACCAGAAGGTGGTGAAGCACCAATATGGAAGAAACTTGGCTCTTTGGATAACTTCATGTGCCAGAGAGTCCCCTTCCAGACTACCCAATTACCTCAAGAGTGTTATACAAATATTAAACCTAGAACTTTTTGGAGCCATAGTATTCTGTAGAGTAGCTTAGCCCATACCTATGTATTCATCTCAGGTTCTTTCTTTCATCAGAAGAAGTAATTACTATGTATTTTATAGGAGGATTAATTTGTATTTATGAGCTGCATTTTAAGCTTTGACCAATATAACAAAAATAGTGTCATTTAAATATTTTTCTGTATAGCTCTGCCCAAATGTATTTTAACCTTCTTGAGGTCAGACTCTTACTCCTGGAAGTTCCACTACCAAGCATACATCCTAGTAATGACAACAATATACATACTCATGGTGTATAAGAAGTATTTTGATACAAGGATAGAATATGCACTTGGAGAAATTCAAACCTCAGCTCTTGTGCTTATTAACCAAATGACTTTGGACCTAATTTTTACATATAAAGTGCTTACTGCATGTTAGCTACTTAATAAATGCTACTTCCAAGAGTACTCTATAAAATTTACAGACAATTGCAAAACAAGGTGAACAATGTTTTGCAATTCATCACAACTTGATTTTACCCATGTGTGTTTGTTTGGATGTTTTTTTGTTAATTGAGATCCATCATAAGCTATTTTGGAAGAATCTTAATGGTGCAACAGAATTTTACCCTTTTATGTTGTCTATATACTTTTGCCTTAAATAGGTAAAGTCAACTTAAAGAGACAATTTGGATAAATAATCATAGATACATCAGATCTATTTCTCAATATATTTTGTTTCCTTAATACTCTTCAAAATAAGTTTTAAAATTTTCCATAGTTTCATGTTATATTTCACTTCTAAAAACTCAAGATCAGTTTCATATTACATTACAAAGCTATAGTAATCAAAACAGTATGGTACTGGCAAAAAACATGGATACTTAAACCAATGGAATAGAAAGCCCAGAAATAAATCCATGAATATATGGCCAATTAATCTTTGAAAAAAGTGCCAAGAATACACAATGGGAAAAGGATAGCCTCATCAATAAATGGTATTGGGAAAACTGGATATTTACATACAAAAGAATGAAATTGGATCCTTATTTTACACATTACAAAAAATCAACTCAAAATGGATTAAAGACTTAAATGTAACAACTGAAACTGTAAACTGTTTTCTTCTCCTAGAAGAAAACATAGGAAAAAAAGATCCTTAACATTAGTCTTGGCAATGATTTTTTTGGATTTGACACCAAAAGCACTGGCAACAAAAGCAAAAATGAACAACTGAATCTACAAAAGCTAAAAGTTCCTGCACAGCAAAGGAAACAATCAACAAAATGAAAATGTAACTTACGCAATGGGAGAAAATATTTGCAAACTATATATCAATCAGCTAAAGGGTTAATATTCAGAAGAACACATACAACTCAATAGCAAAAACAAGCAACAAATAACCTGATTTAAAAATGATCAAAGTAGTTGAATAGACATTTTTCCAAAGATGATATACAGATGGCCAATGTGTAGATAAAAATATGTTCAACATCACTAATCACCAGGGAAAAGCAAATCAAAACTACCATATTACCTCACTCCTGTTAGGATGGCTCATTATCAAAAAGACAAAAGATAACAATTGTTGGCAAGGATATGGAGAAGAGGGAACCCTTGTACACTGTTGGGGGGACTGCAATTTAGTACAGCCATTATGAAAAACAATATGGAGGAGTCCTCCTAAAATTAAAAGTAGAACTACCATATGACCCAGAAATCTCACCTCTGGGTATATATCTAAAGGAAATCAGAATCTCAAAGAGATACCTACAACCCCATCTTCAATGCAGCATTATTCACTGTAATACACAGAAACAAGAGATGAATGAATAAAGAAATTTTGATACACACCATACACACACACACAAAGAAATATTATTCAGGCTTAAAAAAGAAGGAAAGTCTGCCATTTGAACAACATGGCTGAACCTAAAGGACATTATGCTAAATAAAACTAGCCAGATACAGAACGACAAATAATGCATGATCTCACTTATTTGTGGAATCTAAAAAAAAAAAAAGTTGGGTGGGTGGGTGAAAAATGGAGCTGTTGGTCAGAGGGAACAAACTTTCTTATAAGATGAATAAGTTCTGGAGACAATGTACTGCATGGTGACTATGGTTAATAATAGTGATGTATTGTATACTTGAAATTTGCTAAGAGAGTAGATCTCAAGTGCTCTCATCACACACCACACAAAAATGATACTATGTGAGGTGATGTATATGTTAATTAGCTTGATTGTGGTAATCATTTTACAAAGTATATGTGTAGCAAAACATCACGTTATACAACCTAAACGTATACAACTTTTACTTGTCAATCATACCTCCAAAAAGTTGAGGGGTTAAAAAAGACAGTACTGTACCACAATGGTATTGTTTACCTGATATGTGTTTCATACTTTTAAGAAATGTGGATTAATATATAGGAAAAAAAAATTGTTTCCATTTTTTTATGCTAGCTAATAATATGTTATCCTTTGATGAATTAAAATTTAATATATGATGCTATTTAAATACATATTTAAAATGAATTTTGATAGCATCTTCTTTGGAATTTATTATCACAAATGAATATAAACTTATATTGAATAATTTCCAACTTTAGTAATACCACTCCTTTATTTACCACTCTATTAAGAATGTATTAGGAAACAAATATTCATATTCACTGCTAGCGGGAATGTACATTATCACCATATATTTGTAAAGAAATTTATCAATAAGAAGCAAGATTTTACTCTAGAATCTAGTAATTCTTTACTCTTGGAAACCCATCCAAAAGAAATAATGACAGATGTAAACAAAGATTCAAGCTAATAAACTGTTTATAGCAGCATTATTTAAATAACAAAATTCAAAACAATCTAAATATTCCAAAGTGATAGGTCAATTAAATAAATTCTACACATAAGTGAAATAATTGAAATTACATTTTATGAAGACTTTTTAATTATTTTGATAAAGTGCTTATGATATAATGTTAAGTGAGAATTTTAAACATTCTTATAAAATTAAATGTATCTTAATTATTCAATTTAATAACTAAGTGAAAATATAATGAAGGCTTTTTACTTTTTTATGCTTTTCTGTATTTCCTGTAATTTTTATATTCAGAATTATTACATTTCTGATTTAAAGAAAAAAATTTTTCTAGAGCTATGACTCTGATCTCTATTTTGATCTTAAATTTCACTGTCTGTACAATACTCAGCACAATTACTCTTAGGAAAAGATCTTCAGTGTGCTAGAAAAGATTATACATGATACCCTAAAAGATGGTTACCATATTTATGTCATTGTTTTATTATTCTTTTCCCTTAAAGCAGTGTTTTCATAGTGGAATTTATCTTCTCTCTTATCCTTTTCTGATTAAGGAAGCTCCTCCTTTCACCTTTCATTTTAAATGGCTGGTACCCTCCAGGTTTTTCCCACACTTTCTATTTGCACAAGACTCTGTGCGCTATTGCTCATGTTAAAGTAGAAAAAAACCATCTGGGTTTTGAAAAAAGCAAATATTGTAAGAACAAAGGCATGAAAGATGGATTTTATTTTAGTACAGACTATTGTTCAACCATATGACTTTCTTTTGTCACATAAACACACATGGCAAACAAAACATGCTGAAACACACATAGCAAACAAAACATGCTTTTTTCCTCTCTCTCCCTCAAACGTGTCTTCATATAATGGCAAAATTAAAAAAGAAAAACATCATCTAAAATTTGCTTCTCTAAACATGCTATAAAGGATAAAATGAGAAGCAGAGCACTAATTATCCAGAATAGTGTCTTTCCAATAAAACTTTTGGTGATGATGGAAATGTTCTATATCCACCATCCAATACCATGGCCACTAGCCACATGTGGCTGTTTAGCACTTGAAATGGGGCTGGTGTGACTGAAGAACTGAATTTTTAATTTTATATGGTTTTAATTAATTTAAATTTAACTAGTCACATGTGTTTTCTGGCTACCCTATTGAACAATGCAGACCTATTTAAACTTAGCCTGAATTCAGGATAAACTTGTATGGCTTCAGCATCACTATTTAGCAGTAATTTCCTATTATCTATTATTGAAAAGAATTTTATAATAATAAATTCATAATAATAAAGAATTTATAATAATATTTTTTCAGGAAAGTCAAGGGATCACAGCTGTATTGTCAAATTCAGTCATACTCAGAAAATCCAACACTTAATTTTTAAAATATAAGAAAATGAAGTCATATTATAATACTTCCATATAGTACCAAAATACTTGGCATAAAAATGTGAAAATTTGAAATTCTATGTTTGGAAAAACGCCCAAAAATAGTAAAAGGAAAAGAAGAATCTTTTATGCCCATGTGAAATCTGAGGAATTAAATGGAATGGAATGGAATTTTTCTAAAGTAAAAACACAGCTAGTGAACAAATTCCATTTATATAAGTACAGTACATTGTGTATAATGGGACATTTATAGATATTTTAAATAATTCTATTACTTTATAAAAGTTATACATCATTTCTCTACATAAATGTTTTGAATACACAGAAAAGTAGAAAAACCCTATATTCCAAATTACCAGACATCCTCTATCATGATTGTGATTCCTTTATTATTTCATCTGTTTGCTATGATATTTTCCTATATAGTTGGACAATATTAATAAAGACTCTTGATAAACATTTTAAATGACTGTGTAGTATTCCACTGAATGGCTGTGCAGCATTTGCTTGACCAATTCTCATTTAGGACATTTAGGTTATTTCCAATGTTTTACGTTAAAATAAGGCTAGGATAAACATTCACCAAATTAAAAAATTTCATTCATTATTATCAACAATAAAATGGTTTTTGCTCTCAGAGAAATTAATCATGACCGTATTCTGAGAGAACTTCCCCTAGAATATGCTATAATAACAATTTCTAGACAGGAGGGAAAAAAGGAGGGATCATCACAAAATTCATTCAGGTAGCTAGAATTTAGACTTTCCTTATTGCCAAATACCACAATAAAGTCCCTGTTAGCTTTTCTCTTTAAATTTAGGTGAAATTATGTCACACAAAGAAATGTCTGAATTTTCTCTTTTTGCTCACAGACAGTAGCAATTTTCCCCTTTCATCCTATTAAAAAAACAAACCTGCATACACATAGGCAGGTGCTGTTCTGAGATCCTTGATGATAAATGTTTCTCGTCAACCGGGAAAGTATAGAAAGGAATCCTCCATGCCTTTTTGGTCTTGCATCAGCTGAGGAAACCTATCCATGTGGTCCTATAGGTTCACCAACATCTAACACCCAAATCTCCACCTCTTTTAGGCTTTAAACCTGTACTTCATATCAAGTCACACACGATATGGAGACGTTAAAGTTATTTCCAACTTAGAAAGCCCGTGGATTTAGTTTCTCAGACTTAGGGTTTTTGATTAGTGAAAATAAAGATAAATGGGTCCGGGGGCTTCCCTGGTGGTGCAGTGGTTGAGAATCCGCCTGCCAGTGCAGGGGACACGGGTTCGAGCCCTGGTCTGGGAAGATCCCACATGCCGCGGAGCAACTGGGCCCGTGAGCCACAACTACTGAGCCTGCGCGTCTGGAGCCTGTGCTCCCCAACAAGAGAGGCCGCGATAGTGAGAGGCCTGCGCACCGCGATGAAGAGTGGCCCCCGCTCGCCGCAACTAGAGAAAGCCCTCGCACGGAAACGAAGACCCAACACAGCCAAAAATAAATAAATAAATAAATAAATTTATAAAAAAAAAAAAAAAAGATAAATGGGTCCATTATTGGTCCTGTCCCCAAAGGATTTGGTAGGTTTCCTGCTAAGGTAAAGCATATGGTTCAACAACAATAAAATAATAATAATTAATACAAAATGCTTTAATGATGAGTCAGACGAACCTTTGGAAGGAAAACCTTTGTGCCACATTGATTAGGAGTAGACAGACTAAGATAAAGAAACAAAAGGCTGCTTTACATTTCACATATTTTATCCCTCAATGTGTATCAGATATTGAGCAAATCTTATTAAATTAATACCAAGAGAGCTACATATTCTTTGTTCATACCTTTCTTTCAATGAATAATATACGGAATTTTTGCACAACTACAATTTTTTGATCCTTTAGGAGGTGCTGAAATTCAATTTAAAGGCTAAAACAAAAGCTTAAATGGTGTGCTTTCTGTTTTGTGAATCGCAGACACTGCTTTACTGATACGACACCCAAGATTCTAAGCTGACATCAAAGCAAAAAAAAAAAAAAAAAAGATCATCTGAAATGACAGCAGCAGCTGCAGCATCCGCCTCTAAATTAGGCTGTGTTTCAAAGTCTGGACTCAACTGCTAAGCAGTATAAAGACCCAGGAGGAAGGCTGCCCAGAAAAGAGTGAGGCTTCCGACCTAACACATCAAAGTAACACATGCTAGGAAGAGCAATAAACGCATGTGTCCCACATTCACGTGCTGCCTAATTGCATTGGGCTCGTGAAACCAAGACAAACCTTCAGCTGATTCCTGGTTTAAGAGAGGATTTGAGATCTTTTCTATGTGGAAAGCTGACACAAATTGGTTGCAGATTAGAGTCTGACTCCGCAACGAAGCATCCCATAATTTCAAAAGATGGTCATTTCAGTGTCATATGGCATCTTCAAAACACTGACTTCTTAATGAAGTAACATATAAACTAACCATTAGGTATAAATAAAAGTTAAAAAATAAGCTTCATAAATGAAGCAAGCCTTAATTTGTACATTCAGGGATAGATGCTTTGAGGAAAGGCTTTTTCGTTTGTTTTGCATATAAACTACCAATTTTGAGGGCATTTATCTTCTAAAGCATAAGCTATTTAACGAGAACTTAGAATACTAATATCTATTAAGAGAGGAGAGAAATAGTTAGATGTTTTAGATGTAATTTTTAGCAAAAATGCCTATTGCCATAAGGTCTGCATTAAGGGATCATTACTATATATAGCCGATGTAATATATTTAGTAGCACAATTTGCAATTAGATATATAGCAACACACATAAGCTTAATACATTAGAGTTCTGAATTCTTTTATTGTGTTCATACCCTTTATGCTCTTTACTGTATTTTGCAGCACAATGCCCTATTATTCTACAAAATACTCTTCTGTATGTGTGAATTGCCAAAGTTAACTTACACAATTACCTGAGGAGACTTTAATTATAATTAGTGGAAGGCTGATAATTAATCCTATTATGTGAAATATTCATGAGTTATCACTGAACATATGCACTAAAAAAAAACCTCAGAAATATGCAGGGTGATTATAAATAGATGAAAATGGAAAAAAAAAAGTAGTATGAAAATTGTAAAATTTTTGGCTATAAGTTTTGACTAAATAAATATGATTGCAAGGCTTTGAGAGTCAGAAAACCTTAGGATTAATCCCTTTAGTGCTCAAGTGATAAAAATCATAAAAGAAATTCTGCAAGAATATATTGTATCATATATTAAGAGCCTATCTCCAGAATTGTGACGAAGACCCAATTCCATTGATATTAATCAGCTTTGAATTTATGTCTAGGATATATAAATAGATTGAGTCACATTATCTCACTTCATGGAAAATATAAGCATTAAGTACTTTTCAGAAGGGCGAATCATGTAATGGATCATTTTTCATTATGATGGAATAAAAAAATCATTGCAACCAATTCATGCAGTGGTCTCTATTATCAGTATCTGGTGCTAATGTGGCCCTTAGGAGGAAGGAAAAAAAATTCTTTACCTTTGTGACAATTCTGGTTGCTATGCCTCTCCTCTCTGGACATTCCTGCATTCCTTAATATCACAAGATTGTCCCGTTACATCATATATGAAGTGACATCAGTGAATGCCCTTGGTCAGGGTATAAAACTGGCAGTATGACCAAATCAAAAAGGGACCATAGCTCATGTCCTGAAAGGTTGGAATGGATTTGTCCCCTTGAACTATCTCCCTGATCTACATCTACCCCAAGGCACTTGAGACAAGCCAAGGTGGTTTTCTTGAGATCTACCAAGAACAATGTCAGAAAGAACCCAACCTAATAAGAACTTTGGATTTCCCTGGATGGGTAAGAGTTCCCCTATTTGGTATATGCCAGTCCCAATTCTGAACTGCGTCTTTCTTTTTGAGAGGTACTGACTTTCTCGAAATCTTAACTGACCAATAAATATAATCATCTAAACAACCATATATTATTACAAGCTATTTGATGTTATTTCCATAGCCATAAGTAGCCAGGATTGTGGCATCAGAGGGAAGACAGTGGCAAATAGATATATGTGTATTGGTCTGTACATGTCGAGTCCAAGTTGGAGAAGGGCCCACAGACTTGAATTTTCATGGATGCACAAGTCAGTGGTACTATCCCTTTGCTTGTGACACCTGCATTTTATCCTTCCTAGTAGCAGTTCCGTGCTCAAGGCTAATGGTGACTCTGATTGCACCTATGAAGTCTCAGTGTCTATAAATAACTTCACCCTTGTCACAGTTTCTTCCGACTAGATGGAGATCTTTGAGGTGAGACTAAAAACATCTTCAAAATAATTATGTGACTAGCATTTGTATACACTTTACAGTTTACAAAATTTGTTTCACATATATTATCTTGTTAATTCTCACCAGCAACCCATAGGCATTTTATCATGCCCAATTACAGGTGAGGAAACTTGAGGTCAGAAAGAGAAAGAGAAATATGCCTCAAACCATACAGCTAGTAAAGTGGTACAGCCAGGACTCTCCCAAGACCTCCTGTGTCTAAGTCCTTTGCAGTTTACACATCACGCACAACCATCTTCTATCCATTCAGTGTCTCAGAGAGCCTATCATCAGAGGGTTAAATGGGAAAGCAATGACTTTTCCAATGCTTCATACTTAAAGTTATTCTGAAAATCATTTTTAAGAAGTCGTTGGGGGCTTCCCTGGTGGTGCAGTGGTTGAGAATCTGCCTGCCAATGCAGGGGACACGGGTTCGAGCCCTGGTCTGGGAGGATCCCACATGCCGCGGAGCAACTGGGCCCGTGAGCCACAACTACTGAGCCTGCGCGTCTGGAGCTTGTGCTCCGCAACAAGAGAGGCCGCGACAATGAGAGGCCCGTGCACCGCGATGAAGAGTGGCCCCCGCTCGCGGCAACTAGAGGAAGCCCTTACACAGAAACGAAGACCCAACACAGCCAAAAATAAATAAATACATCAGTAAATAAATTTATAAAAAAAAGAAGTCCTTGGTTTAGGCTTCTTTGACATCTTTCATTAATTTATGCCTTAACTGGTTCATAATGGCATCTTGCTATATCAATTCTTAATCATTTCAAAAATGTCTCATGTTTGCTTGGCTTAACATAAAATGAGACAAGACACACTGGAAAGTTAATAAGGTATAAAACCTTAAGGCTGGCTACTTAGATTCTTTTCATTTCTGTTCTATGACAATATCAAGACATTGTTGATCTTTCTTTTTATACGGCATGGGAAATACTCTGATTCAATGTATTCTTAAGTTAGGCAATGTCTTTGATCAGATACCATTATTTATTACTGGGATTTTTTTGTAGTATTAATCCCCAGAAAGTGAAATCACATCTACTTTAGATTAGGGTGACTCTATAACCTGGTTTATCCAGGGCAATTGCACAAGAAGAAAAAAGCCCAAGTTCCTTCATCAATACCTCATATACTTTTCCCCCTCTGAATTTACATAATAAGTATTTACAGCATACCTCCTATAGATACACATATACTCATGTATGTGGGTATGACTTCTTGAAACAGTCTATAAACAAATACAAATTTTGATAATTGCTGTGAAGCAAAGTAAAGGGTATAGTGAAAGATTGTAAAAATCAGACTAGGCCTCCCTAAGGAAATGCATTAAAAATTAGTAGGAGTTAGCCAAGTGAAAAGTTGGCAGAAGTCCCTTCCATAGTGAGGAATCAGAATCAGTTTGTGTGAATTCCTGTTCAAAGAGGATCTTTATTCAAGATTCAAAACCAATAATTAAGCACCTATTATATGCCAAGCTCCATTCTAGGTATTGGGGCAATAAAAAGGTTTCTCTCTTGAAGATCACACTCCAGTAGTGGAAACTATAAACAAAAGAAAGAAGAGGGTGCAAGACGGGGAGGGGGAGAGATTATGATTTTAAGATAGGGACAAGGATTTTTTTTTTTTATATAAAGAAACAATACTGTAACATGTCATAGAGAGTAACTGGGGTTAGGAGAAGGATGACTTTAGATTTTCTGGCAGAAAAAGCTCCTCTAAAGAGGTGATATTTGAACTGTGTTTTGACTGACAAGGGTGGGCCAGCCAAGTCAAGATCTGACGGGAGAAGATTCCAGGCAGAGAAAAGAGCAAGTTAATCACCCTAAGGTGAAAATGAGCTTGCTGTATTTAGGCAACAGATAAGCAAAAGCCAGTATGGCAGAAATATAGTGAGTGGAGAGAAGAACAACATTAGAAGGGCTTAAGAAAGTAAGGCTTATAGGCATAACATAGGGTTTAGCTGTTATAACTGGGGGACTCAAGGACCCTCGTAAGAAAGAGTGAGAGAATCTGGAAAGGTGGATAAATCATGAGGGTCATTGTAGACTGGATTAAAGAGTTTGAATTTTAGTCAGGGCCGTGAGAAATCACTGAAGGGTTTCAAGAAAGTTAGTGACAGTCTCAGTTCTGTGTCTTATCTGGTGGAGGATGTCGATGAAAAAATGGTTGCCTACTGTGCATATATCAGTAAACAAAGGATGCTGCAACCATCAAGCCAAGATGGTTAGCCCCAAGAGAACTCAGGATGGAAACAATGCTCCTCATCAAACCATCAGACACTGCAGCCACCCCCAGTGGTGCACCCTGAGATCAGGATGAGAAAGCACAGGATACTGGCCCTAGAGAGCCGAAGTGCATATCAAAGGAATGATTTCAATGGGCCCAGACTCTTGCATCCGCTCATACATAGAAAAGCACTAAATTCCTTGACTTGAGATGTCTGGTTTTCTTTCATTAACAGTAACCTTTTGACATTCTGACTCCCTGGTCTTTGTTGCAAAAACTCCTATAGTTCCCAGCCCCTCCCTTACCTCTTTGGAGCCGTCCCTCAGAGCTACCTGAGATGCTGTCTCCCAGGCTTAAGTCCTCAGCTTTGTCCACCAAATAAAACATAATTCTCAACTTTTAGGTTGTGCATTTTTTTCAGTCAACAAGGGCTTTTGTGGAGAACAAGAATGGAAGAAGGGTGAGCAGTCAGAAGACTATTTCAGGAGCTCTAGAGAAAGTGAGTGCTGTAAGCCAAATTATAATGGTGGAGGTGGAGAAAAGTGAACCAATTAAAGATCCTATGGTGCTTAGGAAAGCCAGTCATATTTGACCTAAAAATACTAAAATGCATTCTTTCAAAAAGTATTATGTTAAGTGCACCACACACAAAAAAAACAATTTTAAATAGTGCACTAAAAATAAATGTGTATACTTCCTTTCTCTTAACATTAATATTTTCTCTCAGGAATATGCTAAATTGGTTTGTGTCTTTATTAAAACTTTCTGCCTAAGAAGACTTTATCATCATCTTACAGACCCCTGAATGCAGAATTTACATTGAAGAGCTCATATGAATCTCTAACTACATCACCTTAATTAAATTGAGATTTCTTTGTTTTCCCCTGCTGTTTTAATGAGAATATATTCTGCTTTCTGATACACAATAAAAATTGTGTGAATACAAATCCATTATGAACCCTCTGGTTTCGAAAGGAAACATACACTTTGATATTATTAATTGTTTTCAAAAATAAAGCTCCTATGAAAGAGCATGAAACACAGCTATTTACATTCTTAATTTCAAATCAAAATGCTGTTTTCATTACTTCGACAAAGAATAGCAATTGATTCTTTCAGTATGTAATTGAGGTACCTACTGCATGTCAAAATATTCTTTTTCCCCCTTCTACTAATTGGTAAGTAAAGTACCAAATTAAAATAAAGAGAAATTTGCCAATTTTCTTATAGAATTCTTACAGGTTAACACTTTAGTACTGATTCTTGTGAGCATTTCTTCTGTTTTGCCCTTTCTTGCTAAGAGTATGCACCAAAAACCAAAGACACATTCCCTCAGTAGAGATAAGACTCACATCTCAGGATATGTTCACAATGGTAGTGGCTATCATGCCCCATGTGCTAAATACAGAAGGGTCAACATGGTTAGAAGCCATTTGGGGAGTAGTGGTGGAAAGTCAAGAGCAGGTCTAGAATTGGGCACACTTTCATGTTTTGTGTCAGGTTCTAGGTCCCAAAGCCAGACTTCTGGAACTTCAGGAACTCCCCAGAGATTTAGGTTACAAGGAGACAAATTTAGGGATGTGATTCACTTCTTCCTTGGTCTGTCACTTATTGCTCACATACTATTTGGCATGCATGCTTCTTCTTGATGGACCCTTTGACATGAAAAGGATATAGTCCCTACCGTCTAAAGATATTACACACTAGAGAAAGCTTTGGAAAAGTAAAAAATAATCAAAGTTCAAGGGATGAGTGTAGTAATATGAGGTAGTACCCATTTTAGTAGCATAGGAAGTATGCAGTCCAGGCAGGGGAAAGTATCAATAATTGGGAAGAGGGGACCATATTCAGAGAAGATGTCCTAAAGAAAGTCCTGTCTATACATAGAAAACAAGCTCACAGTTACTAAAGGGGAAAGGGTGTGGGAGAGGGATAAATTAGGAGTTTGGTATTAGCAGATACAGCTATTATATATAAAATAGATAAACAACAAGGTCCTACTGTATAGCACAGGGAACTATATTCAATATACTGTAATAAACCACAATGGAGAAGAATATGAAAAAGAATATATATATATGCAACTGAATCACTTTGCGGTATACCAGAAGCTACTACAACACTGTAAATCAACTATACTTCAGTAAAAGTTTTAAAAATACTGCCTATAAAAAAATTTTAAAAATAAAAAAAAATTAAAAAAAAAATACTGCCTATAGAATACATGTGAGTTGGACAACTGGTGAAGAACACAAAGAGAACAACCCAGGTTGGGCGTAGTGGACACTGTTCATTACAAATCCAACATTCTTCCCATTCTTAGTCCTTCTTAACAGAACTCTAGTTTTGCTGAGACATCCACCCCTCCCATAAACAACCATATTCTTCAGAAGAAGTAAACTTTATCCCCAGATTCATGAATGGTTCTGATTGTTCTAAGGTAGAGTTTCTGAACCATGACACTCTTGATATTTGGTCCTGGATAATTTTTTTGTTCCCCCTCACCTGTGACAGCCAAGCTTATCTACAGACATTGCTAAATGTCTGCTGGGGAAGAAAATTACTCCCTATGGAGAACCATAGGTCTAAGGATAATTCCAATGGTTCTGTAATAAGCACAAGATCAAATTCTGACTCTCTTCTGTTATTCACACAGTTTTTGTGCCAGAACTTTGTCCTGGCACTGCTGCAGCCATCTTGTTTCCAGCCTGAACAAAAAGAATAATGACCTAAGATAATAGAGGCGAGGTAGAGAAAACCTGAGTCTTTGATGACGTTGTCAAATGAATTCTTTGTTGTAGGGAGTTGTCCTGAATGTCCTGATATATGAAATAGTATATTTATTGTCTAGGACAGTTTGTATTGAAGTTCCTACAAATTACACCCCAGAGATCTTTGATACCCAGAGAAAGCCCCACGTGCACCATCCTGAGCAGGATGCCCTGGGGAACTGCAGGTATCCAGAATGGCTACCACAAAAATTGATTTGGTAAAAGGAAGAAAGATGGAGTATGTGACAGTGATTAGAGATGACAGTACTGCGTTCAATGATGAGTAGTGATTGAGAGATGCTGAAGGTTTAAGCAGGGTCAGAATTGGGTCTTTGAATGCAGGTTGGAGAATGGATGAGGAGAGCAAGGCCAAAGCCAGAGTTTAGAGTGAGGAGGAAGCTGCAGTAGTACAGGTGGAAGTGGAAGGCAGTACTTTTACCTCCACTTTCCAAAAATAGTTTGCTCTTTAGTTTTTCTTCCAAGCATTTGAAACCAAGAGATCAAGTTTCCACTTTCTAGTCATTCTGTGACCTTCCTCGCAAAGTCTGGCTTCTCCTTTGAGGGACATATCTTATCCACAGTTACCTGACACAACTCTGGTTGTAGACATAACCAACAAAGGCAGTTCTACTTTTATACTTTCAAGTTAAACAGTGTTCTACTTTCAGAAATCTAACTTTAATCTTTACACCCCTATCAACACAATAGCCTCCTAATCACACAATAAATATACCACCAAGGTTTTCACATAGCTAGAGTGACATACATGGACTTCTCATGAATAGTGACTGGAGGTAGTGAATGAACTCTCAGAAACAGAACAGGGTACGAACACTAGGTTTTGTTGTAGATACTGGAGCATGCTGAGATCTACCCACTATTTAAAGATATCCCACCTGTATTTATGGAATGGTTCACATCAGAACTTTTTGTCATGAAGTTAAATTAGGACTATATGTAAGTTTCCATTTTAAGGGTTTGATTATACAACTTTTGATGGTAAATTGTTAAAGATAAAATCAACCATACTAGATTAGACCATTTGAAATATACTGCTTTATAATTCTCTTTATTGTTTAGCCTACTTATCTCTGATACTGTTTTACATGGCATATTTGTGCAGGCACTTTTCCCTGCTGAAATTTGCTACCTTAGTTTCTCTCTCTTGTAACACTGATAATACTAAAATTCTACACACACAAAAAAAATCTTAATGGTTCAGGAACCAATATCACTGTAGCAAAAAAAAAAAAATTATATTTGGAAATGTTAAATACATAGCTTTTTTTCTGTTTTGAATAAAGAATGAAACAGACCCAATTTACCATGTTAAAGGGGAAGTACTACACAAAAATCTATGATCAATGTCTCTTTGACATTTAAGTAGCTTTTGTTTTTAAAACTGCATCTACTGTTTTCAGCCCTTTCCTAATGGCCTAATTGACCTGTAAATTTGATTTTATATGTTTAAAAATTAAACTGTTGCATTAACTAGTTATTTATTCATTTTTATTGTCTGCTGAAATAGGTAACTGATATGTTCATGCCCAGACCCCATGGGAATGGCTAGAAAGAATGTCCATAAAGCTTTGGAGGTGGTTATATCAGAGAGGGATACTCACAACAGAAGCAGTTATAAGGAGTGTATGATGCTCACATACATATGCATGTTTATAAGGATTTTAATCTTTCACCAATGAGCAGGTGATGGGTATGAGTAATGTCTCTAAATCCCTATGTAGCACAATGGAAAAACGAATTATCATTTTATCATAGTGTCCCAGAAAGCAAAGGACTTCTTAGATCATCTGTTACATCCCTTAGTAAAATTAGGATTAGTTCCAAGAGAATGTCTTCCAGGGCTTCTTCAAAGTTTAGGTTTCTTAGGCAGTGAACATTTCTCCATTTTCCATAATGCTACTGACTTTGGTTAAGTAGCATTTCTAAAAATCATGTTACATTCTCATTTGATCATTTTTATCTTATTAGTTCTAGGTATTCACAAGTTAAACCCATGTCCTTTAACTCCTTTGTTAAGAACTAAAGCTATATTTTTAACTAGGAGCTCTTAAACACGATAGTTAATATAAATAATTCAAACAAATTATTTATACAAATCCCAAACATAGTTATAAAATGTCTCTGTATCTTCATTTTAAATCTTACCAGCCAAACAATGGCATAGTTTTTATCATTTTGCTTGAGCAAATAATCATTTTGATGTCAAAACACTAAAATATGTAACTGTAAATTAAGAGCCCACTTATCCCCCTAAAAATGTCCATCTATTTGAGAAGCAATTCTGTCTCTGGTAATTTATCCTAAGGAATTAATACAAAGGAAGGAGGAAGGAAGGAAGGGAGGGAGGGAGGGAGGGAGGGAGGGAGGGAGGAAGAAGGAAGAAGAAAGGTAGATATGAAAGATTTCCATATGGGGAAATTAGAAACAACCTAAATGCCTAATGTGGGAATAGTTAATTAAGCTAGTCTTCCACTTAATAAAACTTTACGCAAATTCTGTCTGCTTTATTCAGTACTAATAGCAAACCCTAGTACTGATATATAGTAGGCACTCAAAATATATCTGTTGAATGAATAAATGATGCAGCCATTAACATTAAAATTTGGAACACTATGAAATTAAATAGCAAAAATGCTTCTGATGCAAAGTTTAACAGAAAAGTAAATACAGAAATATATTTATGATTTGTCTGCTATGAAAAAATATGTGGGCAGATGGAAAAGAATTAATGCACAGTAATCAAGATTATTTTTGTTTGCAAGTTTTCTGTCACTTTTTCTTCTATACATAAAACCTAAACCAGATGTGTACATGGGCAACCATGCCTAGTGCCTTTGGTCCTACACTGATACCTCAGCCTGAGGGCCATCTCTTTCTTTTCTCCATTCCAAGTACAAAGTTTGAGTGCCCCCTGCTCCACTCACCTGCCACTTTTTCTATACTTTTCCTTCCCCCACCCTCTTTTCTCTCCCTGACATCCATCTAGTCTGCCTCTCCCAGCATTTTCAATAACAAGAGAAAGACATTTTGATTATTCCAGGCAGAGGGGCTCTACCTGTAACTGGCATGGAACACTTGCTTTGGCTGTGGTTCCCAAGGAAAAGTATAATTTTACATCTATCCTCCTGATGTAGCACATTTCATTTCTGATACAAGTCCACAGTGAAAAACTCTGAAGCCAAAATCATGATTTTATAAAAAAATTATAAAAATGTAATAGGGTGATAACTATTTATAGATTGAGACAATGAATAGCATAAATCGTGAACATTTTTAAATGGTCACATGACAATTAAATTGGTCTATGAAATGAACACTAAATTTGGGGCAGAAGCAGGAAAATTGGTGTTCCATTATTGGCAAATATTCTTATAAAGAAAGTGGTCCCAATTTTTTTCCTCATTCAGGCCACATGAGGACCTCATCAGTATAGAAAATTATTCTGGAAATAATATATTAAAATTATTCTGTTGTCTGGAAGTACACACAATTGAGCAAAGAGATTATGATGTGGAGGGAACATTCCAAGTGTAGAAGGGCTGCTGGTGGAAATGAGGCTGGTGGTGGATGGGTATGCCCTGTGGTGACGTGATCTCACAGCACATGTAACACTGTTGCAGTTTTAACACTTCTTCGTGTGGTTATATGTTTAGAATGGAAGCTTTACCCACACAGGGACCAGGTATCCTCAGCACACAGCATGTCACCTGACATATTCTGAATTTCATCGACCCTAAGACTCAACAGAGAATAAATTGAGTCCCTGTTTTATGTACCTGTAAGGAAAAACTGTTCGTAAAGATGGAATTATGGCATGCCATCACATGTAAAACTAATCCCGATTTCATAAATGTTAAAATATGGGGAAAAGGTGTCCCTTAGAAGCGCACTATGGCGGTAGGAATCCCATCAATATGTGTTCAATGAACCACACACCATAAATGTCCTCAGAAACTCTGAAACTTCTGTTTTGCTTTATGTTCCTTGGTTGGTTACTGCAAAGCCAAGATATACAATGTGCTCTATGTCCTCAAAGACCATTGGATTTATTCAAGTTTATAGGTGAGAAGAAACTCACAGATGAACTAGTCCATACCCTTATTTAATAACAGCGAAAAATGAGGCTCATGGAGTTGAGGTGACTTGTTCAGAGATCCAATTCCGTGACATCATGTGGCAATCATAAAACGTCTAAGACTAAAGCTTGTTTTTAATAATTAATCTGTTAGTTCCAGAGATTGAAATAACCCATATCAAAATGGCATTTTATATCAGGTATTACAACTAAAACAAATCTCTAATATGCTATTAAACAATAGTACTATGAATTCTTAAACTCACTGATTTAACTCTAATTCTATTCAACAATCACCTGATTATCACCCTTCTCTGCTGGCACGTCCTTTGTAAAATTTTTCTATAAATATGAGACACAGTAGGATGGTACTGCTATTATTCTAGCAGTGGCCATAAATAAGGAATCATTTTGTAAAGAATGTATTTTCTCAGTATTCTTCCCTCTAAATGTTTCTTAAACTTGACATCATCACACAATTTATATTCCATCTATGTTTTAAAAATCAGCCTTTAAAATGACCGGTTTGATTTATTGTCATATAACAATAGTCTAATAGGTTTATCTTAATTCTTTTCTCTGCTGACAGAACTGACCATAGCAATAAATTAAGCAGATGTGTTCGCTAAGCTGTCTGCAGTCATGTAAAGATCTTGCCATGGGAAGTTTCAGGCACAGCTGTGGGAAACCCAAGTTTCACCTAAATAAGTTTCATGAGTCTAAAACCACAGATTCCATTGAGATGAGACTTCAGCCTTTGGATTTCATTTGGTATATCATGTTCACACAGTTTTAAAAGAAATAGCAAACTCCGGGGAACTGACTAGTTTAGTAAGCCCCTCTAGGACTGACTTTGCTCCATCTGTGGTTCATTCTACCTAAGACGAAGAATTTACCTGTAGGGCCATCTCTAAAATAATGTGGATCTGTGAGCAAGTCATTTCATGCTACCATAACATTTTCATGCAAATGAAAAGTCTTTGAAATGAATATCAAGAACTGTGTGAAAGGGAACATCCCAAATATAGAGTGGCTAGGAGACTGGTCACTTGGATAGTGGTGACGGTAAAGAGAGGTATATTAAGGGATGACACTTTGCTTCCATACTCATCTCTCTCTTCCTTATACCCTGAGATAATGCATATACTGAGGTATCTGCACCCCTGCACTAAAGCATCAGCTCTGGATGAATTGTCACCCCATATGTCATACCCTGGAGTTAGCTCTTTTGCCTAAAAATATAATTCAAACTTGGCAGCTGCTTTAGTGGCACATCCTACAAACCTTCCAAAACATAATTAATTCTCCATAGCCAAGATCTTTAAGCTTGAGCTTTCCTTTCCCCCTCCCCTCCCCCCTTTCCTCTCTCCCTTCCCCTCTTCTTTCCTCCTCTCCCATTTAAGTGCTTGCCCAGCTCTCGGTGCATTCTCTCTCTCTCTCTCAAGTTTATTATGCCATTGACTTTTTCTAATGAGAAATATGCAACTTCTCTAGAAGAAAAAGGGATGGCAGATTAAACTGGGCTGACAATTACAAGGTCCTCTTTGATGATCTAGAAAAGCTAGGATGCCTGAACTAAACATACTCTCAAATTAATCACGTTTGTCCTTTTCTGTTCCATAATCAAATCTATTACTCTTTTACAATGTGATTTTCTGTAAAGATAGCCTGTTTATAAATGTTTTTCCCACTATGAGATTTATTTAATTATTCACTAGTTTGTGTATTTTAATATCCAAAATATGATAATCTGCATTTTTTGTTATGGTGGGAAGTAGGGACCTAATTTTTGTCCTATATGATTGCCAACTGTCACAAAACTATTTTCTGAATGATCTAGCCTTTCTAATTTGAAATGCTATCTATAACATTATCACACATACTCACACACATTCTGTCCCATCTTCATCTATTGTACCAGAACCATATTTGTTTAATTTCATTATACTACTTATTAGTATCTGATAATACAAGTATCCCTCTTAAGTTTTATAAGCAGAATTTGTTCTTTCATATCTTTATTCTCTCATATAAAGTTTTCAGTCATTTTTGTCAAATTACAAAAATAATCCCATTGAAAATTTGCTTGGAAATGCCTTAAATTTGTATATTAATTTAGTCAGGATGAGTCTTAATTTTATTGAAACTTCTTAACTAGGAATTTCTTCATCTTTTATAGTCTATAAAAGTTTATTTTTAGTTACACAGTTTATTCACAGATGTTTTTGCTAATATAAATGGGATTTTTTTCATCACTATATTTTATAATTGGTTGTTGATGATCTATAGGGAAGCTATATAAAGAATCTACTATGGACTAAGAATTATATTAGGCATCGGAGATGGAAGCTGGAGAAGGATGAAGGGGAGAAGGGGAAAGAGGAGGAAGAGGAAGAAGTGCTATTTAAGTTGCTTGCAGTTTAGGTGGGCGAAGCTGTCAAGTAAATCAGTAACATCACAGTGTGATAAGGTATAAGACAGAGGACATAACAGTGAGCTCCATCTGTCATGGCCATCTATCCACCATCTTTTCTGTCTACACAGATTTTTATTCCCTGAAATAATTCATCTAAATCATCCATATGGTAGAATGGACTTATTCTAGCTGGTAGATAAATACTATTTTTCTTGCCATAGAGAGGCTAATTACTTGCCCAATATTACTTCATTGAATTGCTGTGAATCTACTATGTGCCTGACACTTCACTAGGCAACAGTGGAGAATAAAATCGATATAATCAATTCAAACAATTCAAGTATTCACATAGTTTATAGTATATCTGGTCAGATGTAAAACACTTTTTTTTTTTTTTTTTTTTAAATATTTATTTATTTATTTATTTTTGGCTGTGTTGGGTCTTCGTTTCTGTGCGAGGGCTTTCCCTAGTTGCGGCGAGCGGGGGCCACTCTTCATCGCGGTGCGCGGGCCTCTCACTATCACGGCCTCTCTTGTTGTGGAGCACAAACTCCAGACGTGCAGGCTCAGTAGTTGTGGCTCACGGGCCTAGTTGCTCCGTGGCATGTGGGATCTTCCCGGACCAGGGCTCGAACCCGTGTCCCCTGCATTGGCAGGCAGACTCTCAACCACTGCGCCACCAGGGAAGCCCCCAACACTTTTTTTGAAGACAACATTGCCTGGGCTTGGGCATATGCACATGAGTGATTACACACACATACACACACACACAGCAATAAAGAAAAAAAAATCATATATGAGAAACAAAATCATATCCTATTCAAGACCTATAACTACACATTAACTATGCTGGTGTGATAAGGTACATAATACCTTCCCCCAAAGATGTCCACATCCTATTCCTCAGAACTAGTAAATATGTTACTTTAAATGGAAAAAGGAACTTTGCAGTGATTAAGTTATGGATTTGGGGATTGGGAGTTTGTCCTGGATTATCTGTGTGGACCCAACGTAATCACACAGGAGGGTCATGGCCAGAGAGAAAGCAGTGTGATGACAGAAGCAGAGGCCTGAGTGATACACAGAAGGGATCATGAGTCCAGGAATGCAAGTGTCATCTAGAAGCTTTAAAAAGCAAAGAAATGGATTCTCCCCTCGAACCTCCAGAAGTAATGCAGTCCAGTCAACCCATTTTAGACTACAGACCTCCAAAACTATAATATATATGAATTGCTTTAAGCCACTAAATTTGCCACAAGCAGCAATAGGAAATTAATACAACTGGTAAATCCGAACTCTTCATACAACAGTCACAGCTATCATTCAAATGGTCATAATGCAACTCTTTAGCCTTATGTCTCATGGCAGCCTAACTTGGTCCATTTAAAACAGCAATATAATCAGCACCATCTTCCTGCCTTCCGCCTCTTTTCTTAACCTATCCCCAACTCTGGCCATGAGACAGCTCCTTCTCTATGTAATTCCTGTCCAAGGCCTACTTTGAAACTGAATCGCAATTCATTTTATTCCGCTAATTCACATATTCCCCATTACAGTGGTATCCAAACGGTACTTTAGCTTTTTTAAACTCAATACTGTGCTTTGTAATTGTTCTTAGTCATCTAAACTATCTACTGTGCTGCTCATCAGACTATAATTTTCAAAGAAACAGGGGATATATGTTCTTTGGTTTTTATTTTTTTACTTTTTAACACCTTTATTGGAGTATAATTGCTTTACAATGGTGTGTTAGTTTCTGCTTTATTACAAAGTGAATCAGTTATACATATACATATATCCCCATATCTCCTCCCTCTTGCGTCTCCCTCCCACCCTCCCTATCCCACCCCTATAGGTGGTCACAAAGCCCTGAGGTGATCTCCCTGTGCTATGCGGCTGCTTCCCACTAGCTATCTATTTTACATTTGGTAGTATATATAAGTCCATGCCACTCTCTCACTTCATCCCAGCTTACACTTCCTGCTCCCTGTGTCCTCAAGTCTATTCTCTACAGCTGCATCTTTATTCCTGTCCTGCCCCTAGGTCTTTCAGAACCTTTTTTTTTTTTTTTTACATTCCATATATATGTGTTAGCATACAGTATTTGTTTTTCTCTTTCTGACTTCACTCTGTATGACAGACTCTAGGTCCATCCACCTCACTACAAATAACTCAATTTCGGTTTTTTTTATGGCTGAGTAATAGTCCATTGTATATATGTGCCACATCTTCTTTATCCATTCATTTGTCGATGGACACTTAGGTTGCTTCCATGCCCTGGTTATTGTAAATAGAGCTGCAATGAACATTGTGGTACATGACTCTTTTTGAATTATGGTGTTCTCAGGGTATGTGCCCAGCAGTGGGATTGCTGGGTCGTATGGTAGTTCTGCTTTTAGTTTTTTAAGGAACCTCCATACTGTTCTCCATAGTGCTGTATCAATTTACATTCCCAGCAACAGTGTATGAGAGTTCCCTTTTCTCCACAACTTCTCCAGCATTTATTGTTTCTAGATTTTTTGATGATGTCCATTCTGACTGGTGTGAGGTGATACCTCATTGTAGTTTTGATTTGCATTTCTCTAATAATTAGTGATGTTGAGAATTCTTTCATGTGTTTGTTGGCAATCTGTTTATCTTCTTTGGAGAAATGTCTATTTAGGTCTTCTGCCCATTTTTGGATTGGGTTGTTTGTTTTTTTGATATTGAGCTGCATGAGCTGCCTGTAAATTTTGGAGATCAATCCTTTGTAAGTTGCTTCATTTGCAAATATTTTCTCCCATTCTGAGGGTTGTCTTTTCATCTTGTTTATGGTTTCCTTTGCTGTGCAAAAGCTTTTAAGTTTCATTAGGTCCCATTTGTTTATTTTTGTTTTTATTTCCATTTCTCTAGGAGGTGGGTCAAAAAGGATCTTGCTGTGATTTATGTCCAAGAGTGTTCTGCCTATGTTTTCCTCTAAGTGTTTTATACTGTCTGGCCTTACATTTAGGTCTTTAATCCATTTTGAGTTTATTTTTGTGTATGGTGTTAGGGAGTGTTCTAATTTCAATCTTTTACATGTAGCTGTCCAGTTTTCCCAGCACCACTTATTGAAGAGGCTGTCTTTTCTCCATTGTGTATTCTTGCTTGCTTTATCAAAAATAAGGTGACCATATGTACATGGGTTTATCTTGGGGCTTTCTATCCTGTTCCATTGATCTATATTTCTGTTTTTGTGCCAGTACCATACTGTCTTGATTACTGTAGCTTTGTAGTATAGTCTGAAGTCAGGGAGTCTGATTCCTCCAGCTCTGTTTTTCTTTCTCAAGATTGCTTTCGCTATTCGGGGTCTTTTGTGTTTCCATACAAATTGTGAAATTTTTTGTTCTAGTTCTGTGAAAAATGCCATTGGCAGTTTGATAGGGATTGCATTGAATCTGCAGGTTGCTTTGGGTAGTATAGTCATTTTCACAATGTTGATTCTTCCAATCCAAGAACATAGTATATCTCTCCATCTGTTTGTATCATCTAATTTCTTTCATCAGTGTCTTATAGTTTGCTGCATACAGGTCTTTTGTCTCCTTAGGTAGGTTTTTCTCCTAGGTATTTTATTCTTTTTGTTGCAGTGGTAAATGGGAGTGTTTCCTTAATTTGTCTTTCAGATTTTTCATCATTAGTGTATACGAATGCAAGAGATTTCTGTGCATTAATTTTGTATCCTGCTACTTTACCAAATTCATTGATTATCTCTAGTAGTTTTCTGGTAGAGTTTTTAGGATTCTCTATGTATAGTATCATGTCATCTGCAAACAGTGACAGCTTTACTTCTTCTTTTCTGATTTGGATTCCCTTTATTTCTTTTTCTTCTCTGATTGCTGTGGCTAAAACTTCCAAAACTATGTTGAATAATAGTGATGAGAGTGGACAGCTTTGTCTTGTTCCTGATCTTAGTGGAAATGGTTTCAGTTTTTCACCACTGAGAATGATGTTGGATGTGGGTTTGTCATATATGGCCTTTATTATGTTGAGGTGAGTTCCCTCTTTGCCTATTTTCTGGAGGGTTTTTATCATAATGGGTGTTGAATTTTGTCAAAAGCTTTTTCTGCATCTATTGAGATGATCATATGATTTTTATCTTTCACTTTGTTAATATGATGTATCACACATTGATTGATTTGCGTATATTGAAGAATCCTTGCATTCCTGGGATAAACCCCATTTGATCATGGTGTATGATCCTTTTAATGTGCTTTGGATTCTGTTTGCTAGTATTTTGTTGAGGATTTTTGCATCTATGTTCATCCGTGATATTGGCCTGTAGTTTCCATTCTTTGTGACATCTTTTTCTGGCTTTGGTATCAAGGTGATGGTGGCCTCATAGAATGAGTTTGGGAGTGTTCCTCCCTCTGCTATATTTTGGAAGAGTTTGAGAAGGATAGGCATTAGTTCTTCTCTAAATGTGTGATAAAATTCACCTGTGAAGCCATCTGGTCCTGGTCTTTTGTTGGTTGGAAGATTTTTAATCACAGTCTCAACTTCAGTGCTTGTGATTGGTCTGTTTATATTTTCTATGTCTTCCTGGTTCAGTCTCAGAAGGTTGTACTTTTCTAAGAATGTGTCCATTTCTTCCAGGTTGCCCATTTTATTGTCATATAGATGATCCTTTGTATTTCTGCAGTGTTAGTTGTTACTTCTCCTTTTTCATTTCTAATTCTATTGATCTGAGTCTTCTCTTTTGTTTTCTTGATGAGTCTGGCTAATTGTTTATCAATTTTGTTTATCTTCTCAAAGAACCAGCTTTTAGTTTTATTGATCTTTGCTATTGTTTCTTCATTTCTTTTTCATTTATTTCTGATCTGATCTTTATGATTTCTTTCCTTCTGCTAACTTTGGGGTTTTTTGTTCTTCTTTCTCTAATTTCTTTAGGTGTAAGGTTAGGTTGTTTCTTTGAGATGTTTCTTGTTTCTTGAGGTAGGATTGTATTGCTATAAACTTCCCTCTTAGAACTGCTTTTGCTGCATCCCATAGGTTTTGGGTCATCGTGTTTTCATTGTCATTTGTTTCTCGGTATTTTTTGATTTCCTCTTTGATTTCTTCAGTGATCTGTTGGTTATTTAGTAGTGTACTGTTTAGCCTCCATGTGTTTGTATTTTTTACAGATTTTTTTCCTGTAATTGATATCTAGTCTCATAACGTTGTGGTCGGAAAAGATACTTGATACAATTTCAACTTTCTTAAATTTACCAAGGCTTGATTTGTGACCCAAGATATGGTCTATCCTGGAGAATGTTCCATGAGCACTTGAGAAGAAAGTGTATTCTGTTGTTTTTGGATGCTTTGGTTTTTAATCATCCTGTTAGGGCCTCCCAACTTTCTCACATCATAGTATACACAGAAAATTATAGAATTTGCACAGCACACTTGAGTAAGTATATGTGGTTACTCGGGGCCAGGTTTCTGGCTACCTAGGACCTGCCTGAAGGCTATGTCAGAACATGAAGGTTACTCAAAACATGGAAATTGAGAAACTCTCCTTGGTATTCAGCACCATGCTACTCATTTAACTGGGGTTTGGTGCACCTTTGTAAGCTCTTCTTTTTAACTAGGAATAATAAAGCTACTGGGGTTTCTAAAATCAGATATATGTATATGGTTATCAGAAAAAATACACTTTATACTTTTATAGAACTGTGATTTATAAAGTGTTTTCACATACTACTTCATGTGACTATCACAAAACCTGTGAGATAAGAAAGTAGGTATTATTTGTGCTATTTTATAAATGAAGCTAAGACTTGGAGGGGCAAGTAACTTCCCAAAGCTATGAAATGGCAGAACCAGGACTGGAAACTAGCACTTCTAACTCCATGTTCATTTTTCTTTCTTTTCCACTCTGATTAATTAAGCTCCCCCACTCCCACCCCACCCCACCCAGCTAATAATGATGTTTCTAAAACCCAGGGTAAAATATCAGTGAGATCATTAAGTTTCAAATGAAAGGTAAAAGCTTATATCCTAAAATCTGGGCTTTTTTATTTTTAAGACTTATTTTCTATTCTAATCAACAAACCATTAGAGTGTACCAGAAATTAACAAAATGCTATGTTTTATCATATTCATCACTTAAGAGAAAGACCCAAGTGTCCTCACACTATTAAACATAAAAGTTTTACGTTTTACAGTTAACTTGCTGAGGCAGCCAACTGCAGCCCCAATGGGGAAGTGCTGCAAGGTATTTGGAGATAAGAGAATGTCTCAAATAGAGAAACCAGATGCGTTATGAAAAATGCGTAGAGGTCTGCATGGCTGTTGGATAAAGAAGACATATACCCCTCTGCCCTTGAGCAATATGAACAGTTAAATTCCTTTATTCTTATATCATCTATTGAAGTCAGCAAGTTCTTCCAGGAAGAATCAATAAGATGGCTGCATACTTAGAAAGGATGCCAGTAAGCTATCCATTACTTCTCTTTACAGACATAAAATGAAGAAAATGTAATTTATTCAAATTGTGGGGAGAATAATATGGTAACCTACCATAAGCAACATGCAAGCCTACTTAAAATAATAGCATTATCATTCTGGGTACCTCAAGGATCCAGCAAAAAGAGAATAATTCACAATACAATTTGTTAATTCTCTGTCACTGAATGATTGTTAATAGGACAGTTCTTTCAAAGGAATGATTCTTCAGGAGCCAAGTGTTTGGAAAGGAGGTTAGCTGTGTTCCAAATATTAGAAAGTTTAATTTTCGGTATTCTTCCTTTGTTTATTCCAATAAGCCTTGTTGAAGCAGTATTCTGTGTCCCCTCTATGTCATGCTAGTTGTGAGTGGTTACTTTTAAAATGGAAAAGCCTTGATGAGGCAGTAAGAAGGACATGGGGAGGCTCTGGTGGTAGACATCTAGCTGTGTCTTTTATTAACTGTGTGACAGACAAGTTATTTAGCTACTCTTAAATCTCCGATTCTCATCTGTAAAATGGGATGACAGAAAATCCTACCTACCTAACAGGAATTGTCGTTTCTAAAAAGATGATACATTTAAAGTGCTCGGCACAGTACCTAGTGCCCCTTCATCTTCCTCAGTCAGGGTTTCTCTCCCCAATTTCAGCAAACACT
Source organism: Balaenoptera physalus (assembly GCF_965194825.1). Lineage (NCBI taxonomy): Eukaryota > Metazoa > Chordata > Mammalia > Artiodactyla > Balaenopteridae > Balaenoptera > Balaenoptera physalus. The sequence continues at coordinate 29,310,363 of NC_138891.1, forward strand.
TCCTTCTCTCCCTGTGTTTCACATCAGCACAAAACCTTAGAGTTGCTGGTGAAGAAACTCCATTTTAGGGCAAGAAATTCAGTTGCATTAAAAAAATATTGTTAGGTGAGCAGTAGTTTATTGGAATTTTACATTTGAAAATAATAGTAATTAACTAAATGTCATAAATCAAAATAAGAACCTTGGGTTTCATTTCTTAACATAGAACAGGGCTTCCCTGGTGGCGCAGTGGTTAAGAATCTGCCTGCCAATGCAGGGGACACGGGTTCGAGCCCTGGTCTGGGAAGATCCCACATGCCGCGGAGCAACTGGGCCCGTGAGCCACAACTACTGAGACTGCGCGTCTGGAGCCTGTGCTCCGCAACAAGAGAGCCTGTGATAGTGAGAGGCCCGTGCACCACGATGAAGAGTGGCCGCCGCTTGCCACAACTAGAGAAAGCCCTCGCACAGAAACGAAGACCCAACACAGTCATAAATAAATAAACATCGAACAAAACCTGTTTTTGTGTTTTCACTTATTCAATGGTGAAATAGAATAAAATGTTGCCATATGGCAATGACTACAGCTACAAAGAGATATCTAGATATTCATATTCATATACAGCATGCATTTTTTATTCCCTGCTTTTAAAGCTGAATAATTCTTAAAATAAGACAACAGAATTCAAAAAATCAACAAAAATAACAGTTGTTATTTATAAAGAATTTTTATGCACTAGGCAGTATATCTTAATCCTCCTATTGAAATGGTTACTATTATTATGTGGTTTTTTTTACAACTGAAATGAACAGATCAATGAATCATCACATCTCATGTACCTATGACCCAGGCCATTAATTAGAATGCCAATGGCACCCCAGAAGCCACCCTTGGGCCCCTTTCAATAACCACCCTCTTGCTCTTCCCCAGAGTTAACTTTCCTGACACTGTATGTCTATAGTTTAGTTTTGCTATTATCTTTTTCAATAGATGGAAAGAGATTACTTAATTCACTGGATGTCTCACACTTAGGAATTAGCCTAGCCCAAATTTGAACCCCTGTCAAACAGGGAAGCACTGATTCGCTAAACTCTATTGCAACACTTGTCTATTATCCCAAATACAAGTACACATTTAAAGCTGAAGATGAAGATCTTTCAAAAGTCATGAAGCACAGTAGGAGGAAAATGAAAAATCAAACTCAAATCTCTATTCTGGCCCCTTCTACAACCTTTGCACTAAGATCCCATTGGAGTCAGAAACCCAGTTCTGCCTCTTTACATCACTGTGACCCTGAACAAGTCATTCCAACTCTTTGAGCCTCGGTTTTCTCATGAGTCAAATGAGAACAGTGACTTCTTTTTTGTAGAATTGAGGTAAAGACTAGAGGTGAGCTGTGTAGAGCCTGGCACATTGCAGGTGTTCAATGAACAGAAGCTGTTAAAATTAGCATTATAGTCCTTGGCTCAAAGAACTTTTGCCTGTTCAGCCTATTTTATATCTATACTTAATTCTAGAGAATACTCCAATATTTGGTATAATATCATCACATCACGGGAACTTTTAAATTTTGTAAGGAGAGAATTTTATGAATTTGTCTTTTCTAGAGTATGTACTTAATGATATCTAGTTATATCGATGCTTATAAGTATTATTCCAAGTTAACACTATAGGCAAGAAAAACTTCTAACAGCATTTTGAGAATAGAGTGTAATTCTTTTGGTGCAACCAACGAAGACTCATAGAGCAAGACCTGCAGAGGGGAAAAGATTATTTTCCAACCAGTAGATGCCTCCATGCTGTTTCCTGCTATCATGAAGAATAAAAGCTACATTTCTAGAATGGTACTGAAGCAGAACAATGCCAATAGGATCTAAGGCCAAAGTCTTGAGCTGTGAAGAAAGCAAGATGACGAGAACAGCAAAAATGAGGAGCAAAAGAGACATTAATGTTTTAGAAAACCTGCTTGTAATGTATAGCTGGAACCAGTTGATACAAGCACATTTTTAAGATGTGGAAATTTTTTTCCTTTAGGTTTTAACCTTGAAAGTGAGTCTCCTGTGAGGGCCACTCATGATGTTTGAGACTCAGGCCAACTTCATCGGGCATTCTCTAAACATATAGGGCTACAACAGTAAAAAAAGAGATGGGATTTTAGTACCATAGTCCAGATTTATTCTATAGCACCATTGAAGGTAATGCCAGAAGCCTCCGAAGAAACAAGTTTGAATTTTCCCATTCCTCATCCCCATTCATACCTAATAATAAATACAAAACCAATTTTAAAGATGGTGTAGCTATCTATGTATGAATATGCATACCTATATATTTACTAATTTCAAAGCAAATAAACACTTTGGAAAAATATCTATTACCCTAATAGAATCACATAAGAATTTTAACTGCAATTGGAAATAGAGTTTTAAAAATAATCATCCAAATAAAGAAATTCCTTAAAAACTATGGCTAATCAACCAGAAGACCTATTTCCCAAGTTTAGTAAATGAACATATGGTTTTTCCCACAGCAAGAATGCTTGGTGTGTGAAAGTTATTTATATTAAAATCTTTGAGTGACCTCTTGATTTTTTTTTGTAAGTTTATTTTCTTGAAATTGTGTCCAATAGGAGTTTCCTCAGGCTGCCATTAGAGGGCATAAAAGAATAATTGTGGAGGCCAAAATCACGTAGCCCCAAAATTAACCCTGAAGGAAAAACCAACAATTTAATTTTGGTTTCAAAAGAAGAATATACAAAAAATGAATAGTAGAAATAATTTATATATAAGAAGTTTTGATGAAAGCAGCCATCTATAAAGAAATTAGGAATTAATAGTTATTTTATGTGTAAAAGACAAAAGCAAAAAACTAAAGTTTTAAGAAGTTTAGTTTGATAATCTCAAAAGTAGTTCCTATGCATTAGCAGTCACTAGAGTACATGATAAAAAAAAAAATAAGAGAGAGAAAGAGGGGATGATCAGGAAGGGAAAGAGAACCACACAGAGAATGACAGTGGTAAAATCTCATCTCAAATTTTGACTCATGACATGTAAAAAAGTATTAAAGAAAAAAGTCAGGAATATATCATTCTTTGAGAAGCATAGGATCGATTTCATGGCTTCAAAGTCTTTTCCCCCCAACTGCCCTCTCTCTGGTTTACCTGCATAACTTCCTTCTTACCTAAAGGCCATGACAACAAAAACTCAGTCTAAAGAAAACCAGATCTCAAACACAGGAGAATAAACCAAATCTTCCTATTCTTTGTATCACTCGCTGTTTTAAAGGATTTTAAACATATACACCACTCCTAAATGCCACGCTTAAAACTTGCAAAGTTAATGGATTCATATCCAATTAGGAACATATTTCCTCCCCCAATAAATGTTAATGAAGTTGGTACCAACCTATTCAATGTATTTATAACTCAGGGAAAGAAAGAGACAACCTATATTTCAGAATAATATAAAACCCTCTTTTATATTGGCTGTCTCCTTTGTAGCAATCACTCTCACCTTTACTGAATTCCAGGGTAAATTTATGATATCGATACCTTTCTTTAATTTATAAAACAGTAAAATCCCAAGATCGCCTTCAAACACAAGGAACTCAGTCACAATATGTTTCTATCACACTATGAAGACTGTTAAGACTCCCAATAGGGCACTTTGACTTAAATCCTATAAATTTCCTGCTTAAATTTTCAAACAGGGGGAACCAGGGATGCATATGAGAACATAAACCCACCTTTTGGTGATGGTTCTATACTAGTCTGTATTGCTAAAGGGTATAAAAAGGGCCATAAAGGAACTGGAATTATGCTGAACAGGATCTCAGACTCCACAATCTATTTGTAAACACAGACCTCTGGAAAGTGCACAGAGACAGATGGGGAAAATATTTTTAACTCTGTGGGATAGAGGGAGGCACTTAGCAAGCCATCTACCCCATAAGACCCATTCTGAATGACCAACAAATATATCTGACAGTTATAAATGAAGCAGGTAGCAAACAGTATCTACATATGTCAGACACACATCTCATTTTTAAAATTGTTTCACTTCCTACAACATTTAGTATGTAGACAAAACTCATATAAGAGCTAAAAATAAGCTAAATTTTGGAATTTATCCTTCATCTTAAGTTCCATCATGAAAGACTTAAGATATATCTTTGTTGATATTCCCTGTCTTTAAGAAGTACAGAAAACGGGAATATGTAGCTAAAATAAGTTGGGGGTTTCCTTTATCTGGATTGAAAAAAACAATTGTGGCTTCCGTTCTGATTATTCAAGAACAATTTCATCTTAAGGCCTCAAACCCCTCTACTCTTTTGTCTCATAGATATTGTCATCAAGTTACAGCTGTATTTTTATTAATTTGTCTCCTCCTCCAGAATATTAGTTATTTAATGGTAGAAACTTATTCTAAAAACAGAAGCTAGTACAGAAAAGGCCCTTGATACATATTTGGTGTATTAATCTGACTGAGGAAAGGCTCAGTACCAAATAAAAATATCTTCAGGTCTATAATTTATAACTATATTATCTGTTCTCTTTGACAAAATTTATTGAGCATTCATTATATGCCAGAGACTGTCATAGGCACTGGAACACAGCAATAAATATGATGATTAAAAAGGTCCCTTGTCTTTACAGAGCTTACCTTCTTTGGGGGTAGCCAATAAGAAAAAAGCATCTGCAAATAAACAAGGCAATGATAAGAAGGAAATAAGTGCCAGGAATATAAAAGGAGTCTAACACACATAGGAACAGTGCGGAGTTCCTACCTTCACAAAAAAACAAACAAACAAACAAAAAAACACTTCTGTTTGAAGAATATGAAAAACTTAGAAAGATAAAATAGCTGACAGTATCATAAGGGTGTGATAAAAGGCCTTCAATTAATATTATGTGCTGCCTTGACATCCGAAACCAGGAAAGTCTCAAAACGGCCTAACCTCAAATTCCTCTCCCAACTCTGCTCTTGTGTATAATGTCGCCTAGCTGAACACTCCTTATCAGATGTACCAAAAATAGTTCCTGCTTATCCCTGAATAGCAGGTTTCACTTCCCTGCCAGCCCTTGGAATTATTCAAAGTAGCCAATCATAGCTTCCCACAGCAACCAGAGGAACATCACATTTTTACTATTACAGAGTCTGCTTCCCACAGCCCTTGCTTGTTTTGTTCACTGTGTTCCTGAGTGCAAGCCCTGTGTAGCCTGGGGTGGTGTCAGATGTCTTCCTCCCCCGGGCTGGGAGTTTATGTGATTAATAAACTGCTGTCAATGTCATCTGCCTGGTGTTGAGTGTGGTGTGCTCTGCCATCCCCATAACACTAGGGTGGGAATCCCTCACCACCACCATTGTGACTAGGAGACAATCAAAACAAAAGGTCCTACATTTCCAGCTGGATGTCCCACAAAGAAAGACAGTGTTCTTTGTAATTCCATGCAAAGAGTACTAGCCTTGGACCCAGAAACTCCAAGACAAATCTTTTCACCTCCCTTGAGCCTCACTCAGTTTCCTGAATCAATAAGATGAGGATGTCCTTAATACTTTGAAGTTAATTTCAAGTAAAAGAATGTTTGAAAAGTTCCCAGGCACATTGTAGATTCCCAAAATGTGTTTGCCTCTCTTACACAATGTCCTTAGTGGTTCATTAGACTCTGGATAAAGAGAAGTTTTCCCATATCCCTGACACCTCAAATGGCTTCCCATGGTTATGCCTTTGAAGGTACCTTTTCCCCTCTTACCCCTAGTTGTTCCCCCTATCTAAAACCTTCCTAGCTTTTGCCAGGATGAAGTATTCTTTCAATTGTGTTAATACCCATAACACCATGGCACACATTTGACACTTCTGATTCACGAGCATCTATTGCTATTTTTTTCTGTGAGTTCATGTCATCTCCCCAACCAAGAGTCCACTCTTTAACTCCTTTAACATACTGCTTTACATCTCCAAAGTCTTGTACATAAGTAAATAGTAAATGTCAATAAACTCTGAGGTGGATGGATCTAGAGTCTGTCATACAGAGTGAAGTAAGTCAGAAAGAGAAAAACAAATACCGTATGCTAACACATATATATGGAATCTAAAAAAAAAAATGGTCATGAAGAACCTAGGGGCAAGATGGGAATAGAGACGCAGATCTACTAGAGAATGGACTTGAGGACACTGGGAGGGGGAAGGGTAAGCTGGGAGAAAGTGAGAGAGTGGCACGGACATATATACACTACCAAATGTAAAATAGCTAGCTAGTGGGAAGCAGCCGCATAGCACAGGGAGATCATCTTGGTGCTTTGTGACCACCTAGAGGGGTGGGATAGGGAGGGTGGGAGGGAGGCTCCAGAGGGAGAGGATATGGCGATATATGTATACATAGAGCTGATTCACTTTGTTATACAGCAGAAACTAACACACCATTGTAAAGCAATTATACTCCAATAAAGATGTTAAAAAGGGCTTCCCTGGTGGTGCAGTGGTTGAGAATCTGCCTGCCAATGCAGGGGACACGGGTTCGAGCCCTGGTCTGGGAAGATCCCACATGCCGCGGAGCAGCTGGGCCCGTGAGCCACAATTACTGAGCCTGCACGTCTGGAGCCCGTGCTCCGCGACAAGAGAGGCCGTGATAGTGATAGGCCCGCGCACTGCGATGAAGAGTGGCCCTCGCTTGCTGCAACTGGAGAAAGCCCTCGCACAGAAACGAAGACCCAATGCAGCCAAAAATAAATAAATAAAATAAAATAATAAAAAAATAAAAAAGATGTTAAAAAAAAAAAGTCAGTAAACTCACTAAACATTTATCATCGTACCTCTCTCTTCCTTTTTGCTTATTCTGGAATAAAAGCACTGGTGAAAAAATATTTGGAATTTGCATCAACACAGAGGTCATATGTTAAAATAAGGACATGTCTCATAGTGAAAATAGATTTAAACAGATTCTAAAGTTTTGACATGAGGGTTAAATATATTGAGGGTTGGTTTTGATTATTGGACTCGACTCTTAAGGTATTTGTATTTGCATAGGAAATTCAATTTATAAAAGTAGCTATCAAAACATATGCAGAGCCATTATTTACTTTCTGTAGGCAGGTTCTCAACCATTAAATCTTTGTTTTTTATAACATTGAAAAACAGGAAGTTTTCCATCTCGGCAAAGTACCACACAGCCCTACAGCAAAGTGATCAACTTTTGAGACTCCTGATTGACTGGATGTATTAAACAGACTTCCTAAAATGCCTCCAAAGCTATCAAAGAAAGAAAGAAATCCTATCAGTGATGGGTACACTGTCATCTACTCAGTGCTCTTTATAAAACCTTTTATTTACAATGTATTCCACAGCAAAAAAATTTCTAACCTCTAATTGAAATTGTATTCCTGTTCATAAACACATCTATATGAACCCATTTTAGATACTGAATATATCCAAGCAGCTAAAAAAAAATGAAACCCCCGGAGTAACAAAAAGGCAACTGGCTGGCCTGTAGGCATATTTTACTTGAACAGCATAATGCTTTAAATATTTGAAACCTAATGCTTTCAAAGAGGGCAAGTACTGTCACATTTCCTGAGGACTTTGTTAGTCCCTCCTGTCTCACACCTGGCTTGATTCCTACCTGTGCCTACATCAACCTGTCTCGCCCACAGTGTTTTGAGTCTGCAGAAACATCTTTAAGAGGCAGGCAGGTCCTAGAAAAATAACACTGAAAGGGAAAGTCAGATATCCTGGTTGCTAATCATGTCTCTAACTACCTGTGCGACCTTGGGGAAGTCACCACATTTTCCTGGGCCTCATTTATGTCAACTGAGAAATTAAAGGCTCAGCTAAATGCTGATGTCACATCCAACATACGTCCCAAAACATTCCTTACACTTTCTGATAACTAGAAATTGTTTATCACAAAAACCAAAAAGATGAAAGAAATTACGCTTTTCCACACTAATCAATCATCACTTACATTGCTATTTTATCCGTCTTTGATAATGTCTACTCACCACCAAGCAGTTGTTGGCACACCTCCCGATAACTCTTTTTTAATTATATTTTAACCATCTCAAATCCATCACCAAAATTTTTGAAGTCACTGTGGTATTTGAAAATTCCTTTTACCATTCATTCACCAGTATTTCCTTTTAAAATAATGGAACTACCAGGGTTTTCTTTAAAAGAGAGCGAGAGAGAGAAATAATGTGTCATGTTGTAATATTATGGGAGACTTTATTGAAATTGTAATGTTACTTTGACACCAGCAGTATACATTTTATGGAATGATTAGTTTTTAAATTAGCCTTTAAATGAGAAGAAACATATTAGACTTGCTTTAAACTTTTTAAAAGTTTTTTAAAGTATTTTAAAGTATTTTTAAACTGGCTTTTACATTTTTGAGACCTAAAAGTACAGTTCACTTAAGAGTGAACTTAAGAGTCCTTAAGAGTCCTTAAGGTGGCATTCTTAGTGTTCACGGCTGACTCTCCTGCTGGTGCTCAGTGGATGCCAAGTCACCATAAAAAAAGTGCATTTTTGGATGGTGGCATGAATTACTGGGAGGGACAGATTCAGGACACCTCCTCAAAAGGCCCGTGATAAACTTTTCTACATTTTTTCTTAGGCACATGTTATTATTCAAAACAAATTTCTACAGTAATTGCAAGTACAGTCCCAGTCACTCTCTATTTGATGTAATAAAAATGTTTAAAATTTTAGGATTAAATGTCATTCTATATGCCTAATTTAAAGACTTAGCCAAGGCTCTAAAAACAACTTCAAGATATATTTACATTAAAATGTACAATTTTCTGACAGCTTCAAACACAATTTTATTTTAAATTCGGAACAGAAAGTTCAACTTAAAAATACTGAAGATCTAAATTGCAAAAGAGTCATCAGTCCAGAGGTGATTGTCAAAGTGATCTTAATTGGATTTTCATGAAGAAAAGCAGTCCTTATGTTAGAAAATGGAAATAACCTCTTTGTCTCTATAGAAGTCAATTGGTCACAACTGTTATGCAGAACTTTTATGATGGGAATGCTTCTGGATAATTGTAATAACAAATGTAAAGATCCTGTTACTTTCATTATTTATTTTTTTTTTTTGTGAATAATACAACCAAGTCATGTCCATTAAAAAATTAAATAAAATATGCTGAAATGCAAAGATTTAGGAAAGCCCACCACTGCAGGGGGAAAAGGGTATTCCAATAGTGTTTTTCTCAATGACAAGTCTATTTTTTATCAACTAATAGGACTCTCTCTTTCCTGAGTTAAACAAAAGCCACTAGTTGTGCTCTAACAAAGGATTTTATTTCACAATCATTTAATTCTTCTACTTGCTTAACACCTGCTGGTTGCAGTGACAGAACTCACTTCTAATGAATTTATTTGACTATCCAGTACTCAGTAAAGCATACAACAGGTGCCAATCAATATGTATTTGGGAAACAGACCCTAAAGTGACGACATTATAGAGGAAATGCTTCTTACAGGGTTATAGAAAAACCTCTTGGGGCTAACACATTGAAGAAACTGAAGAGTGAGAAGGCCAAAGAAGAAGGTGCTATCTGGGAAGATGGCAATATTTGCCTTGAGCTAAAATATAAAATAACTCAAATAACAAAATTATAGGAACTTGACAAAGAAACATAGGACAAATTTAACGCAGTTCTTTCCTAGAACATTCGTAAATGGTAGCATACCTAAAGAGAGATTATTATTTTGGTTGTTCCCAAAAGAATGCATATCAAAGGCAAAAGTATTTATAGGTTATTCTAATTCTATCATCTTATGTCTTTGACAAAGAGGATTCTTAGTTTGGAGTAAGAATGTAAAACATAAAGGAGGTTACATATAAAAAAAATCTATAATCCTAAATTTGAATAGAAAATGTCAATATGAATTCATATGCAGTACTGCAGAATATGTGTGTGTGAGTGACAGAGTGTGAGTGTAAAATATACTAGTTTTCTCTACTGAAGAAGCCTAGAAAAATGACTATGTTTCCCTAGTGCCCAGATAATGATCTTAAAATATTATTTACTTCTAAGAGAAACTAGCACTTAGAGAAATGAGTCATTCCAGGTCTGGGGAAGATGAACCTGGAACATCATTATATTGGATGAAGAAGAAATTAAGACTATTAGGACCATGTCAAAGGACTCAGGTGCTAACTTCAAGAGGTTCCCACTGGCCAATGATGCAATAATTTGAGCTTCAAAAAGAATAATTTCAATTGAAATAAAGATGTTTTAATCTATGAGTTTAAAATAATTTTAAAAATATATTAATAGGTCATTTTCTGAGGGTAATAGGGAGTCAACTCATTATCTTGAAAACTGACAACTGAAGGAAAAGAATCAAGCATTTATCCTGACTTTCCTGAATGAACTGTTCTACTAGGTAACCAAATAGGTCAGGGAAAGTATCTATTGTATACACCTAATATTTGAAAAAGGAATGATAGAACTAGAATATCACTGTTTGCAACCCCCAATAAATGAATAGGTCTAGGCACTGAGCATCAACAGCAGCTAACATCAGGAAAAGAGGGAAAAACAGCATTAAGTGCCTCTTGATGAAAGAAAACACAAAAGTAGCAAACCTGAGTCTGATCAAGCCTCTGAATCCAGCTGCTAAGTTTCAGGGAATATGCAGACCAGAGGAATTTATAGAATTGCAGTCAATGTTTCCCAAAGTTATTCTCAAATAAATTATTATTCAATAAAGAAATTATAAATTTCTTTATAAATTATAAAGAAAAGAAAAAGATGAAAGAACATGTAGATTAAATGAGACTTTATTAAAAACTTAATTTTTTTATTGTGCAAGATTAAACTATAATGTCAAGGATGAACACTTCAGTGGTAAAATGGTAAGGAAATGGTGACTATAAAACTCAAAAGAGTAGTTACTTTTGGGAGAGGGAAGGGTCTATGACTGGCAGTTGGCAACTGAGGAGCTTCTGCAGTAAGTGGTAAAATTCTAGTTCTTGACCTGGGTAGTTGTTAAAATGATGTAGCACCTTAAAAGAATCCATTAAACCATACATTTGTGTGTTTTTCGGTATGTGTGCTTTAAAACAAAATAGTTTTAAGAAAAGTTTTTGTAGAGTAATTCAATAGCAAGTTTATAGTTTAACAACATGATACTAAAAATATTCAGAGGAATATTACTTCTCTTAGAAGAAGAAAATAATTCATCATGATGTAATAGGTAAAATAAGGTTCAAATTCTTTTTGCCTTTGAAAGTAATGCAGATATTGTTTATAAAATAAAGTGGTAACCACAAAATCCAACATCACCGTAAAGACTGATTAGTCAAAATCATTAACAAGAATGTTGTGTTCATTGCCTATTAGGGAACTCTTGGGATTATATGAGACTGTTAATGCTTTTTATTGCTTACTGAACTAAATAATCAGCCTGCAGATAGAATATGGGCCATTTAAAAATCTTAATAGTTTTATATGGATTAAGAAGGAGGGAAAGCACTTTAACAGTTGAAAACCGAAATAAATAGGTTAACTTAAAAGAAGCTTCTTTTGCTTAAGTTAAATCTATTTTTTTAAATCACATGCTAGAGTATCTCTAACCAAAATAAAGATAAAAAAGTAGCTTCTAAACTAACCAATGAGAATAGGAGAGTGATAGGCAATACCTATTGTTTTCTATTGGCACAAATACTGGTAAAAAATTTTTGTGGTACTTGTTTAATTTAGAATAGTAAAATCCATTGTTTTTGAAATATTTAAAATTGTTTGAAGCATAATAGACTTTGAAAATAAATATCATATTGTTCAAATTTACAAATTTATACCTGCAACAAAATGGCATATTGCATTTCTAAGCTGTTTAAAGAAAATAAATACTAGTTTTCTGAATTTGACTTCATAAGGAGTTTAGTTATTCTAAGCTTTCTATTGATATGAACTAAATAAGCAAGGTGTTTAATTTTAAAAGCACAGTCATGGCAGCATTTGGCAAGCACATATGAAGAAAATAGAGCTTACACCACAGATAAAACAAACAGGCAACTTCTAGCCCTTCAGCTAGAAGACCCAATAGGGAAAAATTAAAACATAAAAGAAAGAAGCTCATTTTGAACAAATTACAACTACATAAGATTTATACAGCTTAAGTATAATTGGTTTTCTTTGCATCCCAATGTTAATTATGATATATATTAAAATATATGGAATTCATGATATAAAAATTATATATATGTGTGTATACATATGTTTACATATGTGTGTGTATATATATATATATAAATATATGAAATTTTGGATACATACTGCTTTGAGAATATGGCAATTTGATTCTGTAATCTTTTCTGAGGCCAATGACATAATTCATTCTAGGGCTTTAATAATTTACGTTTAAAAGGAATTATTAGTTATTTTGCATGTCACCCAACCTACCATTTTAGATCTTTTTGACATCATACCTGTTACAAAAAAGCCTTGTGGTTATCAGTTATCTCACCATCTCTACACACTTCCAGATATCCTTACCTTATCTACTATTCATCTAATGTTTCAGTGATTTTCTTGCCATTTCCCTGCTCAAGAGTTTAAACTCTTCAATTTGGATTTAAAATTTTTTCACTCATTCTTTCATACATGCATTCAATAAACATCCCAGTGTTCCAGGGACTAATGTCCCAGCACGGACATTGCGATATAAAGATTAATCAGACATAGGCATTATTTAAATGGCAACAAAAAATAGCTAGTGGCAATACCATGTGATGAGGGCTGTGATGGCACAGAGAGTTATACTGTAGGATTGTAAAACATAAGCACCTAGTCCATATTGGGGGGGAGGGGCTGGTAGAGGGGTTGGTAAGGATGAAGGCAAATCAAAGGAGGCTTCCTCAAGAAAATGGTGGTATTAGATCAGGGGAGGCCTTGTATATTACACTAAGAAACCATAATTTTATTCTGAAGGTTTGGGGAGATCATTGAAAGGTTTTAAACAAGGGAATCATATGATCTATTTTTCTGTTTAGAAAAATCACTAAGGCTGCAATGTGGCCAATGGACTGAAGAAGATCAAGACTAGAGACCAGAAGGCCAGTAAGGAGACTAATCTTGTAATTTAAAGAATAAACTGTAGAGTCCCGGACAAAGAAAATAGCCATAGGATTAAGAAAAAAAAGAGTCAAAAGATAATTAAAAATAGAATTGTTAGGATGTGGTTGCTGGAGGTATGAGAGAATGCAGATTTTGAACAATGTGCGATTGTAAGGGTTCACTGAGATCACGAATAGAGGACGAAGCACATACTATTAGGATGAGCATGAGCTCAGTTTTGAACACATTGAATTTGAAGTGCCCATGGAATAGCCAAAGGGTAATGTCCAGTAGAAAACCGAATGTCTCCCTCTCTCCCTCCCCCCTACCCCTCCCTTGTACTGGACTACAGATATAGATTTGAGAGTCATGCATACATAGTACCTGAAGCCATGAGACTGGAATAAACTACTATTAAAGTGGGAAAAGTAGAGCCCAAAATGTATACAAACAGTAGTCAGACCAGGGGAAAACCAAGAGACTATGGTAACATATAAGTTCATAGAAATGAGTTTATAATAGTAAGGAGTGACCAACCAAGCTTTAGAGTATAAAAACTGGAAAAATATGTGATTATTGATTATCAGTGATTCTGGCAAGAGCCATTTCTAATTGTCTGATTGTAGAGGAAGCCAGGTGGCAATGGATTTTAAAATTTATAGGAAATTAGAATGTAAAACAGCAAATGTCAACATTCTCAATGAAAGAAACAGCAGTAACTGGAGGGATACCAGTAACTGTGTAGAAGGAAGATATTTTTAAGCAGGATCTATACCTGAGCAGGTAGAGCCAATGGAGAGGGAGAGAGAGATTAAGAGTAGGAGAAAGGCAACAAATGATTAACTAAGGCTCCTGATGAGTTAAGAGGAAATGGAATTCATAGCTAATGTTGAGGATGTAGCCTTGGAAAGGATAAGTGTTATCTCTTTCACTAAAATTGGAGAAAAGAAGCAAAAATGAATATGTATATTAATATGATGATTAATATTAATTAATATGGGTTCCTCCTCCCAATACACTCTCACCAAGGAATGGAAAGAAATTCAAAGGCATGTAATAAATATTCAGATATGAATTTGGAAAAAGCAAAAAGTCATATCTGTTGGCATCTTTGTGCTTTGAAGTAAGAAAGTTAACCATCAGAGATATTTGTAGACTTACCAATAAATCAGATGAAATTATTCACATAAATGGATAAAAATTATATGAAAAAGTTTGGTGTTACTTATGGTCAGTCTATTAAATAAGTAAACTATACTTAAAATACTAATTTTAATAGGATAATCTCTTTAAAGAATCAGGTTGTTGCTAAGTCAGTGTATGAAATAGCAAAAGACACAAAGCAAGACTGATAAAGTCCTCTGAGGAGGACTATAAGAGGTGACAGAAATGAACCTGGCACCGAGAGTTAGGAAGTGGCTTTGATATCTAGTCAAAGTGATGTAGGGAGCCACTATAAGCTCCGAAATAAGAGAGAAACATGAAAACAGTCTTGTGCAGAAACACACAGCAAACTTGGAGTTTACCTCAACATCTAACTTTCTTCACATACTGGTTGAATTCTGGTGCTTGAACAGTGAGGCTGTGTGATTTTTGAGGAATTATTATATGGCATAATCTCATTGTTATAGCTTTGGGCATGTATTTTTCATGCCAGGATTAGAAAAGCATTCTGATTATTTCTAGCAGGACCTGTGCTTGGGTTCTGACATTACCTTATCTTAGTTGACTCTCATACTCTAGAGTGAAGCCATCTGGAGCTTTCTACCAATAGAAGAGGTAGCAGATAAATAGGGAATGGCTATATTTAAGTTTTTTCCTTGAAGTATATCCTGCGAGACTTTACTGGTTCCCTCCAACACAGTAAAACTGAAACATTCACAATGGCCTGAAACTGGTTGACTGAATAGGTTGTACTCAATTTTTAAATGGCCACAGTACATCTTTTCTTGGAAGATTCTTTTCATTCTTATCTCAATATTTAATTAAATAGGATAGAAACTTTCAATTCTAGTCAAGATGGAATAAACACACTTCATCCTGTCTCTTTCTCTGAATGCAGCTATAAAACTTAAACAGAATGCATGGAACATCTTAAGGCTCTGAAAAGTAAACAGTACCAGGCACATTGGGGAAGAATACCAAAAGAGAAGTACCTTCAAACTAGCAGTGAATTTACCTTATTCTCCCCTAATAGTAACTACCAGTCTGAACTCAACACAATTTGAACATGAGGTGGACACGGGCACAGACAGGGAAGAAGCTAAAAGAAGCTCTGTAATTCTGGTACAAAAAGCAGAAACGGAGTCTCTTAATTCTCAGAGAGGGTGAGGAAATTTTCCCATATTTTAATTTTTCTCTCTTCTCCCCATTCTCTGGAACTTAAGAAGTGGCAGCAATGACAGTGGTGCATATGGAGGTTTGCAGTAGCCTAAAACTCTGATGGAAAAGAACCTTCCTCTACTATCTGAGGAATGTGCATGGGGAGAACTTCCTTTATTTTTTTCTTTTCTGTCATTGCAAGAAATGGGCACAGTCATGAAAGGTACAAAGCAGAGTAAATGAAGTACCAGCTTTCTAGTGACACAACCAAAAAGAGAAGTCTCAGAGAACCAGAAGAAACTGTGGAAAGGGTGAAGCTTGGGAAAGGGGAACCCAAAGGGAGAGAAATCCTAAAAGCTCTTTATGAATGTGGCTTACCCTTGAGCTTTACACATCTGAATCTGATGCTATTCAGGACACCAAAAACCTTGAAAACTGAACTAAAGACCATTGCTCAAGTTCCAGATTGGCCAATGGGTGACACACACCAAAGACAAATCCAAATAACACTGAAAAATCTTTAAGAACAGAACTTATATTGAAACTGCCATCCACAGAGACTGGGTGGAACTTGTGGCTTAAACTGAGTTAGGTCAATAGTCTGCAAAACAAAAACGTCAACATTTTATGTAGGATTAAAATTAGACCTAAAATCCAGTAACAGTATTCAAAATGTCCAAGATACAATCAAAAACTACTTGGTATATAATGATCAGGAAAATCTCAACTTGCTTGAGAAAAGTGAATCATCAGACAACAACACAGGGATGAGACAAACGTTGAAATAATATAACAAACACTTTAAATCACCTATTATAATCATACTGCAAGAGATAAGGATGAACCCTTTAAGCAAATAGAAAGTCTCAGCAAAGAAATAAAAGAAATAAAGGAGAAACAAAGGGGAATTTTAGAAATGAAAATTACAATAACATATAAAACACCCAATTGATGGGCTCAATAGAAGATGGATATGACAGAAGAAAGAATCACTGAACTTTGAAAACAGATTAGTAAAAAATATTAAATCTGAAAAACAAACATAAAAACATTATAAGAAAGGAACAGTCTCAGGGACTGTTGGCCCTCCCAAAAAGTAAAACATTTGTGTTATTGAAACCTGATAAGGAGACAAGATAGAGTATAATGCAAAAAAATTTTTTGATGAAATAATCATTGAAAACTTCCTAAATTTAGCAAAAAACATAAAGCTACAGATTCCAGAATCGTAGTATACCCCAACAGGATAAAAACAAATCCACAATTGTATACATCATAATTACTGAAGGCAAAGAAAAAAACCTTGAATACAATCAAAGAAAAGTGACAGAATAATGATAGGGGAATAAGGATTCAAGTGGCTTCAGAGTTCACATCAGAAATAGTGGTGATCAGAAGGAAGTGAAACAATGTTTTTAAAGTGCTGAAAAAGATGAACTATCAACCCAGAATTCTATATACATCAAAAATATACATCAGGAATAAATGGGAAATAAAGGAAAACTAAGATTTTGTTGCCATATGACCTGCTCTAAAGGACTTGCTAAAGAATTCATTACAGGCCTAAGGGATAGGATATCAGAAATGTACTTGTAACATCAAAAATGAAATGAGAGGGCTTCCCTGGTGGTGCAGTAGTTGAGAATCTGTCTGCTAATGCAGGGGACACAGGTTCGAGCCCTGGTCTGGGAAGATCCCACATGCCGTGGAGCAACTAGGCCTTTGAGCCACAACTACTGAGCCTGCGTGTCTGGAGCCTGTGCTCTGCAACAAGAGAGGCCACGATAGTGAGAGGCCCGCACACCACGATGAAGACTGGCCCCCGCTTGCCACAACTAGAGAAAGCCCTCGCACAGAAACGAAGACCCAACACAGCCAAAAATAAATAAATAAATTAAAAAAAAAAATGAAATGAGAACAAATGGTATGTATCTGGGTAAACAGACTATCCTTCTATTGAATTCTTTCAAATATGAATAAAAGTTGAAAGCAAAAAAAATTACAACATGGTTTGAAAAGGTTTTTAATATTTAGGTGTAATACAAAGAACAACTCCAACACAGAGGGAGGGGAAGATAAAGTCTTTATCTTTACTATAGTAAGGTTTCTATATTCCATGTTAAATAGTAAAATATTTATTCTAAGTAGACAGTGAAAATTAAGTATTTATACTGTAATCCCTAGGGCACCCACTAAAGAAAATATAAAAGGAAAAGTAGTCAAAATATAATAGAGACATTTAAATGGAATAGTAAAAAAAAGTTCAGAAAAACCCAATAGGAGGTAATGAAGGGGAAACAGAGGAATTGAACAAAATAAAGTGACAGACAAAATTCCAAACAAATAAAATTGCATTAAATGCACATAGCGAGAGTACATGTAAAAGTAAAGGAGAGACATTGGAAGAATGATTTTTTAAAAATGATCCAACTATATGCTATCTACAAGAAATTTACTTCAACTGTAATGATAGAGGTAAGTTAAAAGTACAAGGATGGGGAAAGAGATACCATGCATGCCATACACACTCAAAGGAAAGCAGAGTGTTTAGGTTAATATCAGATAGAGTTCACCTTGCAACAAAGAAAATTACCAAGGACAAAGATGAACATTACAAAATGAAAAAGAGTCAATTCACCAAGAAGACACAACAATCTTAAAGTGAATATATGTGAAAACAGAGCTTAAAAATACTTGAAGCACCCATTGTCACCACTTGTATTCAACATAGTTTTGGAAGTCCTAGACACAGCAATCAGAGAAGAAAAAGAAATAAAAGGAATCCAAATTGGAAAAATAAAACTGTCACTGTTTGCTGTTGACATGATACTATACATAGAAAATGCTCAAAAGACAAAAGAGAAGCCTCAATGAGATGGAAGGAGGGGCGCAATCATGATAAAATCAAATCCCATAACCACTGGGTGGGCGAATCACAAACTGGAGAACAATTATACCACAGAAGTCCACCCAGTGGAGTAAAGGTTCTGAGCCCCATGTCAGGCTTCCCAACCCGGGGGTCTGGCAATGGGAGGAGGAATTTCCAGAGAATCAGACTTTGAAGCCTAGTGGGATTTGACTGCAGGACTTCAACAGGACTGGGGGAAACAGAGACTCCACTCTTGGAGGGCACACACAAAGTAGTGTGTGCTCCAGGACCCAGGGGGAAGGAGCCGTGACCCCATAGGAGACTGAACCAGACCTACCTGCTAGTGTTGGAGCATCTTCTGCAGAGGCAGGGGGTGACTGTAGCTCACTGCAGGGACAAGGACACTGGCAGCAGAGTTCTGGGAAGTACTTCTTGGCGTGAGTCCTCCCAGAGTCCACCATTAACCCCAACAAAGAGCATGTAAGCTACAGTACTGGGTCTCCTCAGGCCAAACAACCAACAGGGAGGGAACTCAGCCCCTCCCATCAGCAGACAAACAGATTAAAGTTTTACTGAGCTCTGCCCACCAGAGCAACACCCAGCTCTACCCACCACCATTCCCTCCCATCAGGAAACTTGCACAAGCCTCTCAGAGAGTTTCATCTACCAGAGGGCAGACAGCAGAAGCAAGAACTACAATCCTGCAGGCTGCAGAACAAACACCACAATCACAGAAAGACAGACAAGATGAAAAGGCAGAGGACTATGTCCCAGATGAAGGAACAAGATAAAACCCCAGAAAAATAGCTAAATGAAGTGTAGATAAGCAATCTTCCAGAAAAATAATTCACAATAATGATAGTGAAGATGATCCAGGACCTTGGAAAAAGAATGGAGGCAAAGATTAAGAAGATGCAAGAAATGTTTACCAAAGACCTAGAAGAAATAAATAACAAACATAGATGAACAATACAATAAATGAAATGAAAAATACACTAGAAGGAATCAAGAGCAGAATAATTGAAGCAGAAGAACGGATAAGTGACCTGGAAGACAGAATGGTGGAAATCACTGCCATGGAACAGAATGAAGAAAAAAGAAAAAAGAGAAATGAAGATAGCTGAAGAGACCTCTGGGACAATATTAAATGCACCAACATTCGCATTATAGGGGTCCCAGAAGGAGAAGAGAGAGAGAAAGGACCCAAGAAAATATTTCAAGAGATTATAGTCGAAAACTTCCTTAACATGAGAAAGGACATAGCCACCAAAGTCCAGGAAGTGCAGAGAGTCCCAGGAAGGATAAACCGAAGGAGAAACATGCTAAGACACATAGTAATCAAACTGACAAAAATTAAAGACAAAGAAAAATTATTAAAAGCAACAAGGGAAAAACGACAAACATCATAAAAGGAAACTCCCATAAGGTTAACAGCTGATTTCTCAGCAGAAACTCTGCAAGCCAGAAGGGAGTGACATGATATATTTAAAATGATGAAAGGGAATAACCTACAACCAAGATGACTCTACTCATCAAGGATCTCATTCAGAGTCAACGGAGAAATCAAAAGCATTAAAGAAAAGCAAAAGCTAAGAGAATTCAGCACCACCAAACCAGCTCTACAACAAATGCTAAAGCAACTTCTCTAAGTGGGAAACAAAAGAGAAGAAAACGACCTACAAAAACAAACCCAAAACAACTAAGAAAATGATAACAGGAACATACATATCGATAATTACCTTATATGTGAATAGATTAAATGCTCCAACCAAAAGACACAGACTGGCTGAATGGATACAAAAAGAAGACCCGGTCTACAATAGACCCACTTCAGACTGAGGAAAGTGCGTACAGACTGAAAGTGAGAGGATTGAAAAAGATATTCCATGCAAATGGAAATCAAAAGAAAGCTGGAGTAGCAATACTCATATCAGATTAGATAGACTTTAAAATAGACAATGCTACAAGAGACAAGGAAGGACACTACATAATGATCACAGGATCAATCCAAGAAGAAGATATAACAATTATAAATGTTTATGCACTCAATATAGGAGCACCTCAATACATAAGGCAAATGCCAACAGCCATGAAAGGGGAAGCTGACAGTAACACAATAATAGTCGGGGACTTTAACACCTTGCTTACACCAATGGACAGATCACTGAGACAGAAAATTAATAAGGAAACACAAGCTTTTAATGACACAATAGACCAGATAGATTTAATTGATATTTATAAGGAATTCCATCTGTAAACAGCAAATTACACTTTCTTCCCAAGTGCACACGGAACATTCTCCAGGATAGATCACATCTTGGGTAACAAATCAAGCCTCGGTAAATTTAAGAAAATTGAAATCATATCAAGCATCTTTTCAACCACAATGTTATGAGATTAGAAATAAATTACAGGAAAAAAACCTAAAAAACACAAACACATGGAGGCTAAACACTACGCTACTATATAACCGAGAGATCACTGAAGAAATCAAAGAGGAAATCAAAAAATACCTAGAGAAAAATGACAATGAAAACACTACGATCCAAAACTTATGGGATGCAGCAAAAGAAGTTCTAAGAGGGAAGTTTATAGCAATACAATCCTACTCAAGAAAAACCTCAAATAAACAATCTAAACTTACATCTAAAGGAACTGGAGAAAGAAGAACAAACAAAACCCAAAGTTAGTAGCAAGAAAGAAATCATGAAGATCAGAGCAGAAATAAATGAACTAAAAACAAAGAAACCAATAGCAAAGATCAATAAAACTAAAAGATGGTTCTTTGGGAAGATAAACAAAACTGATAAACCTTTAGCCAGACTTACCAAGAAAAAGAGAGAGAGGACTCAAATCAATATAAATAGAAATGAAAAAGAAGTTACAAGAGACACCACAGAAATACAAATCATCATAAGAGACTACTATAAGCAACTCTATGCCAATAAAATGGCCAACCTGGAAGAAATGGACAAATTCTTAGAAAGGTATAACTTTCCAAGACTGAACCAGGAAGAAACAGAAATTATGAACAGACCAATCACAAGTAATGAAATTGAAACTGTGATTAAAAATCTTCCAACAAACAAAAGCCCAGGGCCAGATGGCTTCACAGGTGAATTCTATCAAACATTTAGAGAAGAGCTAACACCCATCCTTCTCAAACTCTTCCAAAATATTGAAGAGAAAGGAGCACTCCCAAACTCATTCTACGAGGCCACCATCACTCAGATACCAAAACCAGAAAAAGATACTACAAAAAAAGAAAATTACAGACCAATATCACTGATGAATACAGATGCAAAAATCCTCAACAAAATACTAGCAAACAGAATCCAACGACACATTAAAAGGATCATACACCATGATCATGTGGGATTTATCCCACAGATGCAGGGATTCTTCAATATACACAAATCAATCAATGTTATACATATTAACAAATTGAACAAACTGAACGATAAAAACTATATGATCGGGCTTCCCTGGTGGCGCAGTGGTCGAGAGTCTGCCTGCTAATGCAGGGGACATGGGTTCGTGCCCTGGTCTGGGAAGATCCCACATGCTGCGGAGCGACTGTGCCCGTGAGCCACAACTGCTGAGCCTGCGCGTCTGGAGCCTGTGCTCTGCAACAAGAGAGGCCGCGACGGTGAGAGGCCCGCGCACCGCGATGAAGAGTAGCCCCCACTTGCCACAACTAGAGAAAGCCCTAGCACAGAAACGAAGACCCAACATAGCAATCAATCAATCAATATATCTTTAAAAAAAAAAAAAAAGAAAAACTATATGATCATCTCAATAGTTGCAGAAAAAGTTTTTGAAAAAATTCAACACCTATTCACGATAAATACTCTCCAGAAAGTGGGCACAGAGGGAACCTACCTCAACATAATAAAACCCATATATGACAAACCCACAGCAAACATCATTCTCAATGGTGAAAAACTGAAAGCATTTCCTCTAGAATCAAGAACAAGACAAGGATGTCCACTCTCACTACTATTATTCAACATAGCTTTGGAAGTCCTAGCCATGGCAATCAGAGAAGAAAAAGAAATAAAAGGAACACAAATTGGAAAAGAAGAAGTAAACTGTCACTGTTTGCAGATGACATGATACTATACATAGATAATCCTAAAGATGCCACCAGAAAACTACTAGAGCTAATCAATGAATTTGGTAAAGTTGCAGGATACAAAATTAATGCACAGAAATCTGTTACATTTCTAAACACTAACAATGAAAGATCAGAAAGTTAATTAAGGAAACAATCCCATTCACCATTGCAAAAAAAAGAATAAAATACCTAGGAATAAACCTACCTTAAGTAGGTAAAAGACCTGTACTCAGAAAACTATAAGACACTGATGCAAGAAATCAAAGATGACTCAAACAGATGGAGAGATATACCATGTTCTTGGACTGGAAGAATCAATATTGTGAAAATTACTATGCTACCCAAAGCAATCTACAGATTCAATGCAATCCCTAACAAATTACCAATGGCATTTTTTACAGAACTACAACAAAAAATCTTAAAATTTGTATGGAGACACAAAAGACCCCGAATAGCAAAAGCAATCTTGATGGAAAAAAAATGGAGCTGGAGGAATCAGGCTCCCTTACTTCAGACTATACTACAAAGCTGCAGTAATCAAGATATGGTACTGGCACAAAAACAGAAATATAGATCAATGGAACAGGCTAGAAAGCCCAGAGGTAAACCCACGTACCTATGGTCAACTAATCTATGATAAAGGAGGCAATGATATACAATAGAGAAAAGACAGTCTCTTCAATAAGTGGTGTTGGGAAAACTGGACAACTAATGTAAAAGAATGAAATTAGAACACTCCCTAACACCATATACAAAAATAAACTCCAAATGGATTAAAGACTTAAATGTAAGACCAGACACTATAAAACTCTTAGAGCAAAACATAGGAAGAACACTCTTTGACATAAATCACAGCAGGATCTTTTTTGACCCACCTCCTAGAGTAATGGAAATAAAAACAAAAATAAACAAATGGGACCTAATGAAACTTAAAATGTTTGTGCATCAAAGGAAACTATAAATAAGACAAAAAGACAACCCTCATAATGGGAGAAACTATTTGCAAATGAATCAATGGACAAAGAACCTACAAAATATATAAACACCTCATGCAGCTCAATATCAAAAAAACAAACAACACAATCAAAAAAATAGGAAGAAGACCTAAATAGACATTTCTCCAAAGAAGATATACAGATGCCAACAAACACATGAAAAGCTGCTCAACATCACTAATTATTAGAGAAATGCAAATCAATACTACAATGAGGTATCACCTCACAATGGTTAGAATGAGCATCATCAGAAAATCTACAAACAACAAATGCTGGAGAGGGTGTGGAGAAAAGGGAACCCTCTTGCACTGTTGGTGGGAATGTAAACTGGTACAGCCACTATGGAGAACAGTATGGAGGTTCCTTAAAAAGCTAAGAATGGAATTACTATATGACCCAGCAATCCCTCTACTTGGCATATGCCCAGAGAAAACCATAATTCAAAAAGACACATGCACCCCAATGTTCATTGCAGCACTATTTACAACAGCCAGGTCATGGAAGCAACCTAAATGTCCATTGACAGACGACTAGATAAAGAAGAATTGGTACATATATACAATGGAATATTACTCAGCCATAAAAAGGAACGAAACTGAGTCATTTGCAGAGACATGGATGGACCTTGAGACTGTCATACAGAGTGAAGTAAGTCAGAAAGAGAAAAACAAATATCGTATATTAATGCATATATGTGGAATCTAGAAAAATGGTACAGATGAACCGGTTTGCAAGGCAGAAATAGAGACAGAGATGTAGAGAACAAACGTATGGACACCAAAGGGGGAAAGCAGGGAGTGGGGGGCAGGGTGGGATTAATTGGGTGATTGGGATTCACATATATACACTAATATGTATAAAATAGATAACTAATAAGAACCTGCTGTATAGCACAGGGAACTCTACTTCACTTTGCTGTACAGTAGAAACTAATACAACATTGTAAAACAACTATACCCCAATTAAAAAAAAATAAAATAAAGATCACTTTCCAATTCAAAAAAAAAAAAAAAAAGCATTGGTTATTCAAAGAGGAAAAAAAGAAAACCCTAAAGAAGCTATCAGAAAAATAATAGAGCTCATCAATGAATTTGGTAAAGTTGCAGCATACAAAATTTATACACAGAAATCTCTTGCATTCCTATACACTAACAATAAAAGATCAGAAAGAGAAATTAAGGAAACAATCCCATTTATCATCACATCAAAAATAATAAAATACCTAGGAATAAACCTATCTAAGGAGACAAAAGACCTGTACTCAGAAAACTAGAAGATTCTGATGAAAGAACTTGAAGATGACAGAAACAGATAGAGAGATATACCATGTTGATGGATTGGAAGAATCAATATTGTGAAAATGACTAAAGTACCCAAAGCAATCTACAGATTCAATGCAATCCCTATCAAATTACCAATAGCATTTTTTACAAAATTAGAAGAAAAGTTTTACAATTTGTATGGAAACACAAAGGACCCTGAATAACCAAAGCAACTTGAGAAAAAAAAAATAGAGTGGGAGGAATCAGGCTTCCTGACTTTAGGCTGTACTACAAAGTTACAGTCATCAAAACAGTATGGTACTGGTACAAAAACAGAACTATAGATCAATGGAATGGGATAGAAAGTCCAGAGATAAACTCAAGCACCTATGGTCACCTAATCTATGACAAAGGAGGCAAGAATATACAATGGAGAAAATAGTCTCTTCAATAAGTGGTGTTGGGAAAACTGCACAGCTACATGTAAAAGAATGAAATTAGAACACTCCCTAACACCATACACATAAATAAACTCAAAATGGATTCAAGACCTAAATATAAGGCCAGATACTATAAAATTCTTAGAGGAAAATACAGGTAGAACACTCTCTGACATAAATTACAGTAAGATCTTTTTTGATCCACCTCCTAGAGTAATGAAAATAAAAACAAAAATAAACAAATGGGGCCTAATTAAACTTAAAAGCTTATGCACAGCAAAGGAAACTATAAACAAAATGAAAAGACAACCCTCAGAATTGGAGAAAATATTTACAAATGAAGCAACTGACAAGGGATTAATCTCCAAAATATAAAAACAGCTCATGCAGCTCAATATCAAAAAAAGAAACAACCCAACCAAAAAAATGGAAGAAGAACTAAATAGACATTTCTCCAAGGAAGATATACAGATGGCCAAAAAGCACAGGAAAAGATGCTCAACATAGCTAATTATCAGAGAAATGCAAATAAAAACTACAATGAGATATCACCTCACACTGGTCAGAATGGCCATCATCAAAAAATCTACAAACAATAAATGGTGGAGAGGGTGAGGAGAAAAGGGAACCCTCCAATACTGTTGATGGGAATGTAAATTGGTACAGCCACTATGGAGAACAGTATGGAGGTTCCTTAAAAAACTAAAAATAGAGCTATCATATGATTCAGCAATCCCACTCCTGGGCATATATCTGGAGAAAACCACAATTGAAAAGATACATGCACCTCAATGTTCATTGCAGCACTATTTACAATAGCCAAGACATGGTAGCAACCTTAATGTCCATCAACAGAAAAATGAATAAAGGAGATGTGGTGTGTATATATATATATACAATGGAATATTACTCAGCCATAAAAAAGATTGAAATAATGCCATTTGCAGTAACATGGATGGACCTAGAGATCATCATACTAAGTGAAGTCAGACAGAGAAAAACAAATATCCTGATATCACTCATATGTGAAATCTAATTTTAAAAAATGATGCAAATGAACTTACTTACAAAACAGAAACATTCTTACAGATATTGAAAACAAACTTATGGTTACCAAAGGGAAAACATGTTGGGGAGGGATAAATCAGGAGCTTGGGATGAACGTACACACACTACTGTATATAAGATAGGTAACCAACAAGCACATACTGTATAGCCCAGGGAACTTTACTCAGTATTCTGTGATAACCTATAAGGGAAAAGAATCTAAAATAGAATGAATATATGTATATGTATAACTTTATCAACTTGCTGCACACCTGAAACTAACACAATATTGTAAATCAACTATACGCCAGTAGAATTTTTTTAAAAAAATATATGAAGTAAAAACTGCCAGAATTAAAAAGAGAAATAAATACACAATTAGAGTTGGAGACTTCAAGACTTCTCTGTCATCAATTGATTAGCAAGGATATAGAAGAACTAAATGACACCATCAGTCAACTGGACCTAAATTATATTTATAGAACACTCCATCCAATAACAGCAAATTATTTGTTTCAACTGCACATGGAATATTTATCAAAATAGAAAATATCCTGTGTGATAAAATAAATCTTAATAAACTTAAAAGAATTTAAGTCAAACAAAGTATGTTCTATGAACATAATGAAATTAAATGAGAGATCAATAACAGAAAGATAAAGGAAAATATCCAAATACTTGGAATTAACACACTACTAAATAATCTGTGGATCAAAGAGGAAGTCTGTAGAGAAATTAGAAAATATTTTGAACTGAACAAAGAGGAAAATGTAACACAGAAAAATTTGTGAGATGCCACTAAAGCAGGCCTTAGAGGCAAATTTATAGCATCAAACGCTTATATTAGAAAGAAGAAAGGTTTCAAACCAATAATCTAAACTTTCACATTAAAAGAGAAAAATAAACCCAAAGCAAGGAGAAATAAGGAAATAATAAATATAAGGATGGAAATAATAAATACAAGGACAGAAATAAATGAAACTGAAAACAAAATACAATAGAGAATATCAATGAACCAAAATCTGATTCTTTGAAAAGATGAAAAAAAATTGAGAAACTTCTAACGTGACTGACAAAGAAAAAAAAGAGAAGATATGAATTAATATTTAAATAAAGAGTACACTAAGGAGATAATGAAAATGTTAGCATCTCAGAAGTTTAAAGTTAAAAAACATAGATCACTTTGTTCAAGAAAATTTTTGGAAGTCTTCTTTTGGGTTCTCAAAAGTAACCCAAGGATGCAAACATTGCCCTGGGATTCAAGTATAATAGGCCTTTCTTGTTTCCAAGTTTGATATTCAGTAAGGCCCCTGTGAGCATAACTGTGCAAGGACTGGATTCATTTGTGCAAGGAGTCCCAGGACCTGAGGAAGAAAGTCTAGGCCAGCACCACCATTTAAAGTTAGGTGAATTGTGCCCTGAGTAAGACACCAACTGGAGAGGTGGTAAATTGGAGCTGAAATCCAGCACATGTTCACTAAGCCTTGCATGAGCCATATACACCCAGAGGAAAGAAAGACTTTTCCCTAATTCTCACATGGGTGTTGCTAATCAATAAGCCAACGAGGAAATGCCTTTGTAAATGCATACCACATCGGCCGGGGGAGGCTCTGCCAGCCACATAGGCCCCTCTCAAGGGACTAAGAGTCAAGGGGAGGCCTGGATTGGGCACAGCTGGTGACTGATGCTAGAAGTTACCCTGCCAGACCCAGCTGCATTGGCACAGAGATATGATATGATAAACTATGGCTGAGTATGCAACTGTGGATTAAGAGCTGGGTATCTTCTGAGTCTAAGCATGAGCCCTGCTACAGTAGGCAGTTTCTTAGACCTGACATGTCTCAAAAGTGTCCCTAAGAACTTAAAAGGTTGCCGTGAAAGAGCAGGGCAGGGTGGAAGCAGGAAGAAACACAGATGTGAGCTTGCAAGAGTCCAGCTCCCTCTGGCATAGAAGAAAACTGGCAACCACGCTCCCAGAACTGGGTAACCCCTTGGTATTCTTGAACCATTTAAAAGTAGAATAGAAGTGTGAAGCGTAAATGTACTTACAATAATAGAATAATTAATTAGAATAAAATAAAGAAAAATGACATATTTATACCCAGACCTTACATGATCTGGCCTCCATTGTCTCTCTGAATGCATATCCTATTACACCAACAATTGCTCATTCTGCTTCAGCCATACCAGCCTCCTTGCTGTTCCTCAAAAATAAGGGGCACAATTCAAACTCAGGACCTTATAACTTGTTGTTCCTTCTGCCAGGAAAGTTCCTTCCCCAAGATCTTCATGGCTCACCCTCTCATCTCCTTCGGATATTTCCTCAAATTCATTTTTTCAGTGCAAATTTCCTTGGTAATCCAATCTAGAAATTGGATTGAAACCTTCCTTACACTGCAAATGCCCCCCATCCCCCATTCTATACATGCCCTATCTCCCTTTCTTGATTTATTTTTCTCTTTACACTTATCCCATTACAGCACAAAATATATTTCATTTATATGTTTTTTTTTATTGCATGTCTCCTACCACTAGAATATAAGCTTCTCAAGGGCAGTGATTTTTATCTGTTTTGTTCACTGTTATATCCCCAACATAAAGTTCACAAAGCACTCTCTACCAAACTCTAAAATTTTAAATTTATATTCTATATCCTAAATATGTGTTTATTTTCCTTTCTAGAAACATTGATGGCTGTGCAGTGTTGTGGCCCCTGAGGTTTCAGGTTTTCAAAATCTAAAGTATTATAAATCTAAGATTGATAATGGTTAAACCATTATATTGTTGATAACTCCTAGCTGTTCAAAGCCCATAGACTTGCAGGAGAGTGCAGCCAATTGTTTCCTGTGCACTTGGGTGCACTGTGGTAGAAGTTCAAAGACAGTTGAACTATGACAGGCCCCAAGGTCCAGAGCAGAGCGAGATACCGCTAGGACCAAGGATCAGGTGGAGTGATGACCATCTCAGTGGTCTGCAACAAGGATAATAATGTTACTACTAATAGTTAACATCTGCTGAGTATCTGCTGTTTGTCAAGGCAACAGTTCAAAACCCTTTACCTATATTAAGACACAGAATTGTCCTAAGAAGTAGGTACAATTATTAGCCCCATTTTACAGACGAAAACTGTGACAGAGAGGTTAAATAACTTGCCCCAAAGTCAGACATCTAGTGCACAACAGAACTAGGTTTGAAAATGAGCAAATCAGAGCCTATGTTCTTAATCAATATGCTGTACTTTTCAAACAGATGAGGATGATCCAAAACAAATTCCTTTGAACACTTTTATCTTCCTATGAGAAATGTCTGATCAGCTTAGGCTATGAGGCAAAGAGCCCTAACATTAAATAAGAGTTGGTGACATTAGACCTGGAAGCAGGAAAGTCACTCAGGTTACATAGTAGAAAAGTGAGTACAAACACAACATAACATTTCAAAGGGACAGTTCATTAGACTATGTGCTTGTTACCCTGGAGGAGTGGCTATTTTGTGTTCTTTCTTTCTTACAGGCAAAATAAAGGCAATGTCAATCAACTCAGAAAACAAAACTGATACAGTTCTTTGGCTTTGTGTCCTTCTGATTTTAGATTTCTTATAATGTTTATGGATTCTTAAAAACTATCTCTTAATAATTGGTTGAAAAATTCTGTAGGAAAAGTTTTGTTAATTTAAAAACATCTAGCTTTACATTTATCCAGTTACTTCATTCCTAGGCTAGATACCAGTTTCCTGTGAAAGTGTAGAATCTTGTTACTCAAACCATAATGTATTTGTCTGATACTTTGTACTTTATTAGTTTTCCTGTCAGGGGAAAAAATTGTGTTTTCTCCTAGCTTTCTATCAAATAGAACTCAAAAAGAACATCATATAGGTATTTTTACCTTTTTAATTTTTCCCTATATTTCTTACACATTTATTTGTTTTTCTCCTTAATCATTTGATCCTAACTGCATTGTTTCTCATTTCATCTTACAGTTATGTCTCTGAAGACTGAGTTTTTCTCTTGTACTGAAAATAAAAAAGAATAACCATTATTGAACATACATTTATGTGAAACCAACTCAGTACTAAAACCAATTAATCTGTACATAGATATCTACTAAACTCAGAAATTCAGAAATTTTAGAAAAAATAACTTAGATATTTTCTGAGGGCCACAGAAATGGCTGATATATTATTGCTTTTGAATATTTGCAAATGTAACATTAAATAAGTCATTACAAAGTAATAGATGGGACTATGCTGGCAATAATTTAAAATAAACTGTATGACCAGGAAACAACCTTCATATAACCTTCACTCATAAGGTTTTGAGATTCCTTTTTTAAACAAATTAAGTAGCTTACTGATTTTGAGTTGAAGGATGAAAGAAAAATATTCTGAAAGTTCAACTGAGTCAGAACTATGGAATAAGCTCAGAGCTGGCTGTCATGTGTACATGAAAATGTACTGCAGATCCACTATCAGGAAGAGCCCTTACATTTTAGGACGTGTTACCTTTGGTAGTGAAGATGAAATTACACTATCTTAATGTTCATCTTCTACTTTGCTCCCATTCTGTGTCCAAACACATGCTTCCTGGAAATGCTGATTTGAGGTAGAGTACACACTGGGGTTATGAACTAAGCCAAAGCTAATGATCCACACAGGGCTTGATCTTATGACCCTGGCCTCATTAGCACCTGGCACTTAACAACTGAGCTAATCAGGCAGAGACAAGGGATTCATCAATCAAACAAACAGCACATTATTGAAGAGCAGCACATGTCAAGCACTCAGCCAGAAGTTATAGTGAATACAAGGAAGGCTAAACATAGTCTCTGCCCTACAGGTGCTTACAATCAATTTGGTGAAATTAATTACAGGTGCACAGCAACAGAAACTTAAAAATAATAACAATAATAAAAACAGCTAAGGCAGCTGATTAGGGAAGAAACCTGTTGGAGGAAGTTAGAGAAAAAAATATTAACCTATATATGATAGTGAGTCCTTGAATTTAATGAGTAAAGATGTGACATGGTGGTTTGGGTTTTTTCAGAAGACTAATCCTGCAATGGCTCATATGTTGGAGTCAAATGTGGACTGTCAAATTTAAACTGAATGAAGCAACTCAGGGATGAAATTAATTGTATTGAGGAGAAAAATAATGATACATTTTAAAAGTATTACTAAGAAAAAAATCAACCACATGAGAAAAATCAAATCTAAGAGGGTGGTGAGAAAGAACGTTCTAGGTTTTAAAATGTTCCTGGATAGGTATCAGAGGCAGAAATAAAGAAGTTCATGAGTGGCAGCTTTCGGAAAGAAGATACAATGATAATTGAGTTTTAAACTTGAGAGTTAGGGGTGCCGACCCTCTACATGGAAAAAAAAAAAAAATCTGTTTATAACTTATAATCAGCTCTCCACATATGCAGTTCCTCCATATCTCTACAGTTCCTCTGTATCCCGGGTTCCACGTCCTCAGATTCAACCAACTGTGGATCATGTATTACTATAGTATTTACCATTGAAAAGAATCCATGTATAAGTGGACTTGCACAGTTCAAAGCCATGTCGTTCAAGGGTCAACTGTATAACCTTGACAATTCTGGGAAATGAGAGTAAAAGAAGGAAAATTCACAAACTAATCTCACTTATTATAAATGTAAAAATCTTAAATATTAATAAATCTAGCAATGATTTAAAACATAAGTACATCATTGAGGTAGGGATATTTATTCCAGGCAAGCAACGATGATTTACATTAGAAAACCTTTAATATAATCTATATTTAGATTTAATATAATCTATCACATTACAAAATTACAAAGGAAAAACTACATGCATATCACAATAAATACAGAAAAACATTCTATATCATCCAACATATATTCATAACTAAAACAGGGGAAAACTACATAACCTAATAAATAAGATCTACCAAAATCCCACAGCAAATATTATATTTAATGGTGAAAAATTAGATGCAATCTTTCACAAACAGAAAAGTCAAGAATGCCTACTATATCCACTTTGATTTGATATTTCAATGGACATTTCATCCAATACAATAAGGCAAGAAAAGAAATGAGATACAAGAATTAGCAAGAGGGCTTCCCTGGTGGCGCAGTGGTTAAGAATCTGCCTGCCAATGCAGGGGACACGGGTTCGACCCCTGGTCTGGGAAGATCCCACATGCCACGGAGCAGCTGGGCCCGTGAGCCACAACTACTGAGCCTGAGCGTCTGGAGCCTGTGCTCCGCAACAAAAGAACCCGCGATAGTGAGAGGCCCGCGCACCGCGATGAAGAGTGGCCCCCATTTGCCACAACTAGAGAAAGCCCTCACACAGAAATGAAGACCCAACACAGCCATAAATAAATAAATTAATTAATTAAATTACAAAAAAAAAGAATTAGCAAGAAAAAATAAATAGCAATTATGTACACAGAAATTGATTACATGTAAATAAATGTACATGATTCATTTATTTTTTATACTATTATCTATAATAACATCTAACATATATTAGGCACCCACTAAATATATATGGGGTCAATGAATGAATGAATGAAATCTATAATCAAATATCTCAACTAATAAGACAACTCAGCAAGTTTGTTGGACTTTAATACACAAAAATCAAGAGGATTCTTACATGCCAGCAACAACCATGAAAAAATATAATTTAACCATTGAAAAATGTATATGATTATTCAGTAATAAATATTTTAAAAAGGTATTTGTACAAAGAAAACTTATTGAAGAACACAAAATAAAATCTAAGTAAGAGATATATATGGCATTAATAATAAGAAATTATCGATGTTATAGTTACATATTATATCATGGAGATATGCCTACTTCCTCAAATTAAATTAAAAATTAAATGCAATTTTGGTCAATATAGGATTTTGACTTACAAGATGGTCCTACCACTTCAATGAAAGATTGAGTAGTGCTTGGTTATAAAAATTCAGCTTTAGCCAGTCTGTCTGTGTTCAAAACATGGCTTAACTATAATACCTATTAGCTGTGTTACCTGGCACATGATCATTAAACAATCAGTTCCTGGGTATCCTCAGGTGGCAATAAAAATCCTGTCCTCTCTTCTGCATAGATTGGCGAGGACCATTCTTGGCCTTTTATCATTGCTTAGAAAAACTAACTTTATTAAGTGTTTTTGTGCTCTAACCACTGAGCAATGGAGGGAGCAGTAGCAATCATTAACATATAGTAAGATAAACATGATAACTTGGAGTATAGTAAGCGCTAACCTGATTTTTACTTCAGAAAGATCACTCTGACTACTGTTTGCCCCCAGAAGAAAGGCAAGTATACAGAAAAAGAGACCACTTAGGAGGCCATTGCAGTGATTCAGCCAAGAGTTTGAAGCATTTGAATTATAGTCACAAAAATAATGAAAAGTGGTCACACTCACTGAGTGTGTATGTGTGCATGTGGGCATGTGTATGTTATAACCAACAGGGATTATTGATTGTTTGGATGTGTGCTGTTTGAGAAAAAGAGAGCAGTACACCAATATTTTGACCTGAACAACTAAATAGATGATGCTGCCACTGGCTGAAATGAGAAACACTGGATTGGAAGATGGAGGGGACAGAGGGGATGAAGAAGAGATGGGGTGTACTGTTTTGGCCAATACAATTTGAGAAATCTATGAGAAATCCAAAGGACATGGTGGGTAAGATAGTGGATATACATTTGGAACTCAGAACCGAAGATACAGCTGAAAACAAAAATTAGGAGCAATTTCATATTGGTGGTATAGTAGGTGCTATTGGTTGGATTCCTTGGAATCCCTCTTACTAGCTTAGTTAGGAGTTCCCATCCCCCAGATGCTTCAGCCACTACAACTAATGGCTCCCATCTGCAATACTTTTCAGAGGATTACCCTTGGGTGACTTTAGTCTCCTCACACTCAGATTTTTGTGGTATATACTGAGTCCCCTGATTTAAGATAGGGGGGATCACATAGAGGAATCATGAATACAAAAAGAAAAGGACAAAGATGGTATCCTGGCACATCAAATCTGTAGTGGTCTGGTAGATAAGAAACAGCTAGCAAAGGAGATGAAGAAGGAGCAGTCAGTGAGGTAGGAGGAAAAACAGATTGGTACAGTTATCTGAAAGCCTGAAAAATAAAGTGTTCTAAGAAGGAGGCTGTGATTATCCATATTAAATGTTACTGAGAGGTTAAGATAACAGAAAGGTTATCATTGTTTTTGTCAAAAGTTGATTATGACCTTAAAAAGAGCAGTTTCAAAGTAGTGGTAGTAGATTAAGAGACTAGTTAGAGTGGGTTAGTGAGAAAATAGGAGGTGAAGAAGCAGAAATTATGAGTATAGAAAATATTCTGAAGTAGTTTGCTGTGAATATGGAAAACTGGGATGGGACACCTAGAGGAAGACTTGGGGATCAGAGAAGGGGTTTTGTTTAATAGATGTCAAGGCATGTCTGTATTCCCATGGGAATGATCCAACAGAGATTCAGATTCTTTCACTTAGTAAAATGTTTTCAAGTTTCATCTGTGTTGTAATAGGTGTCTAGACATAATTCTTTTTATAGATGAATAATATTTCATGGTATTAATATACCACATTTTGTTTATCCATTCATCAATTGATGGACATTTGAGTTATTTCCACTTTTTGGCTATTATGAATAATACTGCTATGAACATTCATGCATAAGTATTTGTGTGAATATGTTTTCATTTTTGTTGTTTATATACCTAGCAGTGGAATTAATGAGTCATATGGTAACTCTCTATGTCTAACCATTTGAGAAGCTGCCAAAATGTTTTTCAAAGTGTCTGCAACATTTTATACTTCCAACAGCAATGTATAAGAATTCCAATTTCTCCATATCCTTGTCAACACTTGTTATTAACTGCTTGTTTTTAAATCTTAGTCATCCTACAGGTATAAAGTGGTATTTCATTGTGATTTTTATTTGCATTTCCCTAATGCCTAATGATGTAGAGCCATATTTCACATAGCCTTTTGAGCATTTGTATATCTTCTTTGGATAAATGTTCAAGTCCTTTCCTCATTTTTTAATTGCTTGTTTGACATTGTTGAATTATAAGGGTTCTTTATATATTCTGGATACAAATCACTTATCAGTAACCTGATCTGAAAAATTTTTTTTCCATTCTGTGGGTTGTCTCTTGACTTTCTTGATGGTGTCCTTTGAAAACCAAAGTTTTTCATTTTGATGAAGTTCAATTTATGTATTTTTTTGCCTTTTATTGTATGCACTTTTTTGTGTCATATTTAAGAAGCCATTGCCTATATAAAGGTCACAGAGATTTACTCCTATAATTTCTTCTAAGTGCCTTATAGTTTTAAAATTCTTACACTGGGTCTATAATCCATTTTTAATTCATTTTGTATACAGTGTGAGAAAAGATTCCCACTTCATTTTTTTTGGTGAATATCCAGTTTTCTCAGAACAAAAACACTATTATTTCTCCATTGAAAGGTCTTGGCACCCCTGTCAAAAATCAATAGATCATATAAGTAAGGGTTTATTTCTGGACTTTCAATTATAGTTTACTGGTTTATATATTTATTCATATGCTAATACCACACTGTCTTGATTTCTATAGTTTTGCATTAAGTTTTGAAATTAAGAAGTGTGATTCCTCCAATTTTGTTCTTTTCAAAATCCTTTTGGCTATTCTGGGATCACAGACAATCCATATGATCATCTCAGTAGATGCATTAAAAAGACATTTGAAAAAATCCAACACTATTTCATGAAAGCACTCAACAAACTAGGAAAAGAAAGGAACTTTCTCAACCTGACAAAACCCATCTATGAAAAACCAATGGCTAACATCATACTTAATGGTAAAAGAGTAAATGAAATGTTTACCCCTAAGATCAAGAACAAGACAAGTATGGCCACTTTCAACACTTCTACTCAACACTGTACTGGAGTTTCTAGTGAGGGAAATTAGGCACGAAAAAGAGGTGAAAGGCATTCAGATTTGAAAGGAAGAAGTAAAACTATCTCTTTTTGAAGGTGACATGATCTTGTACATAGAAAATCCTAACTAATCCAGTAAAATTTAAAAATTAAAAAAAAAGAAAACTATTAGAACTAACAAATGAGCTCAGCAAGTTTACAGGATATGAGATCAATATGCAAATATCAACTGACTTTCTGTACACTAGTAATGAGCAAATCCAAAAATAAAATTAAGAAAATAATTCCATTTACTAAAGCATCAAAAGTAATAAAACACTTAGGGATAAATTTAACAATAAAGTACAGGATCTATACACTAAAAGTACAAGATCTATATACTAAAAATATAAAACACTGTTGGAAGAAATTAAAGATGGCCTAAATAAAAAGACATCCTGTGATCATGGATGGGAAGGCCTAATATTGTTTTAATGGTAATATTCTTAAAAACACAGAAGGACCTAAATCAAATTAACCTTTGGCTAATTTATCTTGTGAGAGCAGTACCTGATGACTCTGACAGTTTCATTTGGATGTGTCAGAATAGAAACATCTGGCATGTGCTAATTCAACAGATTTTTAACTAAAAAGGAAATGTGGGATGTAAAAATTAAATCTTTCCTATTTCCAGGGAACTTGACGATTTGCTACAGAGAAAATATTGTATTTTATCACATCTAAGATACCTTTGACTGTTAATTACATCTTAATTTCAGGGTAAATTAGGATAAGGGCTTCCCTGGTGGCACAGTGGTTAAGAATCCACCTGCCAATGCAGGGGACACGGGTTCTTGAGCCCTGGTCCGGAAAGATCTCACATGCTGCAGAGCAACCAAGCCCATGCACCACAACTACTGAGCCTGTGCTCTAGAGCCCGCGAGCCACAACTATTGAGCCCACGTGCTGCAACTACTGAAGCCCGCATGCCTAGAGCCATGCTCTGCAACAAGAGAAGCCACTGCAATGAGAAGCCCGCGTACTGCAACGAAGAGTAGCCCCCGCTCGCCACAACTAGAGAAAGCCCACGCGCAGCAACGAAGACCCAATGCAGCCAAAATTAAATTAATTAATTTTTTAAAATTAGGATAAAAAAATCTGCTTGTACAACAATCATAATATATGATTCCACATAAATTATGTTATCATACCTCTTATAAAAGTAGTTTTAAAAAAAGTTTTAGTAGAGAAAGATATAAACTGATTGAGAAAATTAAGGATTGAGTAAGTATTACCTGAATTTTGAAAACACAAAATTTTCACAAGCAATTAAAAATGTGGTTATGAGACCTAGAATAAGGCAAAGCACAAAGAAGGGAAAGCCCAGCTCATGTTAAGGGAAAGCAAGAAGGCATTAAGAAACCACTGGTAGTTTTGGAGAAGAGAAGTTACATTACAAAGATTAACCTGGCAATAGATAAGAATTGGTTCTAAGAAATAAGATACTAGAAAATAAGTTATTTTAAAATATTCTGGCCTTAAGATGCCAGTATAACATCAATGGAGAAATATGTCAAAAGCCATGAGAAATATAATTAGAAAAGCCTTCCAGAATGATGATATCAATTTAGGAAAATACTATATAAAGACAAGTTGAAGTGGTGAAAGTAGATAAGACAATCAAGGAAAAAATGTAGATAAAAGAAATAAAGGCAAGAATAAAACCTTGAGAAATTCCTACACTAAGTGGTAGAAGACAGAAGAGAACCAAAAAGGTAAGAGAGAAGGACTAAGAACAGGAGAAGAACAGGAAAAGGAAAGTTGGAGAGACTT
Organism: Balaenoptera physalus; assembly: GCF_965194825.1. Classification (NCBI taxonomy): domain Eukaryota; kingdom Metazoa; phylum Chordata; class Mammalia; order Artiodactyla; family Balaenopteridae; genus Balaenoptera; species Balaenoptera physalus. The sequence continues at coordinate 29,348,212 of NC_138891.1, forward strand.
CCAACGTGAGCAGCAAGGTCCAATGTCAACGTCGGTCAGGTTAATGACCAAGGGAGAAGCCATTGACTTTGTAAAGGGCACCAGTAACTTCTGCTGGAGCAATTTCAGTAAAAGAAGAAAAGTCGCTTTTGTAAAAGAGAACTATAAGCTTAGAAAATTTCACTGAATAAAGGGTGATACTAGAGCCTAAAACAGCACGTTTGACTCCTGATGGCTTTCTGGCTTTTGGATCACAGATCCCCCAGGATGTGTGGTAAAAAATTTTAACTGAAAAGCAGGCACAGGACAATGCAATGTCTTCTAATAAGCTAGGCATTTATCTACTTCATCCAAGACTCAAAATGGAGACCATAAACACAAGGAAATAAAATGGTCTCATCTCTAAGCAGAGTTTACACCTTTGACATATTTTACAGGAAGAAAAACTCGTTTGGTTTTATTTAACATTACTCTGCTTAGCATTATCCAAGGTATAAGTGACTTTGAAGTATGGAAGGAAAATGGGAAGATCAATATGAAAGAGAGAGAATGACAAATGTGTGAGAGAGAATGCTATAAACTCCAATGCTCATGGATTGGGAGGAAGAACAAAGGTCTGTGGTCTGGGAAGCTGAGAGGTAGTAAGGCATGGAGAGCAGCGGTAAGCTGTGTATCATTTCACGTTCCTTTGCAGCTTCAGGGGAAAAGAGGAGATATGAAAGGATTGGTATGTCACGTGACTACACATCCCCCTAAACGCCAATGGTTACGAGCAGAAGAATCCACATAATGCTTTGGAATAAGAAGAAAGCCCTTTAATAGCAGATTCTAGTTCAGAGGATACATATTAATTCCGAGAGACTGTATATGAAAGAGAAGACTTGACAGGACCCGCCATTGGTTTTGTGAGTTGAAAATTACCTGGAAGACAAGATACAGAAAAGCTTTGTAAATCAGAACTGGAATTCTTCTGCTCTTGAAATTATAGGTCACGGAAATATTTGATTTAACCAGTCTCTAATGGTGCCAGTCTGTCAGGCTGAAGATTACTTACATGAATTGCTTACAATGCAAAATAATAACCCTATTAAATTTAAGAAGGTTTAAAATGCCTTCCTTTTGATGGGAGTAAGAAAGTCCTAATATTTAGAAAAAGGAAATTAATATTAATTTTCTGAGGGACTGACTTGCTTTAAATGTATTTAAATAACAAAAGAACTACTTTTATGTTTATCTAAGAATTTAGAAAAGTGAATGGTTGGTAAAAAATGATTTTTTTATATTTGCAAGCATTTGATAAATTTTAAATGATTGTTGTTCCCTGTTCTTTATTAATGTACTTAGAATATAATAGCAGACGCTACCCAAAAAAAAGATAAATCAACAGAGTGCCTACTGCCTTTGCAAAAATCTGAATTTATTGTCTGTTTCATACATTGTTATCATTTCCTTTTAGAAATTTCAATGAAATTTTTTGTTGTTTATACTGTACCTGTGTACAGTGAAATAAAAAAGATACTAGAAAATTGTATGTACTCTAAGGATTAAAAATGTCAACACTACTTAACCACATGTTTCCTATCTCCCTGTACTGTCTGTCTGAGTCAGCTGGTAATAAGAGTAAAGATGACAAATACTGAGGAATTGGATTCAGAGTAATCAATGTGAATAGAGCTGTTAGCTCAAGGTGTCTCTGTTATGATAATCTCCTACCTTGTCTGGATTATTTATGTTAGATAAAGCAAGGATATTTTTGGTTTTCTAAGTCTACTCATCTGAGTAATCAGATGCAAACTTTTTCAATTTGGGAAATGTTTGTCCCTGAATAAGGACAACTCTTTCAGAGTATCAGAGCATAATTTAGTTACCTAGAAGGGACTCATAAATTACAATTATTAGACCCTATAATTGTGCTTATCTTACTTTTTTGGACAAGAATTCCCCAAAACAGAGGAGAGTCAATGTCTGACTTAACCTTAAAACTTCTTTGAAGTCTAATATAGTATTTTTAAAATGCAAGCTAGTTTTTTACTCTGTTCCCATAACACATTTAAATTTACTTTAATACAATTAATGTTTTAAACTACTTTCCACAGAGTAACCTAAATGTTCCTTAAAAACATACCACTTTTATACTAGTTTCCAGCACCCAGGGTTACCGCAAGGAGTAAAGCAAAAAGAATACACACTCCAATTTGAAAATAGATCCCTATAAGATCTAACTTACTTTTTAAATAATTTAAATATCTATAGCACAATATATCCAAGTATGATATTTTACTGAATCTTTATGGACTTTTCTACAATGAAACATGTTTGAAGATGATTACACCAAGTAAAAGAAACCTCATCTAAGGAGAATATGCACGTCAGAGAGAAGCAAGGCATTCTCTAAATTAAACAATGAATGCCATTTCTGTTACAGGATAAAGTCTACTAAATCATTAAACGGAGTATACTGAAAGAAGACAATGGAAGCATTAGCAGATGAGAATAATGAGTTGCAATCAAATTTGGGTCCTGATCTCTGGCAATGAAATGATCACGCAGGGCTCCCTCTGTTGGCTCCTCTGTGGTCTCCATACATTGCCTAATGAAGGTCAGGCAACCTTCCAGTATTAAACATGGGCAAAGATTCACTAGTAAAGGTTTTAAATTATCCATGCAGATTTACCTCCCCAAATGATGGCTAATCTCATGAATCAAATGAGGCTTTCATTATAGATCTACTAAATAGGTATACCTGGAAGCAAATGGGCATTGTTTTTAAGAAGAAAAAATAAACGTATTCCTAGATAATGAAAACAAGGTGTTTTCATTACACCTTAGGCATTTATTTTATCAGAAGGAAGAATTTTTAAATTATACAACATTAAACTTTAACGAACTCTTCTTTCCTGCTTTGAGGTGGTTATAGATCTCGTACTTAAAGTTCGTTTAAACAAGGTTGACAGCCTGAGCATGGATCAGATTTCTCCACAGCATTCCCTCCTGTTTCCTTGTCTTTCTCTACTCTGCTTTTCTTCCCCCATCACTTTCCATTGAACTAGGAATACTCCTCTCTGTCCCTGCCTCCTACTGCTACTCAAAGTCAATTCATTTTCTCCCTCCCTAAGTCTAAACCTCCCGATCCTGCAGGAAAAAGATGTCATTAGCAATATTCATTTCGAATTTTCCTATCAGTTCACAAATCTCCCCTTAAACAGCTCCAGTTTCCTTAATCCTCATATAGAATATTCAGTTCTCACCCCAGCAGTTCCTTATTTTTCTTTTCTCTAAAATCTGGAAGAAACTATGGTCCAACACGCAGCCCGGCCAACGCTAGAGTCACTACTCTATTCCAGGTGCAGCTTGGATGAGTGGAAACTCATAGCACCTGCCCTCAGTAGTGGAGAGTGATTCTCCAGACACCTGGAAAAAAATTAAAGGACCTAATAAGGGATTGTCATGTGACACCACCCTGCTATTTTAGTTTCCACAGTTGGCTTTCCTGTTTTAATTATGCAAAAGTAATGAGCCCTTTGTTCTGCCGAATTGCTCTAAAAACTTCTTCAACAGAAGTCCTTCCAGCAAAGTAGCATAAGTTAATTCTACATATTCCAAATTCAACCTGCGATCACTAGAAATGGGGGCGCAAGTGGGGCTTTATCTCCTACTAAGTATTCAATGCCTGTTTCCTATCACCTGCAGTAATACGTAGGCAATCCTGAAGGCCTTCCATGGTAAAAATCCTATACTGAAACAATCATGTTGAGAATAAGAAAATGAAATCTAAATCTCTTTATTCCCACATAATCTTTAGTATTGCTTGAGGATCATATTGTGAGTTAAAGAACAAGAGGCGTTAACATCTTCCAGAGCTCTATTTTTGTGAAACACCAGGTTAAATGAACCCTCATCCTAAATTCCAAACTTACGCACCAGACTCAGTTAAAACAGCTTAGAAACCTTATTATGTGCTATCCAATGGCTCAAGACAGAGCATTTAAATCTGTCATTTTTTGTGTGTGTTCCATTGTGTTTAGCTAAGGCACGTGACACTTGGAGCCATTTAAAATAGTGAAATCTCACAGTTATTTTATTTTAAATTCTTTTTCCTCCCTTATTCATTTGTAGCCCAAGGATTACAATGTTTTTAATGATAGATTGCTATTCTGATTTATGTCATTGGGTGCTTTGGATGTAAACTGTGTGATTCCACACATTTTACTTTGTACTCTTCTGACTGCTGTTATTAAGAAGTAATGTTTCCAGGAAATCTCCCTTTGTAGCTCAGAGCCAATCATTACAGTTGAAAGCATCCAAGGCTTCAAATGATAATGTCAAAAGTGAATTACAGCTTTCAAAATAAATTATTGTTGGGCTACACTACACTGTGGAAGTAGTATACTTTTCAATCAAGGGTTTAAAGTCACTTTCAATAGCATCTTTTTGAAAGATTTTTAAGATATTAAGTTTCTAAATATTGTCAGGAATTTCAGAGCTTCTGGATTTTTCAACATCACTTCCCAAATATCAACTGAACCACCTAGAAAACCAATAAAAGTAAGAATAGCCTAAGAACTACACTACTGGTATACTGGTACCTGGATTATGGTTATAGCTTTTTATTCAATATTCATTAGTCCTGGGGTTATTTTCTCTTAAGCTTTGACTATTGGGTATTACTGTATTAACTCTATTTTAATAGGTACAAACTGGATCATTGAGAGCTCAATGAATGGGAATAGAAGAGCTAGAACGAAAAATACTGACTATTCTTCTCCATTTTACCTTGGTGACAGTGGAATCTTTCACTTGTGTTGTTTTAGAGAACCAGGATGCCTCAAGATAATCACCAATAAAAGGGACTCATTTATGTATCTGATTAGTGGCTTCCCTGGTGGTGCAGTGGTTAAGAATCCACCTGCCAATGCAGGGGACACGGGTTCGAGACCTGATCCAGGAAGATCCCACATGCCGCGAAGCAATTAAGCCCGTGCGCAACAGCTACTGAGCCTGCGCTCTAGAGCTCATGAGCTGCAACTACTGAGCCTGTGCGCCTAGAGCCTGTGCTCCGCAACAAGAGAAGCCACCGCAATGAGAAGGCCGCGCACTGCAACGAAGAGTAGATCCTGCTCGTCGCAACTAGAGAAAGCCTGCTTGCAGCAATGAAGACCCAAGGCAGCCAAAAATAAATAAATTAATTAATTAAAAAAAATCTCTTTAAATCTTGGGTTATGATCCCCAGCTGGGCATGTTGGTTTCACTATCAACTCATGACCACTACCCTCAAATCAATACTGCATACTGCTGAGCAATCTTAACAGTTGGCTTTTTCTCTCTTCATACCTACAGTTTCACACATTCTTCACTTCTCTGGAATATCCACCTTTTTTTCATCCCCTTATACTTAACAGGTGATTTTGCAACGTTTTTAATCAAGAAGTTAAAAACTGTTAGATATGACATCCTTCATCTCTCCACCATACAAATCCAGATGAATTTGCACACTTTCTCTCCCTCGTTCTAATTACAGTGGAGACGGTGTATATAACCTGAGGCCCTCCCCCTACTATCTTGGCAGAGTCTTCATTTTGTCAGTCATCCCTCTCTGAAGCTCTTCAACTTCCATGCCTCTGCTACATCTGTGTCCTTGACATTAGGCATCCACACATATCTTAGTATATCTCATTAAATTAAAACTCTTGATCACTTTCCAGCTATTTTCCTACCACTCTTCTCATCCCCTTTTGTTCATTTTTTAGGCCCCGCTAATATGGATTCCACCCCTAACACCCTGCGAGACTGTTCTGCTTTTGATAGAGTTGAAAGATATCTTTCTGTTGCGTAACCCCTAGGATCCTCATCTTATTAGATTTTTGTATAAGTTTCTTAACGCTGCTGTAACAAATTACCACATACTATGTGGCTAAAAAGACAAATTTATTCTCCCACAGTTCTGGAGGTCAATATAGACTGAAATCAAAGTGTTGGCACACAGTGACTTTCTTCTGGAGGCTCTTAGGGAGAAACCATCCCATGTATCTCTCCTAGCTTCTGGTGGCTACCATCAATCCTCAGCATCACTACAATCTCTGCTTCTGCCTTCACACGACTTCTGTGTTTTTGTGTGCCTTTTCTCCTTCTTATAAGGATGCCAGTCATTGGACTTAAGGCCCACCCAAATCCTGTACAACTTCATCTTACCTGATTACATTTATACAAACCCTGTTTCTAAGTAAGTTCACATTCATGGGTACAGGAAAATTGGGACTTGAACATATCTTTTTGAGAGCACAATTCAACTCACTACAACTTCTCAACAGCATTCAAAAAAAAAAAAGTTTTGAACTTGTCCTTGAATCATACTTCGCTTTGTTGGCTTTGGAACACCAAACTCACCTGGTTTCTTTCCATACTACTCTTTAGTCTCATTTAGGGGCTCTTTTTTCTCAATCTAACTCCCCCTGTGGGCCCTTTTCTCTTGTTCCTCTCTATTTACCTCCTAGGCAATCACATCTATCCCATAATTTGAAAAGAGCTCAAATTTTTACCTCTATCCAGATATCTCTTCTGAGTTTCAGACTACTCTTTCCAACTGCCTACAAGGCATCTTTATTAAGTAATTTGTGCTATTTCTAAGACAGTATATCTAATACTAGTCCCTGATTTTCTGTGCATTTTTCCCTCTGGCATATCTTTGATTTCCCAATAAATTAAACTTTCATTCACTCAAGTTTTTTTTTTAGTGACAGAAATCTTGGAGTAATTAAATTTTCCTTTTTCCTTAGCACCTTTCCCAATCTATTACAACTAATTACCAATATATTTTGCTTCAACTTTTGAAGCCAAGGAGGACCCTGTGGGGCTCCTGGGCACAAAAGACTTTCTGTTTTCCCCCATATCCTGATTACAGGAAACAGGCTTCATTCAGCCTCCATGACCCTCTCTGAGTTCCAACGAGCAGGTTCAAACAGTTGCTAATTAAGGGAAGGGAGGGGATGCAGAGACACGGGAGGAAGAGTCAAAAACAACAACAACAACAACAACAACAAAAGAATGACAATAGTGCAACCATGGGGTAGGGTTCTAGTTCCCCCTCAAGGGATATACATAACAATGTCTTTGATCTGTTTTGCACATACTGAAACCCCCACCAGGTGGGAGAAGTTAACTGTATGCTGCCCACAGGCACTTAGACCCTGGACCAGTTGGAACCAGAAGGTTGATGATGCTGACTCTCACTTACCTCACTACCAACCAATCAGAAGATTGTCCATGAGCTGATCACGCCCTCTTTAAACAATTACTATAAAATTCCTCACTCCACCCTCCAGGACAGGGCACACAGTTTCAAGGGCTTTAGCCCACTGTGGCCCCCTTTGCCTGGCAAAACAATAAAGCTATTCTTTTCTACTTCACCCAAAACTCTCTCTCCAAGATTTAATTTGGTGTCGGGCTGCAGAGGCCGGATTCAGCTTTATTTTTACTATATATATTTCAATTCCATTCACTTCCCTCCATTTTCCCTAACAACAACTTAGTCCAAACCACAAGCATTTCTTATTTGAAGGACTGAAAAGCCCTGTTAAATGATTTTCCTTTCTGCATCTTATGACCTTCCAATCCATTTTTTTCTGTAACAGTGAGATTAAACTTTGAAAAATATATCAAAACATTTAAGAAGCCTAGTTCAAACCTTTCAATAGCTTTCCAACCAATGTATTTAGAATAAAATTCCAGTTCTTTTTCATGATCTCCATCAATTACCCCTGCCAATTTCTCCATCTCATTTCTCATCAATTTCCAAGACTTGTTCAGTATACTATGAAGTCTGTTTCTCAAAAATACAAGTCATATCAGATCCTTCAACATGGCATTTCCACACACTGGAACATCCTTTTCCCTCATTCTTCATCTGCTGACCTGCTATTACATCTTCAAGTTTTGACTTAAGTATCACTTCCTTAGTAAGATTTTTTGTAATCATGGAACCACTGTCCCTATAGAATTAGTCTGTTATATTCTCTCTTCATGTAATCCAATTTTCCTCAGACCATGTATTGTAGTTTGTAATTATACATTTGTATATATTCAACTTCTAGTTTTGTTCTAAAATTATGGTGGTTAAATAGGGAAAAGCTTAGGTTGGATTACAAATCAGAATAACTTAACCCTAATCTGACTCTACCATTCATTAACTTGAGCAGGATGCTTAACTTCTCAGGGTCTTACTGTTCTCTCCTGGGAAAATCACTTATTTGGACAACGTGGCTTCCCAGATTCTGTTGTGGTTCAAAACTTCTGCTACTCTATGATCCTATAAATATTCTGAAACTTTAAGAGATAATGGACCATTTTCTTACTTCATTTGGGATACTAATATAAACTTGAGATATGGACATTTTCAAAACTGGTATTTCAGTAGCTTTCCATGACTATGAGGATATGGTTATGAATGTATTAACAGCTGGCCTTTACTCATAAGACCGAATCTAGGAAAAGTTGAAATCTGTGCCTCACAAAAATTGCCCCATTCTTCCCCATTTTGTCTCCTCCATTTTTTTTTTTTTTAATAAATTTATTTATTTATTTATTTTTGGCTGTGTTGGGTCTTCGTTTCTGTGCAAGGGCTTTCTCTAGTTGTGGCGAGTGGGGGCCACTCTTCATTGCGGTGTGCGGGCCTCTCACTATCGTGGCCTCTCTTGTTGCGGAGCACAGGCTCCAGACACGCAGGCTCAGTAGTTGTGGCTCATGGGCCCAGTTGCTCCACGGCATGTGGGATCTTCCCAGACTAGGGCTCGAACCCGTGTCCCCTGCATTGGCAGGCGGATTCTCAACCACTGCACCAGCAGGGAAGCCCTGTCTCCTCCATTTTTAACCACAAATCCCAGACATCCTAAACCCTCTGCTCATCCTCAAACTATTTAGGATCACTCAGATACTTTCATGAAGGCTGGATCTTTCTGATAAGCTCATCATTGTCAGACTTTTCTCACCCCAAACACACTTTTCATTTAGAATCCTATTCTCCTAAGAGCTCACTCCATCATAAATAGAATTTTCTAAGTAAGCAATCAACACACATATTAATCTGTGCAGGATTGGTAGGTTCTAAAGGTAATGTATTACTCTTTCCAAAGAGTGTTTCTATTAGATGAATATATTTATCTGTCTATATTCAGTTTTAACAACAAGCTATGTTAAACTCTAAAAATATGTCATACCATTACTTCGAGATTTTTTTAAGTTAGTCATTTATAAATGTATTATTTTGTTTCTATTTTATACACAAATATGCAATGTTTTAGTTATATGTATTTCATAATTCTTTACAAACATTTATTCATACTGGAAAAAATTAAACTCTATGAGTGATATAAAATCTAAATTAAATGTTTAGAGATGTCTATGGAAAACCGTTTTCTTCCATTTTGGTTTAAAAAACAAAATTTTGCTTTTAGTAATAAGTAAAATCAACACCTAACATATCGTATCATGTTTCTAATAGCATAGATTTAAAAAGCAGAAAGAGATTGTTGCTAAACAAACAGATACAGTATTATATTATCATCTCTCTCTTTCAAGACGACATTTTTAAAACACACTACATTTTAAAATAAATACATTGTATCCTAATCTTTAATCTGCGTTTTCTTTTAAATTCTAGTTATTACCAACCACAGCACAGTATTACACAAAACTTTTCTTTAAAAAAATATTTTTCATGTACCATGTCCACTGGTGTCACTGTGATTAAGATATAGATTACAAAAACAAAATTCTATTTGGTTGCTGTATGTTTGTGAGCAAAGAAATTGATTAGGCATTCCTCTTTATTTAAGAGATATGTCAGTACATAGAGTTACAGTCTGCCTTCATTTAGTCTGTTCATTTGTGGTACTCCATATTACATGAGAGCACATCCATTTGAATCTTTTTAATATTCATGATCCTCTCACCAGCCTGAACAAAAGAGCTAAAGCATTTGATAGCAATCTGAAGAACCTGATTAACAATGTACTAATCATCAGTACCATTGACCTGATTCAAAAATGTTTTCAATTTATCCATCACTTTTATAACCAAAGATGATTGCATTACTTTACCATTTTTTATTTAAATAAAACCCCAAGAGCTGAAAATATCAAGCTATTTCTATTAAATGCACCTTGCAACAATCTAATTTATTTTTAAACTAAGTTCTAAAGTGACCTATAATAACCAATTAGTACTTGAACATAGGAAACCAGGGCACAAGTGGTAAAATCAATTCACTTTGACTTCACATCACTAAATGTTAAATTGTGCCAAGGAATTAATTTTGCAATAAATTGTTATTGCAGTTACAAAAATCCAACTAAAGGATATTACTAGGAGCAATTATCCATATATCAAAATGCATTGACTGTAGAGTGTGAACTATAATTACCCCCCAAATTGCTTATCATTCAAATGTTAATTTTAAAGATTTCATTTTTATAGCCATAACTTACTTTTTTTAATTTTCAAAAACTTATTTTTAATGTATCCTAAAAATATACTATTGGCCTAGTAAATTTCATAACAATTTAAAAGTATAAACATATACTAGTATATCACTTTTGGACTCAACTGTCAATTATCAGTATTATGTTAAAAAAAATGATATAGTGATCTAGAAGTAGAACAAATTGCCTTTTGTGATAAAATGTCACTGAGAACGAGGTTTACTAGCAAGCTTATGCAATATTATATTTTTAGAAAAAAATAACACAATGAAATCGAATACATTCGACAAAAAATAGCGATACCATTCTCCAGACAGATTGAAACACATCTCCATATTAAAATGTCTGAAGTGATAAACAATTTGGTTATTTCCTATGCTCATGCTCTTCTACTTTTTTAAATACCAAACTATATTTAAGATCACATGCAGTAGCACACCTGTTGCAAAAAAGTGTTTTAAATCATGCTTATGCCTCAGATCAACATATTTTTATTCTCCATTTTTTCCTGAAATTTGATTATAAGAACAATTTAGACATCATTTAATATATTTAGGATATCATATATTTTTAAATCATTATTTAGGGTGGCAAACCATTGAGAACAGTAATATAATAGATCCCAATTTGTTTTAATGTATAATCTAGCTTTCAATGTGAGAATTTAATATTCCAAATATTATTACTTTATTGATTCTTTGGCAAAGTCTACATGTAATTGCATGAAAGTAAATAGAACCAAATACTTAGTGAAGCAGGTAATGTCTCCATACTAACCAGTACCTGGCATTTCTGGGAATCATGCCGTTTAAGTCTACATGGACTGACCTTAAGAAATCAAATATATCAGATTTAAATAATTACTTTTAAGCTTATTTTCTCTCCTACTTCTAATCCGGTTATTTAAAATAAAAATCTCAGGAGAAATTTTTCTACTCAATTGATTTTCACTTACTAATAAGAGCATAAGATATTTTCAGTTTATAATTAGGAGGAGTCATTATTTCTAAGGGTCTTTTTAATTATAAAATTTTAATAATTCTGGAATTCAGTATTCAATGTTTATAAGGCAATATATCTTTTAAATTCCCAGAAGCATAAACGTTTTATGGAAAAGAGTTAACTAATCTATATGAGGGTTAATTTTCTGATATAAATGGATCATCATATATAAAAAATTTTAAATATTCTTATTTAAAAGTGTGAGTTCTAGCTTGAAAGGAATTTCCCAGACAAAACCACCTACCTGTAAACAAATAAATGAAGATAATAAAAGCATCAGGATTATATTCTGTTCCTTAAATATTAAATAAATGTGGGTGACTGGGCATTTCAGCTACGACAGTGGATTATTTTCTTATTCCTTTTCACATTGTTTTATCTATACTAAAAAATAAATATGTACAAAACTATACAAATAACTCAAAGTTTTAATATTTCCCTATGACTAGACTATACTATTTTTGCTATGTGTAAACGGTGATACTGAATTAAATGTTTTGATAAAAACTCTTTAAACATGAGTGAATTTGGAAAATGAAGATAAACAATTTTGTGAAAGATGCTTCTAAATAATGAAAATGGTTCGGTAACCTAAGCCTCCTTGGCTTGTCCAAAACTGTTTTTCCATGATAGGTAACTGCCTTGTGGATGACGAACTGAAGTATAAACTTGGGATAAGTGCATGGTATAAAAATTCTCCAAATGCTATTTGCACAATTCTCTGCAAAGGGCTGCCACTGGATTGCCCTCTTGGTCAAATGAATTATTGTACCAACCATGTGGAATAGAAAATTGAAAATCTAGATGAATTTTAAAAAGAAAAAAGAATCTCCAAGTAGTTTTAGCAGAATCTTCCATTCTTAATGAAAAAGAAGTGGGTCAAGGCTAAAATGGAAAGTTGAGTTTCCAACAAATAAACCATTATTCCTCCTACTTTTGTTTCTAGGTTTGGAAGCATAAATACACACAAGGTATGCATGTATATGTGAATGAGCATTCCTGAAAAGACCAGCATTCTTCTATGTAAAAGGATGAAAACTATCTAGCCTAATGCTGGACATGAACTGATATCACATGCATATTGGTTATGCCTTGAAAGTTTCATATGGTCCCAGAAGTAAAAAACAGACCAAAGTAAGACTTTTGAGTAAAGCAAACGAAAAAACAAAAAGATTCAAAGGTAAATTATGTGGGACTAAGAGCAAACATTCATACAGAATGAAATATAAGTTGATCTCCATGGGGAAGAAGGGGATAGTTTATGTAGCAATGTCTTAGAACTTTTTTATATAAGCCTCTTAGACAATAACACAAATTATTCTTATGATGAGGCTTATGCTCTTGGATCTCCCTGACAAGATAATCCAGAACCTGTCTGACCCAGAAGAACATGTTTTCCTTGGGAGGGAGTACAGCTTTCTGACTCACACCTATATCTGTGTAGGTGATATCTACATTCCCCTGAAAGGTATGATTGAAAGAGTCCCTTTCTTATAATGAAAACAACCTTCTATAAACTGAAATTTTTAGTTTTAAACAGCTTTGGGGGCATTCAGGTAAATACAGCCTAAGAGTTTATAATTAGTCTGACATTTCTAGACACAATTAACTTGCAGATTCAAATACTTGATTTACATATATAAATATCATCATGCACTGACACTTCATAATCTTCCTTTGGAAAATGAAACTCCATCAGAAGTTATTCTCTGATGGGTATTCATTGAATTCTCCTTATGGCTACACACACACACACACACACACACACACACACGACATATACACACATTTGTGACATTCAGATCTTTTCTCAATCACTAAAAAATATTGCTAAGCAATAAGTTTTCTGTTCTAGCATACTTAGAGGTCTTATGTGACTTTCAAATATAAACTCTTGAAATCTCTGACTGTAAAGAAAATTTATTCAATTAAATTTTATAGAGCCATTTACACATGTTCTAATATCTTTTTATTTCTTCACAAACTACATACTCCTCATTAGTTTAGGTGTTAGATCTTTTAAAATCTGAGTGTTAGGAAGTCACCTGTGAATGAATATAGAGAAGTTATTTTCATAATGCACTAAAAAATAAAGATATTGAATCAAACTTTATGCTTATTATTCAAATCCTAGAATATAAATTTATTTAATATAGTAACTATTTGTCAGAGAAATAGGTGTGATGCTCTATGTGTCATTTTACCAACTGTCTGACAATATTTCCAATCATATTTGCATGTACCTCTTTTGTAAATTGTCCAAAATATATATGGCAACATCCTGTCTGAAAAATAAATGAGTCGGAAAAGGAATGAAGAGAACTATCAAAGTATAAAAATAGGGGCTTCCCTGCTGGCGCAGTGGTTGAGAACCTGTCTGCCAATGCCGGGGACACAGGTTCAAGCCCTGGTCTGGGAGGATCCCACATGCCACGGAGCAACTAGGCCCGTGAGCCACAATTATTGAGCCTGTGCGTCTGGAGCCTGTGCTCCGCAACAAGAGAGGCCGCGATAGTGAGAGGCCTGCGCACCGCGATGAAGAGTGGCCCCCACTTGCCGCAACTAGAGAAAGCCCTCGCACAGAAACGAAGACCCAACACAGCCTAAACTAAAATTTTTTTTAAATTAAAAAAAAAAGTTTAAAAATACTACCCCAAATCATATTGGATGGGTTTAGAAACATACACAGTCACTGATATCCAAAAAGAAAAACAAAAGAAATGTATCTCTTTAGAGAGCTATTGTGGATAAACCATTTATTTTCCATTATTTTAAGAAAGTGTTGCTTAAATGGGGGTATTTTTGTCTTTGTACCGTAAAATGTTTAAATTGAATAGATTTAATTTTAGGTCCAGTCAAATGTGTAGTTGTCAAGCATTTAATGCTGAAATACACTTCCTTAAGAAACGTTATTTTAGAGCTGTTTGCCTTTTAAATTCTAACAAGCTGTATATCTATTTGTCTAGCCGCCATCAAGGAGACTATTGTAGCTGGAAGCGTTGGTAGGAAGATGACTAAAGGGCTACATCATTTCAAACCCTCAAGTAGAAATTATTGCCTTTCTTGCATCAGTTCCCAGCTGTATTATGTCACCAAATCACATCACTGTAATCAAAGATGAATAAAATATTTTTTTTTCTTTACCTTAAATGCTTTTTCTGTCAATTACAATCAAAGGACATGACTTCAGGTCTGTCAGTTTGTGAGGTTCTTTCCTACTGATGGCTAAAGCTGTAATCTGCTAAATATAAAATGAATCAGAAAAGTCTTAGAATGATTTTGCTATTAAGAATGTTTTTTTTCACCCCCTCCCACAGGGGACAGAAAGAAATTGGTCTTTAAAGAATGAAATCAAAGATTAAAAAAAAAAAATGACCCTTTTGGTCTTCATCCTTTTATTCTTTCCTCTTCCTGCCTTAATTCTAAATCTTCAGTTGTAACACCGGTTTGTTTTTCTGAGAAAATATACATAGTACTCTAAGCAAAACTATACAGCTCTTTGTAAATATTTTATTAACCCCGCATATTTATAAGTCCGGAACTTTCTTGCCATAGTACTGCCTATTAGGTACCCTGTAATATTAGCAGTAATTCTGCTAATAACTCCAACTTCTAGGCAGGTTTCTGGCTTGATTACATTATTAAGCATAATCAAAAACATTTTCCCAGAATGATTTTAGCTTGGTAGTAGGGATTGCTTCCTTTGATCTTCTTAGCATTATTTTATGATAGGTTGCTCCTCATTTACACTACAAATGCTGGCAAAAATGAAAGTGGTATCTCGGCTAGCAGTGCCTGATAAAATAAAATAACTGGTTCAGCAGTCTCTGCCAGCTGCTTTCATCAATGAAAATCAGGTTGTTTATAATGGGGGAGAAAGGCTTAGAATGTAAACATTTGCCATCATGAGAAGCTTGATAGAACTTGTCATGAACTTCTGCCTTGTTCCTCAATTAAATTTTTCTTATTTCTATATTTAATCTTTAAGCAAATATTTGTGCAATTAAGACACCCTTCTTAGGTTTCACATTAAATCCCATTCTTGGGTGCTCATATCCAGAACTACTCTTGGGAAATGTAAGAATATAAATGCAATATATACAATCTTAATTTATTACCCCAGAATTTCTCATAAACACCTGCCACCTGACTCTGTCCTTCTCCTTTATCTTCCATTACTATTTATTTGCCAAAGTGAGAAATACACAGTTGTGTTGCCGTGTTGTTTTAAGATGTTTCTATTTCTTTAAGGTGGGAGAGAGGAAATCACAGACACCTGTTAGCCAGTATTGATATTTCTCTGTTGTTCAGTGCATGTGCGTGCACGTGTGTGCACACACACAAGAAATACTAGGCTGAGAAAAAAGTGTGGAATAAAGCACTGCATATAATCTGGTAATAAAAACAAATATTTAGTGCCCTACCTCATTCCAGATGCCAGGAAACTCAAATCACTTGAAACAATATATCATACACAGAAATAAACCCAAATGTCTCCCAAGGACTTTGGCGAATGAGAGACTGCCCAGTGCATTACAAAAGAAACCTCTGAAGGAGCGAAAAGACAGAATTCTGCCTGTGATTTTGTCACTGGCTATGTGATCTTAAAATTAACTAAAAAAAAATTCATTTTCTATGTGTACATACTTTTAAAACATGACAAGAATCAGGCCAGTTAGCACTCCCACCAGTTCCAAAAGCTAAAGAAATCATACAACATTAGAGCCCCCGAAACCGTATATATGTAACAGGGTGCAACCCCTGCTCTCATTTTACAATGAAGAAATAAAGGACCAAGACTCAAGATGAAAGGAAAATTGCCGCTGAGCAGGGCAAGGTCAAGGATTCTGGAAACAAAATGACTGTGAAAAAGTGGAGCATCAAGCCTCACACCTAAATAAAAGTATCTAGAAAATTCTAATAAATTGTAAGAACGTATTTAATATCTAAATATGTTATTGAAAAACAAAACGTTTCACACGAGGCTAAACTCCCTTTAACTACCAACTCAGATTTCAATCTCCCTAACTCCATCCCGTCCTAGAACAAAGAAAAAATACTGCACCAGAATAGTTTGTTTCCTTCCAGATTGTGTGTGTGTCCACTGGGCAAAAAAAGTTTACTCTTTGGGTGGGGACCTGAACATGGTCTCAAACTCAGAGAATCCTGAGGATGAATTAAAGCCCAATATTATGCCTGAGCCTAACGATAAGCAAAGGACAGACCATCTTGGCAGGAACCCTTTGGTAATTGTATAAGCAAAGGTAGTCTTTATCAATGTGCACATAATCTTCTCTACAGTACTGGATTCAAATCCATTTTCCAATATTTGTTAGTAGTAGGACTTTGAAAAAAATGATTTAAGCTCTCTGAGAACCAGTATCCTTATCTATATACAGTGAAGGGAATATTATCTACCCCATTGAGTTCCTTTGAAGATTAAACAAAATTAAATTGTAGGAGAGTGCTTGGAACATAGTATTTACGTATAGCATCACATATTACATTCTACTGTAATTAATTATCTTCCTTTCCAATGGAAATATTGGTTCCTGGAGGGATGAAAAGAAGGTTCACATGTCTTTATCCTCACCATTTTGCTCAGTCCCTGTAACATACAATAGGCACTCAAAAATTTTTGATTGGTTGGCTGCCTGGATGAATAAATGGATTAGCAAATCTGTACACAAGCCAAGTAAAACCGGAGAACTAGCAATTATTTGGTAAATTTGATCAATTTAAAGATAAGAAGGCCTAAATATTATTTTACTCTCTCCTCACCTCAGATGTTTTTTATTTTATCAATATTTAGAAAACTTTTGTTCTTCACCCACACCATAGGCATGACTTTTGCCACACCGCATATCACATATATCCCAGCACTTCCCAAACTTTATTCCATCATATGAAAATAATATTTGTTCGACTCACTTGGAGTTACCCACCAGGGTGCTCAAGAGCAGAAGTGATGGAAGAGAGAATTATCACTGTCCCACTGCACTCAGACCCGCAGTGAGCCACGGAGGTCTCTGGGAACCCATCTTGGCACACCAGCCTCACAAATGGGGTAGGAGACTCCAAATAATCTGACGTGCCTAATATTATTTATTAAAGTGAATTTAAATATGATGTTTATCGTTAACCTTGTCCTAAGTACTAATATCTATGAAATCCCTGGGATTATCATCTATTTTTTGTTGTTGTTAGTCAGTAACAAACAACGAAAAACCTTAAGAATCCCAGTGGTTTAAAACAACACGGATTTATTCCTCCCTTGTGCTGCATTGTCCATCAAGGGCTAGAATGTTCCCAGAACCTCTGTTTCATGTTGTCCTCACTTAGAGACTAAGGCAGAAGGGGATTCTCCCATCTGGAATGTCTCTGGTCACCCTGCTAGTGGGAAGACGCCATGGTGAATTACACGTTGGTTAGTAACGACTTCTGCCCCAAGTTTCATCGGACAGAGAGGCTCTCGGCCAAATGAACATCAAGGCTGAGAGGAAATGCAATCCTCCTCTGTTTGACAGGAGAAGACTGAAATACTGACAAACTCTCCTAATGACTATTCTTAATTTCCTTTTCTTTTTCTTCTTTGAATATGATGGAAGCCTTAGCATAAGGGATTCTACGTAAGTACTTACATATTAAAAATGATATTCAGAATATATTCACTATTTCAGCCTTGAAGTACCAAGGCAGAGAAATATTGGCATAACTTTGCAGTAAGGTCATGGATATTATCTGCAATGTCAATATTGTACCTAGATTAGCTTTACTTTTTCAGTGTTTTTACCCAACTATCATGTACAAACTCTAAATTAAATTTTCAAAATTCTAAGATGTCTTTAAGATAACCATGCATGAAAGCATACACTCATGTTTTAAAGATACTGTAATTGCTTTAGCTGAGAGTAGGCTGGTACAAGCAAAAGTATGCTGTAGCTCCAGTGCATTTCACTGAGCTATGACATCTCTCTCAGTGGCATATGCAGCTGCCCTGCAGTCCCATTGGGGCATAGCGCAATCACAGGATTTTCACTGCTTTAACCATGATATTGCCACCGGTCCTCTGGTGATCCCACCTTGCAGAACCAGCATACTATATCTAAGTAACTATCTAGTGTAGACCAGAGCAGTCTGAATGGTTAACAAAGTGTGATTCACCTGACAAAGCCATATAGGTTGGAGGTAAACAAAAGAAGGTAATACAAATTAACATGGAGGAAAAATTACTATAAATAGAAATGAGTCAGGATAATGTCTTCAGTCTAAAAAAGCAAGTATCCAAATAGGCATTGGCACAGCATCACACAGCAAAATATCCAGATATTTTAGTGACTGTTGTTGCTTCTCATTGGGATGTCTTAATGCTCCACTGTCTCATTCCATGGAAATTACATAAAAATAGCACATTCTCTAACCCACATACAGTGTGTCTGCACTGACAGGTGGCAGGTGGGAAGGCAACTCTAAAAGGAACGAGTCCCTATTTTTCTAAATGCCCTGTGGCATACCTTGATGACACACAGTATGATACAAGAGATGTGCCCTAAATCTTCAATATGGCAGCCGGTTTCCATTCCACACACAAAGCAGATAGGAAGCGTGGAGACGTGATGAAACATGCATCTTTCAACCTGGTAAATGCAGCTAGATTAACAAAAATATTTTACAACAGCCAATAATTAAAAAAGCATTGCTTGCCATTGCATAATTATTTAATAAACCATATAACATACAACTGTTATTCCGTCGCAGACACCCTCTTCACACTGCACCATATGGCTAATGGCTTCGATCACGCATCACACCATACTGAGAATTCCTTCTCATCATCCTGTATCGGCTACAGACTCAGTTTGTGGCTAATGCGTGTGTTACCCTTTCACTGCATGTTTATTTTATGAGATGGTGGCGTCTATTTTTGTGTTGGTTCTGAAATGATAAACTACTTTTTTAAAACATAACTAGAAAATGACCTCAATATTAATTTTCCAAGATGGATCTTAAAATATAATTTCTGTTATCTTTTCCCCAGTTGTAACCCCAAATTCTGGCCTTTTGCATTTTGATCAGTGTCAACAATGGGAATCTGTATTTGTTATAATGTCACTGGTGCGTGTAAAACTTAAATTATCTAAGGGCATCATTTGAAAACATTTAACTGGTAGATTTCTTCTCTGTATCTACTGCAGGGTGATAGCAAGGCTCTAGGAGTCCCAAATAACTTAGTTTCAGAAACCCTGTCTTCCACATTCAGTTTCCAAGAGCACCTCAGTGAGCTTCTCAGAGCAGCTTCCTACTGGACATCACTATATGTTGGGGTATTCCAGATACGTGTCTTCAACATACTGTTTTCTAAATGAACACTAATTATATAGTACTTATTTTGGGGGTCTGAGGATTCAAAAAAGGAAAAATGTCAGACTGAAAAGTTGCAAAAGTAACTTAATTTTCAAATACAAAATCAAATATTTTGTTAATTTATTCAGATTTGACAGGCATCTAAACTGATTTTTTTTTTTTTAACTTTCTAGACCAGATGTTTTGGCACTGGCCTTCGATTCTAAAATGATTTGGATAGGAGGGATAAAATTATCCCTAGGGCTAAATAGACTTAACTGAACAGCAGAAGAAGAAAAAAAAAAAAAGCGAAGTAAACACATGATCAGCAACACACTCTCTTTGCCTAGAAGTGAAAGGAAATGTGAGAAAAGACCTTTTGTTTCATTTTGAGTGTTTTAAAAAGATATAGCTTCAATTTCATATTAGGAAAGCCCATCTCTGGTTGACAAATTTTCTGTTTCTAAACATTAAGAATGTTGCAAGTTAGGGAAAAAGATGTTTACCCTCTTTGAATTTAATCAAATTTGTTGATGGCAGAAATTAGCATGACTCGTGCTTAGCAGAAAATCAGGATGATTGCTCCTAGCATGTGTCAGCTTTAAAGAACGCAACTTGTTCATTTTGTATTTCAGCCAAAATAATTTTATAACAGTTTGGCTTCTGCTGTCTTTCAAGGATAAGCAGAATAAGTGAATATGTTTTCCTTTTTCAAAGAGGAATCATTTAATGATGAGATAAATTTGGATACTACTTTAGTTTGAGGTATAATCTCCATATTCATAAAAATTCATGTATAAAACCATGGAATTAGATGGACAAAGGCCTCTCAGGTTGGAAGTCAAAATAATGCTAGTATAATTTTCCCAGATTTAACAGAGCATTCCTACTTTTGCTGGGCCACCAAATTGCTAGATAAAATTACACGTGTTTGTGTATTTCTCTATAGTCATCCTAAAACTCAAATATATCCAGCCTTTATGAGCAGGATTCCAAATGAATCTTGGTTCACTCCCAGTTAGTTATAACACTTCACAAAGTCTTTGAAATTAATAGCTGAGTAAGTTTTACACACTAGATTAAAAAAGAATGAAAATCACAATGGCACCAATGTTATCAAACTAATTCATACCACCAATTAAAGAAGCACTTATTTCTTTCATAACTAATTTAACCTATTTCCACATGACTCCTACTACGAAAAAAAAAAGTGGTTATATCTCTATTCTAAATAATTTATTTTTCAATACAATCAGCTTTATTAGCGCATGTTCTGCTTAATTTGTAGGTGGGCAGTGGGGACATGATTTAAGACTAGAATCCTCCATTTTTATGAAGATTTGCTGCTTCCTTTTCACCTACCTGTTAATCTAGCTACGATGATTTTTTCTTCTTTTTTTTTTTTAGGTAGCCTAAGATGAGAAACAAACTTCATAAGGATTACCTTTAATAGGTGTCAACTTCCTCTCTGGTTCTCTGCTTAAAGGAATAAAGAAAACCTTCGGTTTGTTTCCTTTTTTTCTCCCAGTGAGCAAGAAGAGAGCTTGCAACAATCCCATGATAACAAATAAAAGAAAGGTTTGGGTGACTTATCATGAGGGATGATTTGCTAGCTCTAATTTCTTTGCTTTCCAAGATTAAAGAAGAAATTTCTGCTATGGCTAGAGGAGCACCCCAGCTGATTTAACTGTCATGAGTCCCTACCACGTCCCTGGACTATTGCCTAAAATTTGTAAGGTCTGGCTTCTTGGCACCATACAATTTCATTATGTCCGATCCTATAGAGATGCCGGGTGTGCAAGGGCACCAGGATGCCCATAGTAAATCAGCTGTTTCAATGCACCTAATAGTACCCTGGTGCCCAGGCAGTGTTAATTCACTTCACATGAGTGAACAGTCTACTTCCAGATAGCAGTTTACCCACCCGGGCTCACCATAGGATTGGCCCATTATTAATAAAACTTCAGCCTTTGCTCACTTTCACAATGGATCTTGCCTTGGATATGCCATTTTCAGAGGCATTGCTTTCTGGTTTGGTACATTTATACCAAGATCTATCTTCTTTTAACTAAGTATAGGATAAGAACTCATTTTAATGAGAAAATTCATTCATTTATAACACAAGGCAAATTTACAATAATTTCTTTGGTTGCTTCTGATTCTTCTCCAATATTCCTCAGGCATTTCCAGTAAATGACACCTGGGGAAAGAATAGGCCGAACATGCTAAACTCTCCACTGAATACTGTACACAAACTGACACAAAGAAAAAACTACTGAGCTTTAATTGCGTGTTAATAAGTTTTTTTAATTGACCTACTCTAGTTTGGTGTATTCTGTGTTATCTTTTGCTTGTTTTATCTAGAGGCCATGCTGTGATATTGCCTCAATGAACCAAAGACAGGGAAATACACAGCCTGGATATGAGTAAACTAAAACAGTTCGCATTTCCCTCTCCTGATGATTTTTGTTCTTTGTAAAGCTACTAAGAGGTTTTGGAAGAAGATGCTGGGAAAATCAAAGTTAAAATAAGAAAACTTTTATTCCTATAGATTATCTCACATTTTTGCAAACATACCCCATTTCCTCACTTAATTGTGTAATTAAAATATTTTATTTCTACATTTTAACAAGGATACTTACATTCAAAGCCATACTTCCTCATGCTATTTTGAATCATCAATAAGTTTTTAGTCTTTTGTTTGTTGTTAGTGTTTTAGATAAAATCAGATTTTCTCAGGAGAAGACACCCAAGCCAACAGGTTACAACAATGTTAACACACAAATTCTTCCGTGGGTTTTAAATTTAGAAAAACGGAATTTTCTGTCCACCTCAATTAGAGAAGCTATTTTGTATAATAGAGTACTCTGCCAGGTAATGTACCATATTTTCTATTTGAGTTTGCACCATATTTTATCTACTTGCATATAGCTGTGAATATATCTACAGCAAACATTCATTCTTTGGGAGATGTATTTGCAAGGACAGTATGAAATG
This sequence comes from Balaenoptera physalus, assembly GCF_965194825.1. NCBI lineage: Eukaryota > Metazoa > Chordata > Mammalia > Artiodactyla > Balaenopteridae > Balaenoptera > Balaenoptera physalus. Next base: position 29,371,005 of record NC_138891.1, read on the forward strand.
GGGAAAATGCAAAATCTGTCTGAGATGGGGAAGATGCCCAACTGTGAGGAATGTGAGAACGGAAATATATGAGGTGTGACAATAAAGTAATAAAACTAATTTCCTTGTGTGGTTCATAAACTAGCTCTAAAGTCAGTCCCATGAATGGAGTTCCAAAAATGTTCTAAGCGGTAGCAACCCTATGAAATCAGCTCATCAGATTCCCGATTCCATTGCTAAAATGTGCAGCACACTTTGGGGTGTTAACATTTCTGTATGTTTGTAAAAATATATATATATCCCCTTAAAAGTCTTACTTTATAAAGTCTTTTTGGACCTAATCTTTTTGAAATTCCATGATAAACTTCTTATAAAGTTCTTTGAAACACCTGACAAAGCTTTAAAACTCCAAATATTTTCCACATAATTAATCACATTGTGTATAGCATGTTACAGCATATTCTGGTAAGGTGAGGTTGCATAAAAGGGTATACTTGTCTTGTTTATCTAACCTGACTATCAGGAGTATGAATAGGTATTTTCTGTGAAAAATTTTAAGCAACTTGAGAAGGAAATGTAAGAGGATCCATCAAGAAGTATCAATGGTCCAAGGAGAATCCCAATATATGAGAAGGTTTCCCAAAGAGAAGTGCAAATGAGGAAAAAGTAAATAACATCTCTCTTCCTGATTACTATTTATGTTCTGAAGTGACTTCAAATAGATTGTATATTAAAAATTTAAAGTTTATTTCATTGCTCCTTTGAATTTGTGGAACCAAACCTTAAAAGTTAATGGATACTGATCTAACTAAGAAGGGAAGTGAATATTACACTTTTTGTCAAGCAGAAGATGAACCTCATTCAAGCTTTTTGCATTTGATAAAATTACTTTATGAAATTGCTTCTTCACCTGAAAATGAATTTTTCTTCCAAATTTTTCACATTAATTGCTGATAGTTTTACTGTGTAAGTTCTCCTTTAAATAAAGAAGAGCATCAAATGGTTTAGAAATCAGCTGAGAAAACAGGCTTTCGCTTATATCTGATTTCAATAAAAGAATCATTTCCTAGTCATTAGCGGTTAGTTAAGGACAAAAACCGATTATGTTAAGGCCAATATATCTGATGCATCATGTCAGAAATGGGACTTTTTGAATTATAAACCTGTGGTTTTTCAAAGAAGAAAACCCAGACCCAGAAAAGTAAAATGATTTACCCAACATCCCTTAGCAAGTTAGTGGCAGAACCAGAATTCAATTTCAGCTTTATAAGCACCCTGTAACCAGCCATTGTCTATTCTGCTTGTGTGAACAAGTCACATTTATAAAAGTCCAGTTCCTCCCAGTTCCTCCTCTCTGCAAGGAGAAGTTGGTCATGGCCACGTGTAGAGCCCTCTGGCCACTAATTAGTCTACTAGTTACAAAATGAGCCAGCTGTGGTGGTCCCCACCCATACTGGCATATGGCCTGAAACAGTGCTACCAAAACCCAGCCCACCGTGGAGACTTGTGCTGTTTTCTCTATACGTGGGCACCTGACAAAAGGGGAGAAGGTGAGCTGAAATCCAGCCTGTGCTCGTGTAATGGTTCATTTTATGCATCAGGCTGGCTAAGCCTTGGTGCCTCTATATTTGGTCAAACATCATTCTGGATATTTCTGTGAAGGTGTTTGCTTGGATAAGATTAATATTTGAATCCGTGGATTTTGAGTAAAGCAGATTACCCTCCATCATGTGGCTGGGCCTCATCCAATTAGTTGGGACCTTAACTGAACAAAGATTGACCACCTAGAGAAGTAACTCTGCCAGCAGAGTCACTTTGGACTTGAACAGCAATACTTCCCTGAGTCTCCAGCCCACCAGCCAGACACATCAGATTCTGGTCCCACCGGGCCTCTACAACTGTGTGAACCAGTTCCTTAGAGTAAATCTCTCTCTGTATATATATCCCAATAGTCCTGTTTCTTTGGAAAATCTTGACTAATACACTTTGTTCACCAGTCTAGGTGGAAGGGGCACTAATTTCTAACCCTCATAAAAGATACACTATGGGCTAGCAAAAGGCCTATTTTTCTTCCATTGTCACTTATTTTTCACCCCATAACTAATAATAAGTTAAACACGGAGGGTTTATTTGAGTTAGTGCCTTGGAATGAATGTTTAAAATATTAAAACTTGACACATACCCTTGAAAAGTGCCTAGGACCTCAGAATCACCTGTGTTGCAACTATGATGGAAAAGAAGAAACCAGAAAGTACCATCAGGTGGTAAAGGCTTCCTTCTGGCCCCAATTCCCTCTTCCACTCTGTGGCTTTGACCTATGGCTTCCTCCTGCCCTCATGACCATGGCCTCTCTTGTTGCTGACTGATCTGCTCACCGCAATGCTGATACCTGTGTGACCCCTACTCAGATGACTGTGTTTGTTGTTCTGTCTCTGGACTGGACTCTTAACTCTACACAATTCAGTTGTGATAACTCAGCAGAAAGGTCCTGGTTACTTCTCTTGACAAATTTAGGCTTTGGGGCAGTGACATTGGATGTGTATTTATTAACTCCTATTGCCCTAGACTACTTCCTGTAACTGTTCCTCAATAAATTATTAACATTAATTTGTAACTGAAGCATGTTCCTATTCCTTAAAAGTAAAATATTGTAATTCAAGTAGGATCTTGAACCATTTGCTTTCTATATTTGATATATAGTATTTATCTATCAAAAATGATGCATAACAAAATTATTTTAACTCAATAAAATGAGGTAGCTACATGCTGCTAATGAGTGTGATAAAAAGCGGAACTTTACAAGCGTAATTATGATAAAAATTCTAGTGAACAATTCCAAGGCAGAAGATCACAGATTAAGGCATACACTGCATATTCCAGAAAACTGACTAGAATATGCAATACTGTACATGGTTTTGGGAGGAAAAAGATATACTTTAGCCAAGAAAACAAACTGCATGCAGTTTTGGTAACTTTTTGGTTTTATATACCATGAATATAAAATAGTCTCACAAATAAATATATTTTCATTTTAAAGGTTCTCAAAAGATATTATATGTATTATGATTTGGGCATGGATTGGTTTTATTTACCGGTGGAAGAATGATTGAAGCAAGGGAGAGTTTTTTTCCGACAAAGTCTTCTCTAGTTACAGACGTAATTATCCACATTTAATGGAACACCACTAGCTCTTCCTCCTTTCTAAAGCCTTTCCTGACCACACGGATCCCCGACTTTGGACTTCAGGACAACTCAAGCCTATCTACTATCTCAGTTTAGTGTTGATCCCTTCACCTTACTGTTATATTTCTATGCATATAACCTTGTCATATTACTAGATTCTAAACTTTTTCAAAGTGGAAAATGTGTTTCTAAGAACTCTTTGTGTCTTACACATGGCCCCTTCTAGTTGAATGGTCAATAGGTAAGGAGCACTATTTCTTCTTTGGCCAATGTTGGACCTATTAGACCTATTAGATGAGACTGGCTTTCTGTTTTGAAAGGTGATGAATACGATGAATAATTTACATTGAATTTGCTTAAATTAACAAAGAATCCATACTTGGTGTTCCAGGACCACTAATGCTTGCCATTTGAGGGATCACGGTTGACATTACCTGTATTCACCTTCCTCATGGCTCTTTGGTAGAAAGAAACTAGAGCTGCTACAGATGAAACTTAGAAGAAACTATCAAGAGTAAACAGATCTTTTACCATTGCCAGCAAGCAGTGCATATTGTTTCTCCTATTGTCTTTATGACTTGCACTCTGTAATAAGTTTGTAGTACCCATTCTCTATGAAGCATTCCAAAAATCAGCTCTCTGCATTTAGCCTCCGGCTGCCCCCCTCAGACCTTGGGCTGGCATTCAAGTGAGCTTTTCTACATCTTTGTTTGGTAAGTGAAATAACAATTGGCCATGAAGAGACTCACTCTCATTCAAAAATATTTTGATACAAACTTTTGAAATTTAAGTTGCTGTTTGGTTACCAGCTTCCCACAGGGTTTGTTAGATTTATATTCCTTATCTAAAAGTCTTAAGCAGAGTAGAAAGAAGGAGCACTCTCCAGATTCACCTATGATTCATTCACTTATTTCTTTAAAGTAGTTGTTACTGAACATAGGCTGTGTTCCAGACATGGTGCTACTTCTGGAGAGATAACTGCAAACAAGACAGTTATGGCCTCAGTCCTCACAGGGCTACCAAAAAAAGTAAAATTTTTAATAAGCAGATATATCTCAGCCTTGGAGACATAAAAATACATCTTCTGAGGCCATAGCACATGCAAAACAATTAAATAAGATACTATGAATTAAGTTAACTACAGTAGACAATTCTAATGAACATGCAAACTGAATAGAATTGACCTTAGACTATGAGATTATAAAGATTAGCTCAGAAAAAATACCCAGTCATAGTACTTCTTGGCAGAACCAGTGCTAAATTTTTATTTTCTGATAGATTGCATTACTTGATGAATGGGCTAAGAACAATGCCAAGGCCCAAAATAATACTGACTCAAATCCATTTCAGTCATACACACATTTCATTTTTTCCTTTTCTACCTCCTCTTCGGAATTACTCCAGCACTCTGCCTTTACTGAAAAGAATGAGTCACAGACAAGAAAAGAAACTAAGAACAGTATTATTACCAGTGGCACAAATCAAAGGGGGCTTGCCACATGAATTCTGCCAACTTGGAGATGTCTTTTATTAGATTTTTTTCCTTTACATTTGTTGAAAGAGAGAAAATATGATAGCATCTCTCAAAGAAGAAATTCCAACCTTAAAAAACAAATTGAAAAGAAAGGAGTTACATTTTCCTTTCTGAATCATAAATTTGAAAAATTCTGGGAAATTACTAGTCTCCCCAGCATTGCTCAAGAAAATTATTAACCAACTTTAAATAAATCCTGCTGCTATCCACAGAGTCAGTCCTCACAAATCACAAGTCCACATCTGTAGAAAGACCTTGGAGGGGCCCCAATCACCTCTCAGAAAAATGTTTCTCTATGTCTATACTTTAAGTCAGAGCATTCTAACCCCACATCCAAACTTAAGGCAAATATGTTACCTAGCTTCATGTGAGGCAATAAGACAAAGCAGAACCAGAATATTGATTTGATGCATACAGATTTACAAACTATAGCTTATCCCACAAGAATCTAAGTACATACTTCCTTAAAATTTCATTAAGTGTAATCAATACCTAGGTCAGAAAACTTTTTTAAAGGATATAATGACATTCACAACTTAAAAAGAAGCTGTCAACTTAATATTCTTGTTCACAAAATTTCATCAGTGTTTCTTCCCTTTTTTATGGGTACTTTTTCATTGTGGTAAAAAATACATAACATAAAATTTGCCATCTTCACAATTTTAAGTATAACTATACGTATACTGTGCAACAGATCCCTAGAAGTTTTTGGTCTTGCCAAACTGAAACACTCTATCCACTGAACAACCCCCTTTATTCCCTCCCCTCAAGCCCTGGCAACCGTCATTCTACTTTCTGTTTCTAAGAAATTGACTACTTTGGGTACCTCTTATAAGTGTAATCATTCAGTTTTTATCTTTTTGTGACTGGCTTATTTCACTTAGCATAATGTTCTCAAGGATTTATTTTTGTTGTAGCATATGACAGTATTTCCCTTTTTAAGGCTGATATATATACAGATATATATAAATATATATATACACACACATATAATCATATTTTCTTTATCCATTCACCTGTAATGGACATTTAGCTTGCTTCTACCTCTTGGCTATTGTGAATAATGATGCTATGAACATAGGTGTGTAAATATCTCTTCAAGACCTTGTCTTCTATTTTTTGACATATACCCAGAAGAGGGTTTGCTGGATCATATGGTAATTCTATTTTTAAGTTTTTTGGGAAACTCCATCAGTTTTACACAGTGGCTGCACCATTTTACATTCCCACCAACAGTGCACAAGAGTTCAAATTTCTCCACATCCTCACCATCACATATTTTTTTCATAGTGGTCATCCTAACAAATATGAGGTAACATTTTAGCATGGTAACATTTAACATTTGATTTGCATTTCCCTGATTATTAGTTTTATTGAGCCTCTTTTCAAATGCTAGTTGACCATTTATATACATGTATTTTGAAAATATCTATTCAGGTCCTTTGCCTATTTTTAAATCTGGTTGCTCTTTTGAGATTTAGGAGTTGTTTAAATATTTTGAATATTAACCCTTTATCATATATATTTTTTGTTTTTTCTCCCATTGTGTAGGTTGCATTTTCACTGTTGATTGTTACTTGCTATGTAGAATTTTTTTAATTTGATGTAGTCCTATTTGTCAATTTTTGCCTTTGTTGCCTGTACATTTGGTGTTATATCCAAGAAATCACTGCAAAATCTAATAGCATGAAGCTTTTCCCTTATGTTTTCTTCTAGGCATTTTACAGTTTCAGGTCTTACATTTAGGGTTTAATCACTTTGAGTTATTTTTACGTATGGCATAAGGTGGATCCAGCTTCATCTTTTTGCATGTGGATATCCAGTTTTCCCAATACCATTTTTAAAAGAGACTATCTGTTCTCCATTGTGTAACTTTAAGAGTATTAGACTAAATATGTGAAGGTTTATTGCTGGGCTCTCTCTTGTGATCCATTGCTCTATATGTCTGTCTTTATACCAGTAATATACTGCTTTGATTACTATAGCTTTGTAGTAAGTATTGAAATCAGGATGTGTGAGGTCTCCAGCCTGCTTTTTCTAGTCAAAATTGTTTTGTCTACTCATGGTCCCTTGAGATTCCATATGAATTTCAGGGTGGATTTTTCCATTTCTGTAAAAAAAAAAACTGCCATTGGGATTTTGATAGAGATTACATTGAATCTGTAGATGGCTTTGGGTAGTATGATATTTTAAAAACATTAAGTCTTCCACTCCATGAAAATAGGTTAGATGTCTATTTTTATTATTTTCTGTAATTTCTTTCAGCAATGTTTTGCAATTTTTGAAACATACGTTTTTCACCTCTTGGTTAAGTTTATTCCTAAGTATTTTATTGCTTTTGATGTTATTGTAAATGGGTTGCTTTCTTAATTTTCTTTTCAGACTGTTCATTGTTATTGTATGAAAAACAACTGATTTTTGCATGTTGACTTTGTATTCTTCCATTTTACAGAAATTGTTAATTAATTCCAACAGTTTTTCTTTTTTACCAGTTCTTTGGGATTTTCTATATACAGGACTATATCATCAGCAAATAATGGCAATCTTACATCTTCCTTTACAATGTAGATACTTTTATTTATTTTTCTTGCCTAATTGCTCTGGCATGGACTTCCAGTACTACACTGAATAGAAATGGTGAGAGTAGACATCCTTGGCTTGTTCTTGATTTTAGAGGAACAGATTTCAGTTTTTAACCATTGAGTATAATGTTAGATATAAGCTTTTTTATATATGATTATTATGTTGGTTCAATTTCTTCTATTCCTAGTTTGTTGATTGATTTTACTCTAAAAGTATGTTGAATTTTGTCAGATACTTGTCCTTCATTAATTAAGATGAACATGTAGTTTTGTTCTTCATTGTTTAATGTGGTGCAGTAAAGTGATTATCTTCATATGTCGAATCATTCTTATATTCCAGGAAAAAAAAAAAAAATTTTGTCATGGTGTATAATACTTTTAATGTGCTGTTGAATTTGGCTAGCTAATGTTTCAATGAGGATTTTTGCATCTATGTTCATCAGGGAAATTGGCCTGTAATTTTCTTTTCTTATAGTATCTTTGTCTGATTTCGGTATCAGGGTAATCCTGGCCTCATAGAAAAGAGACTGAAAGTGTTCCCTCCTCTTAAATATTTCGGAGTAATTTGAGAAATACTTATGTTAATTCTTCTTTAAATGTTTGGTAGAATACATCAGTGAAGCCATCGAGTCCTGGGCTTTTCCTCATCAGGAGGTTTTTTTGATTACTGATTCAATCTCCTTTCTAGTTATAGGTCTGTTCAGATTTTGTATTTCTTCATGATTCAGTCTTGGTAGGATATAGATGTTTATCCATTTCTTTTAGGTTATCCCATGTGTTAGCATATACACGTTCATAGTGGTCTCATGATCTTTTGTATCTCTGTGGCATTGTTGTAACTCCTCTTTGATTTCTGATTTTTGTCATTTGAGCCTTCTTTTTTTCTTACTTATCTAGCTAAAGGTTTGTCAATTTATTGATCTTTTATTAAAAAACAACTCTTACTTCTGTTGATGTTTTTTCTAGTGCTTTTTTTGTTTTCTATTTCATTTATTTCTTCTCCAATCTTTATTATTTCCTTCTTTCTGCTAACTCTGGGCTTAGTTTGTTGTTCTTTTCTTAGTTTCTTGAAGTCTAAAGTTTGATGTTCCTTTGTGATTTTTTTAAATGTAGGCATTTACTGCTATAAATTCCCCTCTTAGTACTTCTTTTGCTGCATCCTGTAACTTTTTGTATGTTGTGTTTCCATTTTCATTTGTTTCAAAACATTTCTTAATTTCCCTTGTGTTTTCCTGTTTTACTCATTAGTTTATCAAGAATGTTTTGTTTAGTTTTCCCATATTTGTGCCCTTTCCATTTTTCTTTCACTATTGATTCTAGTTTCATTCCATTGTGGTCAGAAAAGATATTTTGTGTGACTTAAATCTTCTTAAATTTGGTGAGACTTGTTTTCTGTCCTAATATGTGATCTATCCTGCAGAATGTTCTGTGCATACTTGAGAAGAGTGTTGCTGTTAAGTGGAGTTTCCTGTATATGTCTCTTCGGGACAATTGGTTTACTGTTGTTTAAGTCTTCTGTTTCCTTATTGATCTTCTGTTTCTTCCATCCATAATTAAAAGTTAGATATTGAAATCTCCTATTGTTGGGTTGCTATCTATTTCTTCAGTTCTATCAATGTCTACTTCATATATTTGTGTGCTCTACTATTAGGTACATCTATATTTATAAATATTATACTTTGCTGGTGAATTGACCCTTTAATTATTATATAGTGTCCTTCTTTGTCTCTTGTAACAGTTCATGACTTAAAATCTATTAGTCTGATATATGTATGGCCATTCCTGCTCTCTTTTTGTCACCATTTGCACATAATATTTTTTTCTATCTTTTCACTTTCAGACTATGTGTCCTTATATCTAAAGTGAGTCTCTCTATATTAAGCAATTAATAACAGATCTTAAGGGAGAACTAGACAATAATACAACAATTGCAGGGGAATTCAATACATCACTATCAGCAATGGCTAGATCATCCAGACAGAAAATCAACAAGGAAATGTTGCAAGTGAACCACACTTTAGGACAAATTGACTTAATAGACATATACAGAATATTCCATCTAACAGCAGCAGAATACACATTCTTTCCAACTGTGCATGGAACATTCTTAAGATAGACCATACGATAGGCCACAAAACAAATTTTGGAAAATGTAAGGTTGAAATCATACCAACTATCTTTTCTGACCACAATGGTATGAAACTAGAAATCAACAAGAGAAAAGTAAAGAGATTCACAAACATGTGAAAACTAAACAAGACACTTCTAAACAACCATTGAGCAAGAAGAAATCAAAAAGGAAATAAAAAATTATCTTAAAATGAACATTAAAAAAACAACATATCAAATATTGTGGGATGCAGCAAAAGGAGTTTTGCGAGAAAAGTTTAAAGCATAAACACATAGGTTAAAATTTTTAAAGAACTCAAATAACAGAACTTTACAAGTCCAGGATCTAGGGGAAAAAATTAAACCCAAAGTTAGAAGGAATGAAATAATAAGGATTGGAGCTAAAATAAATAAAATAGAGACCAGATAAACATAGAAAGGATCAACAAAACTAACAGCTGGATCTTAAAAAAAATAAAATTGACAAACCTTTAGCTGGACTAAGAAAAAAAAGCTCAAATAAATAAAATTAGAAATGAAAAATGAGACATTACAACTGATAATATAGAAATACATAGGATCATAAGATTTGTTGATATGTAATTGTTCATACTATGAACAATTACATATCAACAAAACAATTACATATCAACAAATTACATAATCTAGAAGAAATGGACAAATTTCTAGACCAACACAACCTACCAAGCCTGAATCAAGAAGAAATAGAAAGTCAGAGCAGACCAATAACAAGAAAGTGAATTAGTAATCAAGAAACCCCAAACACAGAAAACTCCAGGACCAGATGGCTTCTCTGGAGCATTCTACAAAAAATTTAAAGAAAATTTAACACCAATTCTCCTCAAACTCTTTCAAGTTATCAGGGAGGAGGGAACACTTCCTAATTCATTCTATAAGGCCAGAATTACTTTGGTAACAAAACCAGATAAGGATACCATAAGAAAATTATAGACCAATATACCTGATGAATATATATGCAAAAATTCTCAGCAAAATATTAGCAGTCAAATTAAAAAACACATTAAAAGAATTATACATTGTGACTAAATGGAATTTATGCCTGGGATGCAAGGATGGTTCAAAATACACAAATCAATAAATGTAATACATAACATCAATAAAGTGAAAGGTAAAAATCACATGATTTTATCTCAATAGTTACATAAAAACCATTTGACAAAATACAACATCCTTGCCTGATTTAAAAAAAAAAAAAAAAAACCTTAACAGACTGGGTATAGAAGGAACATAACTCAACATCATAAAGCCCATATACAACAAACCCACAGCTAATATTATAGTCAATTTAAAGAAATAGAAAGTATTTCCTCTAACATCAGGAACAAGGCAAGGATTCCACCCTCAGCACTACATTCCAGCATTCCATTATACTGGAAGTCCTAGCCAGAGCAATTAAGCAAGACAAAGAAATAAAAGGCATCCAAATCAGAAAGGAAGAAGTAAAATTGTTGTTATTTGTTTGTGATATGATCTTATATGTAAAAAATCCCAAAGAATCAGTCAAAAAACTGTTGGAATTAATCAACAATTTTAGTGATATGGCAGGATACAAAAAATCAACAAACAGAAATTTATTGCATTCCTTTACACTAACGATGAAGCATCTGAAAAAGAAATAAAGCCATCCCATTCACAATAGCACCAAAAACAACACCTTCAGAATGGGAGAAAAAATTTGAGAACCACATATTTTATAAGGTGTTAATATCCAAAATAGATAAAGAACTTAATCAACTCAATAACAAAAACAAAACATATAATTAAAATATGAGAAGAACTAAATAGACATTTCTCCAAAGAGGACATCAAAATGGTCAACAGAAAGATACAAAAATGCTCAACATCACTAATCAACATCACTAATCATCAGGGAAATGCAAACCAAAACCACAATGAGATATGACCTCATACCTGTTAGACTGTCTATCATCAAGAAAAGAGACAAGAAGTACTGGCAAGGATGTGGTGAAAAGGGAACACTTATACATTATTGGTGAGAATGTAAATTGGTCCAAGCACTGTGGAAAACAACATGGAGATTCCTCAAAAAAATTAAAAACAGACCTACCATATGATCCAGCAATTCCACTTCCAGGTATATAAGCAAAGGAAGTGAAAACAGGATTTCAAGCTGATATAGGCACCCCCATGTTTATTGCAGCATTATTCACAATAGTCAAGATGTGAAAACATCTTAAATGCCCATCAGTGGATGAATGTACAAAGATGTGAAACAAATACACCATGGAATATTATTCAGCCATGTGAAAGTTATCCTACCTTTGCAACAAGATGAATGGACTTGAACACTTTATATTAAGTGAGATAATTCACACAGAGAAAGATGAGTAATGTATGATATCACTTATATGTGGAATCTAAAAATGTTAAACCTCTAAAATCGAGTAAAATGCTGGTTACTGGGGGATGGAAAGAGGGGAGAGAAGAGTGATGGTGTTTAAGGGTACAAACTTGTAACAAGCAGTAAATAAACCATAGAGCTCTAATGCACAGTATAATGAGTATAGACAATAATACTGTACTATAGTTATGTAATGTAATATGATAAATATTGCTATACTGGCATATTACAAAGTAAGATCAAAGTAACCACACTACATCTTAAACTTAAACAAGTTACACGTCAAATTTATTCAATAAAAATTTTTTTAATTTCAAAAAATTAGTGATGTAATATACCCCAAACCGTTGAATTGTACACTTTAACTTGGTTAATTGTATGTACATGAATTATATCTCAATAAAGCTGTTAAATTTTTTTAAATAAAGTTAGACAAATCATAAACTATATACAGCATAGAGTTTGGTTTTGATTTTTATCTATTCAGCCACTAAACTCAGTCTTTTGACTGGGGACTTTAATCCATTTATATTTAAAGTAATTACTGATAGGGAAGGACTTCCTAATTGTCATTTTGTTATTTTCTGAATGTCTTCTAGTTATTTTGTCCCTCTTTTCCTCTCTTGCTGACTTCTTTTGTGTTTCATTGATTTTTGTTTTTGTTGTAGTAAAGTGCTTTGATTTCTTTCTCATCTTCTTTTGTGTATCTTCTATAGATATTTTTTGTGGTTACCATGGAGATTATACAAAACATCTTATAGGAATCTATTTTAAACTGATAACAGCGTAACTTCAATTTCATACAGAGACTCTTCTTTACATCTTCCCTTTATATTATCAATTTCACAAATTACATCTTTTTATATTTTGTGTCCATTAATGGTTTTACAGTTATAGTATTGTTTATGCTTTTATCTTTTAAATTCTAGATCAGAATTAAAAGTGATATAAGCACCACTGTTACAGTATTGCCAGATTCTGTATTTGTCTGTATTTGTCTATATATCTATCTTCACCAGGGAGCTATGTATTTTCATATGCTTTTGTGTTCCTGTGTTGCATCCTTTAGTTTCAACTTGAAGGACTCCCTTTAGCATTTCTTGTAAAGCAAGTTTTGTGGTGATAAACAAACACTGAGGGAGTTTATCTGGGAAGGTCTTTATTTCTCCTTCAATTTTAAAGACAGTTTTTCTTGACATAATATTCTTAGTTGGCAATTTTTCTTTCAGCAGTTCTAACATATCATTCCACTCCCTTCTGGCTTGCATGTTTCTGCTGAGAAATCTGCTGATTGTTTTATGGGAGTTCCCTTGTATGTAACAAGTCACTTTTTCTTGTTGCTTCAAAATTCTCTGTTTTTGACTTTTAACAATGTGATTATATTATGTTAGTGTAGATTTCTTTAAATTCCTGTTTGGAATATTTTTAGCTACATCTGGATGTCCATTTCCTTCCCCAGATTTGGGAAGTTTGCAGCCATAATTTCTTTAAACGCGCTGTCTGCTCTTTTCTCTCTCTCTTCTTCTGCAACTCCTATAATGTGTATTTTGCTCCCCTTGATGGTGTCGCATAAGTCCCTTAGGCTTTCTTCACCATTCTTTATTCTTTTTCCTTTTTGTTCCTTTGACTCAATAATTTCAAATGACCTGTCTTTGAGTTTGCTAATTCTTTCTTCTGCTTGATCAAGTCTACTGTAAAACTCCTTCAGGAAATTTTTCAATTCACTTATTGTATTCTTCAACTCCAGAATTTGTTTGGTTCTATTTTGTTTCTCTCTGTTGATGTTTTCATTTGGTTCATGAATCACTTTCCTAATATTTGCTTATTTGTGCTCTCTTGTAGCACACTGAGTTTCTTTAAGAAGATGATTTTGAATTCTTTGCCAGGTAATTCGTAGGTCTCCATTTCTGTAGGGTCAGTTTCTGGAGATTTATTTTGATATTTTGATTGGGTCATGTTTCCCTGATAAACAACCACCTCTCTCAATATTTATGAACTGGCTTCCTACAGGAGAAAACCTCCACCAATCAGCCTGTCTAAAGATTCTGTGGGCCTCTCAGACCTTTTCCGGGGATGCATCTTCTTAGGGCTATACATGTAATTTTCCAATTAGAGAGGTTTACAGGTTTCTCTTTCAGGAGTTTGTGATCTCTTGCTCCTTCTGGTGTCTATCTGCAGTAATGCAATTTCTCTGTCACTGCAACAACTCAGCTTTCTTTTTTTCTCAGTAGCCCCCCAGGCATTCAAATATGCCAGTTTCATCAATGCTGGGAGTCAGGTGAAACAGATATCAGTCCCTTGGAACACTATCCAAAAAGTCAGAATTTTGGAGGTATATTCCACTCTTTTCTTTCCCTAAAGGAGAAGCTGTGAGTTGGTTGTTTATTCCGGATCACACTAAACTGTGTTGGCTTGGAGGAAGGGATACAGTGGGTGAAATGAAATAGCTTTTCTTACTCATTTCAATATGGGTATTCTTGGCTTTGAGTTTGCCTGGGGTGTAACAATTTCTTAACTAGTTTCTGGAGTTCTCATAAAGGTTTTTTGGACCGTATATTTTTGTTAAGTCAGTGTCTCTGTTGGGAAACAAGGCCTAGGGCCTCCTATTCTGCCATCTTGCTATCATCATCATTATCAGGAGTATTTTTTAACTTCATTTATTTGTTTGACAAACTTTATTAAGTGTCTTCTACATGTTAGTTCTAGGCTAAGTATCAGTAATGCAAAGATAAATAATATAATGTTCAAGTTTTCATTATTGAAATTCCATCATTTTCTAAATTCTCCCAGCAGTATTTTGATTCCAGAACTATAAATTCTTATATGTATTTTTTATTAATTTACTTTTCATTGTTTTTCTCAGCTTTACTGAGGTGTAGTTTACTTTTTAAATGTGTCTTTATGACATGCCTTAATTTATTTCCAGTTGTTCAGTGCTTATCAAAGCTGAGCTTTTTTATAAAAATATTTATAATTTCTATTAAAATATAAAATATAGTATATTTAAATGATGTTATATAGTTTCTAATAATTGAAGTACTTTTACATGTTATATCATATAAACAAACTCTGAATTAGAAATAAGGTCACAGTAGTGATCTGTAGAGAAATGATTCATATTTTATCTGAACCTAGATTCCATTTCACATTACTTTGTCATTATACATGGCACTGTTAGATTTAATTCTAGTACTCTGCAACATGATATTAATAAGAGCTAAATTAATACAGCTCAATGAAAAAGAATTCATATTTAAATGACCAGACATCTTCATTATCTACTACATTGTAATAATCGCAAAGAACATACCAACTGTTATTTTTATTGTAATCATCGTATAGCAAGATTTTATAGAAGAGGTGTTGTTATTGTTGTTTGCTTTTGTTTTGCCAATTCCTGATTGCTATATTATTCTCATTCCTTGTAATACATACATCTTGATGAGCCTGCCTGGAGTCTCTGCTCTGAGAAATGCCTCCCACCCAAACTTTACACAGCCACAGTGGCTCCCCTGCCAGAACTGAATGGATGAGAAGTAAACACCTTATCTAACCTGGATCTATCATGCTCTGTGTCCTGAGAATGTGTAATTGGAACTAAGAGACATTAATTTAGACTCTAGATTTGTAATATGTAAATTGATGAACTAGGGAAAATAATATTTAATCATATGAACTAAGAAACGGAATATTAGTTTTCCAAATGTTAAGAGTAAAATAAACGTACACAAAGGAAGCTAAACAAAGATTGAGAGAAAAAGCTCTGGGAGGTTTCTAAATCCTTTCTGAGGTTCACCTGCATTCCCATACTTGGAGTCTGGGAAGTCTCCCAGTTAACATTATAATAATGCTTTCCATTTATATAAACTAGTTCATGTTGGTCTCTATTTAAAATAATTAACTCTTTGGATGCCAGTAATACATTGCTGCAAATAAGCATATCTCCTAAGTAAATGAGCCAGATATTCTGTACCTAAAAATGGTAAGTTTCAGATGGTCACTTTGATGTAATAATTGATGAATTCACTCTTTCTGGAGATCTATTTATTCCTAGAAGGAAGTTCTTTCAAGGTGAAATCAATCCCAGTAAACTTTCCATAATAAAATTAACCTATAGTAACTAATCCACTTCTCAGCAGACTCTGTCAACACAGTGCTGTTTGAGGAACCACCAACCTCCCCTGCTGACCATAGGCTGATCTTAATATCACATGGAAGAGTGTGCTGCCTGGCTCAAGCAATTATATGAACAGAACAGTTTTCAGTTGATTTCTAAATACCCAGAGAGACATCATCTTCCAGATATTAAAGGATCTCTACGAAAATAGGTTCCCCCAAAGGAAACTTCAGTTCAACTGAAAATCAACAACAGTTAATTAATAACTTTGCTCAATGCAAATTACCTTGACCTGTTTAGTGCTGGTCCTGCTTTTAACTACAACTTTCATACAAAGAGTATATCAAATAAGCTTGAGGGATTCTCCTTGCCAGTGACTGAAAGGATCTCCTTCAGCTGAGGGTCAGGCAGAATAGAAAAGATGAGCTATCTGGAAATGAGAATTAGGTTTTCCCTCCTCATGATGCTAACATCAGTGGCTTTTCTTGCAAGAAAAATCCTTTCCAAAATTGACTAATTTGGGGGTTTTAAACAAAGTGATCATTGTATGATACTTTTTATTTAATAACTAGGTTAGATTTAGTCTTCCAAAAAAAAATCAAGTTCCACTTAATAACCAAATAACTGGTTACTGGCCAATTGTCTTCAGAATGACCAGATGTTCATTAGCATTATTAATCCATGCTGAATGCATCCTCAAGCTCCAACTAGATTACATAGTTTTCCACTGCACCAGACCTGGAACAGAGTGTGTCTAGATTTGTCTATCACCAGCCAAAATCATCCTGATCCACTTCACCTCCCACCTCTTCACCTTTTTCTGTTTACCCATCTTAGACCTCCCACTTCCTGCTCCCGGAGAGTTATTAGTATTACAACAAATACTGTTTGAGTGATCTTTCTATAGTTCCTTGACTTCTTTAAGGAGAGTCAACATATAAAACTAATAAAAAATAAAGTTTCAAATCAAACATACTTAGAAGTAATAAAGACTTTTATTGACTATAGACTATGAAGCTAACAACCTTAACTTTATGTTTATAAATCAAATTTTGGTTGGCACATTGGCAGTATTTAAATTCTGTGAACACTTTTAATAGTGAAGTACTGTGACTAAATGGCTTTTTTTTTGGTATGATTCCTAAATAAGGTGCCAGTCAAGCTGAAGGAAAATATTTAATCTATGACGTGGTCTATGGCCTGTTCAAGTTGACCTCATTTATTATCTTCTTAAACTGTAGCTTTTAAATGTAGCCAACAGTCCTAAGCTGTATAACCCATATGGTGAAAGCATGGTTCTACTGCTATGAGTGTCATTGTTGATATCTCATTGCCAAAATAGCGGAACACAGAGCACACTCACACGTAAAAGCCTCACACCATTTTTGAGAGAATTCAGTTAGTCACTGGCTCTATAAATGTGTGATCTGTTTCTACTATACAGACCTTGAAATGAACTACATCC
This sequence comes from Balaenoptera physalus, assembly GCF_965194825.1. Lineage (NCBI taxonomy): Eukaryota > Metazoa > Chordata > Mammalia > Artiodactyla > Balaenopteridae > Balaenoptera > Balaenoptera physalus. The sequence continues at coordinate 29,388,378 of NC_138891.1, forward strand.
CAAAGGGTGCTCAAAACATCTGGAAGATAGTATGTTGGTCAAAATTTGTACTATGGGATTTCTTTTTAAATAGCAGTTTATAGATAAAGACACATGTTTTAATCAGAATTTTAGATATCTGTGTAATATTTAGAAAATATTTATGTCAATCTCATAATAATTACTGCCTGGAAATCAATTGGAAATTAACACATTTATTTTCTGCTACAGAGGGAAATTAAAGGAAATACGGTGCTCTCTAAAGCAATGTTTCACCCAAATAGAACATGGCTTACAGTGTACTAGCAAAGTGGATACGTTCACTTCATGACAAATGACATTCCATGGCCCACACCCATCATGCGGAGTGGTGGTTCTCAAACTTTAACAGGTATCAGAATCACCTGGAGGAGAATTCATAGATTGCTAAGGCACACCCCCAGAGCTTCTGATTCAGTAGGTCTTGGATAAAGCCCAAGAACTGGCATTTCTTAACAGGTTCTGAGGTAATGCTGAGGTTTCCGTGCTGATGTTAATAGTCCAAAAATCACACTTTGAGGATTAAAGTTATACGTAATAAAAGGACCATCTAAGTTTAGCTAGCTGTAACTATTGTTGACATTCAGCCAAATAAAATGGTCAAGTACTAGGGGGAAAAAAAAAAAAAAACAGGGAAAAATGTCTTTCCATTAACTCTCATCTTAGAAATCCATTCTAGAAAGTTCACTGAATCTGTGAAACCAATATATATGTTAGTTACTGGCTGATAACGGTGGAGGATAGAGCTAACACTGGGTTATTTTGCCAGAAATTCCATTTCCTAACAAGTATTTTTTTATATTTCACAAGAGTAACTAATATCTTTAAGCTTTCTCTTTAGTCTGTAAGGAATCCTCTAATTTCTAATACCTGATGTAGCTCCAGAAAAAAAAGAGAGAGAGAAAGTACATGAAGGACTTAGTAGGAAAATTTACTCCTATGCAGTCCTCAACAGTAAGAGAGAGGAAACATTTCTATTTTTAAATTAGTTAACTTTGCATTTCAAGGAATAGTTAGAAATTTTTATGTACACATACAATTTGACTTTTAATTCTTCACCCCACTGCTTTAAGGTCGGGTGTATATGTCCCTACTTAATCCCCTCCTGCAGATCCTGAAAGATCTTTAAGCATGCAGCTTCCCCCACTTCCCTGCTACCCAACTGGGAAGATATGAGCCAGACAATCAATGGCCCAAAAGAGAGGCTAATCTTGCTCAGCCTCATATATATCAGTTGGTGTGATCATGTGGCCCATAAACAATAGGGGAAATTACTCCTAAGAGAAAAATAGGAGGAAAAAAACCTAAGTAGATCTTTATAGCAAAAATTAGTTATATTATTTCAAGTGCTGTGAGTTCTTAACTATTAGACATGAAGCTCTCACTAAATTGAATGATGATGTTTCTGATTTTGTGGTCTTTTCAGCCAAAACTGGTATTATGTTTACCTTTGTGTTTTCTTCGAAGCAAACATTTTCTTAGCAAATTAATGGTACAACTAAGATTATAGGAGACAGTTTTAAACAACTTAAAGGAATAAATTTGCTGAATTGCCCCCCATAGTATCACACATGCATCCTTTATAATCAATTTACTGATCACGAATAATTCTTAGCCATTCATACAGATATGTCTTTTACGGACTCCTACTAGGCCTTGTTAAAGTTATAATAAGTGTGTTAAAATTTTTCAGTTACATGAATTTTAAAAGAGTGTATAATTCTGGCTATTTTCTTCCAAGTTAGGCTGAAGTAGCTAAGTTTCACTATAAAAGCTATGCAATAAAGACACATATACATTTTTTATTTCAATTTTCCCCTATTTTGACTTGTCCATAGTGACATATTCTTTGCTAGCATGAATGTCTCAGAGATGACTGTTTTGACTATCTCATACTAGTATTTAGCTCATACTATCAGGGTTTCTTTTCTTATGACACTATGAATGTTTCTTTGCCTGTTAGTAGATACAATTCAATTCAATGTACCTTTCTTTTTCATAGAAGTTTTCAAAATTTTTTGTTGCAATTTTAATGTTTTTATTAACCAGTGTCCTCAAAAATAAGCTTCAAGGTTATATAATATTTTAAAGAAAGACTTGAAATTCTAAATTCCTATAAAACATACGACTTAACCTACCTAAACTGTCATGACAAGAAAGCAGTGGACTGAAAACGGTAGAAGGAAGTAGCAATGCATACCTGGTATTGAGGTTACAAATATGATGGTATCATTATGAGAATGACTAACCTGAAACAATAAGCACCTTGAAAACCATATTCTAAACCAGTTTAATCCTCATATAAGCACAGGTCACTTCAAAATTAATACGTGATCTTCCCAGTAAGTGTTGGTCTTACAAAGTGAAAACCCAATGGCTTGCTTGTATGATGAGTCACACTTTATCATTACTTCAATGAGAAGGCATGCATAAATATGCAAGTATTCTGAAGTATTTCAGCTATGTGAAATCACAGGCAAATTGCATCTGCCACGGGCTTCCCTGGTGGCGCAGTGATTGAGAATCTGCCTGCCAATGCAGGGGACACGGGTTCGAGCCCTGGTCTGGGAAGATCCCACATGCCGCGGAGCAACTGGGCCCGTGAGCCACGATTACTGAGCCTGCGCGTCCAGAGCCTGTGCTCCGCAACAAGAGAGGCCGCAATAGTGAGAGGCCCGCGCACCGCGATGAAAAGTGGCCCCCGCTTGCCACAACTAGAGAAAGCCCTCACACAGAAACAAAGACCCAACACAGCCATAAATAAAATAAATAAATAAATAAACAGAATAATCATAAAAAAAAAAAATTGCATCTGCCACTCACAAGGTATCAATCTTCAGTCTGTTTTTATCTGGTTTTAATCTTAATTGCCCCCTATGTCACAACAGACTGCATGTCTAAAATGTGTAAACTATATTATCTTGCATAGTTATAAACATAAAACCTATGTGATGTTTAATAAACATATTGTCAACATTTTCCTAATATATTACAAAAATTATGGGAAGTATCAAACTACTTGGGGGGAAAAGTTTATGCAGCCTTCTTTTACAACTGGAATAGGAGAAATTTTAATTGTATGTTCTTTTCTGGGAAAAGTAGAGCTGGACATTTATTTGAAGTTTTTGAACATGTTGTCTCCATAAAGCTGAATTCTGTAATCATAAGTATTAAAGCATATCTGTAAGAGTATCATATGCTCCCTTCTGATTTGAAGAAAATAAGCCTAATAAATATTTCTATAGTTTTGAGAATTATATCATTATGTAGCTATAGATGATTCACTATATTAACCTAAATATTGGTCCACCTGTTTATCAATTATGCACATGAAGAAATAAATATTCTGACCAGACTTGAGAGAGAAAAAAAATCACCTTTTACCTTGGTGAGGAATAAAAAGAATCTGAGATACCCCAAATAGTAAAACTGTTCAGACTTTAATCTTTTCAGTAGAATAAAATTTTAGTCCATTTTTATTTTCTCTCATTCTTATTAACTTTTACTAATTGACTGAATATTAAGCTCTGTGAAGACAGGGTACATCAACTCTTCTTTGCATTCCTAGTATCTAAAACAATGCCATTTACAAATAGATGTTCAACAAATGTTTGCCAAATTGTAATCTTCATAAAGATCCCATTAAACAAAAAAATCACTTGACACTCCATAAACAGGCAAGATGTATATCAGTATAGTCTCAGTCAAGTACCATACTTAGAAGAAGTTGATATTGCTTAAATCTATGGATAAAATCCAAAATTGACATGGCACTTTTGTCAGGCTTTTGAAGCTCATGATGACCTTCTCAAACGTATGTTACCGGGAGTGTATTTTTTTTTCACTCTATGACCCTCACATTTCTTGTGATTTTTTTGTCCCATATTCAGTTGAAACCAGTATATCCCTACAAAGATCAAAGAGTAAAACAGTGACCTTTACACAGTTAGATATTTAAACGATATTCTTTTTAAGTATCTATTAGACAAGATTTACTTCATGCCATTTTCAATCAACTGCACAGACAGGCCGTGGGTATATAAGATAAATTCCTCTATTCGAGCTAACAAAAATATTTCATCTACACTTTGTTTATCCATGGAAAGAAACTGAGCATGTCCTCTGCAGTTTTACTACAGGTCATCTGAAGGGCAGCCCCTGGATTCCTCTAATCCACGCAGACTTCCCAAGGGCCAGAGAACAAGGCTCGTTTGATACAGCACCTGCTGTGAGCCCATCACTTGGATACTTTTTCTGCAAATTTTTGCCAGACTGTGAATAGTGTAATATGTAAAAGGGGGGAAAAGAAGCTCAAAGAGCAATAGGAAAATCGGCAGCAAATCAACAAAAATACCATTAAGAATCACGGATCAATCATTTCACATAACTTTCCCCAATATGGTTGCACTGGCCATATGTCAGCAATTGGCACCCAGGTCTCATAGATATTGTCTACATGCTTTATTGTCTAAGTATCTTTATTGTTTCTGACCTATGATTCAGGTATGCAGCAAAAAATAACTATATTTCCTAATCATTCACTTCTAAGTAGAAAATGCCATAGCAACTAAAACTTGTACATAGAATAGTATCAGAGATTGGAAAGCATTTATGAAAAAAACGTTTTCAACCATTAGTATAAGTAAGCAATACGGTGTTCCATAAGAGAGAAAAGAAGGCCTACGTTTCTAACTGTAGTTAAGAAATGGCTTTGGTGTTGAGACTAATAGGACTAGTCACACCTCATACAAGAGATCGACTGAAAGTAAACTAAATTCTAAGTGGGTTGCAGTTCCAATGCTCTAAATTAATAGAAATCTGTGCAAAATCTTATTTCCTACCACCTTTTATAAACGCTGTGCAAATTTAAGTGACTTCAGGTATAGAATAGTAAAAGAACAACATCCTTTGAATTATTTTAGTTTTCATTCTAATACGCAGGCTGTCTGACTCAGATACTAGAAGCCGACATGCACAGACTGGGTAATGAAAAACAGCGTCTAACATAGAAAAGCAGAAAATACCACAACAACCTCAAAAATATTCACTCCTCTTCCAGTCTTCTCAGCAACATTCATAAATTGTGTCTGCCAATGTTGCTTTTATGGCTCAGAAGAAAAACATCTCTGTCCTCTAAGAACTCAGTCTGTGAAAGAAATCATCCAAGGCATGTACACAAGTTCGGTACAAGGAGGAATACCTGTTAGCACATTACTGCTGAACAGAGTAGCTTCAGAAGGAGACAGCATTTGAGCTGGACCTCAAAGGATAAGCAAGATTGCAAGAGGCAGAGATGGACAGTTGCCCACTTTGTGAACAGCAGTTATACTTAAACCACATCTTGTATTTCTTTGCATCTCTTGCACTGAGTGCAATGCCTTAACATAATAAGCATTCCATATATAATTCCTACTGAAAATATTTTCATATTGAAGAATTATACTAATGTATTAATTTATATCTTGGCCTGGTATTCATGATCATGTACAATCTCATTCCAACCTTTCTTTTAATCCTATTACACAATACTCTGGGAGATAAAAGCTTTGCTCACCATTTCTATATTTTCCAGAGCACATTCGTTTGCCCATGACATGCACAACTCAGAATTATCTTTTGCTAATTGAACTTTTATGCATCCTTGAAAATTCAGTTTAATTTCATCTCCTCCTGAAGCCCAGACAGCAGTCATCAACCCCTCATTTGAACTTTTTATATATTTTTTTCTTTAAAAGTATTCATTTCTGGGGCTTCCCTGGTGGCGCAGTGGTTGAGAATCTGCCTGCTAATGCAGGGGACACGGGTTCGAGCCCTGGTCTGGGAAGATCCCACATGCCGCGGAGCAACTGGGCCCGTGAGCCACGGCTACTGAGCCTGCGCGTCTGGAGCCTGTGCTCCGCAACAGGAGAGGCCGCGATAGTGAGAGGCCCGCGCACCGCGATGAAGAGTGGCCCCCGCTTGCCGCAACTGGAGAAAGCCCTCGCACAGAAACGAAGACCCAACACAGCCAAAAATAAATATAAAAATAAATAAATAAAATAAGACCTGGTGCAACCAAATAAATAAATAAAAAAAAAAAAAAAAAAGTATTCATTTCTTAACACAGCCATAAATAAATAAATAAAATTAAAAAAAAAAAAGTATTCATTTCTTATACTAGAGCCTTTGAAGTTAAGGAACCATATCTTTAGTATTATGGGTTCTTCCTAAATGCTTCATTTCTTATACATAATTGTCATATGATAAATATGCTTGACAGAATCTGGGCTAAAGTACAAATAATTAGGGGGTTTGGGGTTGTTGTTTACATTCAGCTTGTTTATTAAGCATCTTGAAGTTTTTACTCCATTTCACGACTAAAACTGGAAATAATAGATGATACATTTGGATATATTTTTACTTCTTTACATTTAACTTTTTATTTTGAATATTATGCTTACATAAAAGTTACAAAATAGTACAGAGAGCTCCTATACACCCATCACCCAGGTTCCCCTCCTGTTAACTTCTTCCACAACCTTGCTACATTATTATAGCTAACACATTAACAAGGCACAATATTAACTATACTACGGATCCTATTAAATGTTACCAGTTGATCCTCTAATGATCTCAAGATCCTATCCAAGATTCCACATTGTATTTAGTTGTTATTTCTCCTTAATCTCCTCCAATCTGTAACAGTTTATCAGCTTTGCCTCTCATAATCGTGACTTTTTTAGAAGAACTAGTCAGTTATTTTGTAGAATGTTTCTTATTTTGGCTCTATCTGATGTTTTCTCATCATTGGAACGAAGTTACGGTCAGACTATTTACATGATGTCTGGCTTCCAAGATGGAAGAGAGGAAGGTGCCTGTCCTCTTAAAACCCAGAACATCACTTTAACTGCATCCTATTGGTCAGAACAAGGGATAAGGCCAGCCCAGATTCAAGAGGAGGGGCCACAGATTCCACTTCAGGATGTGAGGAACAGATTGACCTACAGGAATGGAAGTAATAGACAGTGACCATCTTTGAAGACTATCTACCACAACTGGGTTTTCAAAAATACTTTTCAAAAAAAAAGCAAAAAAACAAAAACACTTAACAAGACAACCAAAACCTGGGAATCTGCCACTTGTTACACTGAACATTTTTAATTATCTGAAACTCCTTTAAAGTAGGGCTAAGTTTCTTCTCTGGCTAATTCACGGCGTGTGGCAGCCATGGAGGACTGCTGCTACGATCTCCCCTTAAAGAAGAAAACTGCCAGGAGGAGTACAGTTAGCCAGTAGCTTTTGGCTTTTGCTTTTTGAGGCTCTGCTCTAGCATTCCTGCCAGGGCCACACCCTTCGCAGCTTGCTTCTGGTCCGTGACTAAGTATGGTAGTGGAACTGGTCACTTCTACTCGTCCCAGGAGTTCTCTAATGAGCACTCTTCACTCAAGAGCTCCCCATCAGCCCATAGAGACTTACAGCCACAATGTAGTCTGAGGCTTTGCCTAGTCAAGTCTCCTTCCCTGTCTTGTCCCCTTCATGGGTATCAGACCTGAATTGTAATTAGTGGTTTTTTAATACTTAAATTCCAAATAAAGTAAATCATATGTGTTTAAGGAAATGAAGTAAAAGTAGAAAAAGATTAATCCACAATATTCTCATTAATCAAAACCAGCACATTCATGAATATTAAAAATCTTCTTTCATTTTCAACATTCATCCACATAGAGCAGAAACATTTTCTTGAAAACTGTAAGATAAAAAAACAATATCTCAACTGGCTTTTATATGAAACTATCTCTTCAAATGAAAAAAATATTGTCCTTATAATTATCTTGTTTTGGAGAAAATTAAAAATATTCCTGACAGCATAACAAAATCTTATATCTATAATAGAGAAAACATTACTCTGTGGCCAGGAATCACTTAATCCAGTCAAAAAGACTGACCACCATTTGGTCAAATATCACATTTTCATCAAGGTCTTATTAAACAGCTTTTCTTCCCATTGATTCAAGATATTATTTGATATTATATTTAATGTCCAAAGGGCTTTTGTACATGGAAAAGTATGTTTACATAATTATAAATCTAATACACAAAAATGTTCTAAGTTTATAAATAGCACTTATAAAAACTAATAACACTGAAATGCATAAATCACATCAACAACTTAACATATCAACTTCTTTCAAAGACTCTAAGCTGTTTTAAAGTGGAAAAAATAGATAAATTATCATGATTATTCTAAAACTCATTGTTACACTTGCATTTAACCTAGCATCAAAATCTTGACACCATCTGTTGGCACACTTATCTTTAGATCTCACAATAATCAAAAGACACTCAAAAGAAAAAAGATACCATTACAGCCTATCTGGGTTACAGATTTTTTTATTATGTAATAAGTGATTACTGATTGGGACATAGATCTGGAGTGAGACTTCCAATGTGATTCAACTTCGTGCCAATATTGCCAAAATTCTCCAAGCCTTTCTTTTTTTAAGTCTAGGTTTATTTGCCAGACCCAGATAGTATGTTTTCTGTCCTTCCTTTCACAAAATTTTCATATTTTTATAACCTGATGCCTTTTCCTGAAATTATGGGTCCTTTAGTATCAACTTAATATCAAGTAACAAGTTTACTTAGTTCAATAAGTTTAGAAATTAGTATAAAAAGTTAGTTTTGAAGCTCCTCACAATAAAACCCTGGGTACTTTCAAATGGAGAGGAGTATTAGAGACTAAAATTTGGAATAATCTGAATTTCACCTAGAAAACAAACAGTTTCTAGAGGGAGGGTAGATGAATACTTTTGGGATAGAACTTAAAAACAGATTTATTCTTGAGGACATGAGCTCACAAAGATAGTTACAATTTAGTAACTTCACTTTCTTAAATATATTTTCATTTATTTTCTCTACCATATATTTCAGATTTTAATCAATCATCTCTATAATTGTATCCTCTTTTATAATTCTTGTATGTTTCACGGACCATAACTCTGTAGTCATCCCACTAACATCACTAAATTTTTTTAAGGAAGCTGGCCTGATTGTATGACCAGCTTAGCAAGAAACAGGATGAACTTAATTTGCTGTCATTACTGGCACTGATCTGTGCTTTCTTTGAACTCCTCTACTCTTAAGAACTTTTTCTTGGACATCATTTTTCTTGATCAGCTTCCTGCTAACCCTAAAGAAAGCTGCTTGCTCCTTCAGCTACTCCTCTTCTCCACTGCCCTCTCTTTCCCTTTTAAACAAGTCTTCAGCTGGTCACTAATTCACTTCCTCTCAAGAAAAGAGCTCTGCAAGTTTTTTGGTACTTAATTCTGAATTATATGACACTAGTTCTATTGTTTATAAGATACAAGTCATCCACATATTGAAAATTTTATATTTTTTTCCAGTTCCAGTTTAAGAGATTAGGGTACAATTTTATAGTTGCACTGCCACTTAGCTACAGTTAACTGACTTTTTGGTATATGGAAAGAATTATCCCAGTGTACTCTTATGGCCCTTATAATAGTAATATCCTAAGTTTTTAATATTTTTGTCATCTCCAGGCACACTCTAAATAACACCAATATGCATAAAGTATTAAAGACACACCTAAAATTCCCTCAAGATTGGGGAAAAAAATGTTTTTCAATGTGAAAATAACATATTTTGCTGGTAAAAAAAATATAATACTAGATAATCACATGAGAAATGAACTTTCTTGCCAGGTGGAAGTGGAATTTTATTGACATTGACAATGATAAAGCAATTTATAGGATAAAAATCACATGCTGATCCAATATTCAATGTTAATTATATTAAGAAGCCACATTTCGGGGCTTCCCTGCTGGCGCGGTGGTTGAGAATCTGCCTGCCAATGCAGGGGACACGGGTTCGAGCCCTGGTCTGGGAAGATCCCACATGCCGCGGAGCAACTAGGCCCGTGAGCCACAACTACTGAGCCTGCGCGACTGAAGCCTGTGCTCCGCAACAAGAGAGGCTGCGATAGTGAGAGGCCCGCGCACCGCGATGAAGAGTGGCCCCCGCTTGCCACAACTAGAGAAAGCCCTCGCACAGAAACGAAGACCCAACACAGCCAAAAATAAATAAATAAATAAATAAAATTATTTTTTAAAAGCCATATTTCAAAAAATTGTCAAAGATAACTTATTAATTCTTCTAAATGTATGTTGCAAATGTCATGGTCAACTTTATTCAACTGCTGCTTATATTTGGGTCCCATAGGAAATGATCAGATGAATTTATTAGCTTAACCACTTATCTTTGGAGTAAATGTGCTTCCTCTTTGTGCCAGTTATCAATTTACTGTGTCTCAGCTCTGAATCCACCCTTCACTGCCCTGCTTGTGATACTGGAGCTGGACCTTGTAAATAGTTCTATTTTGCCAGCTGGCAAAATGTTAAGATTTGCCAGTAGAGGGCCCTGAAGGGCTGCTGCTGTAGGAAGGGGCTTTTATTCCTGTTCTGGTGATTGCCTTCCTTTTCTCTCCTGCAAATCTCAGCTAGGTAAGGGAGTTCCAGGAAAGCTCACACATAGCCAGTGTCAATGACATCCCCATGAGCAGCTTCTCAGCTAATTCAGCAACACTCCTCACTGTCAACTTCCTGCTGAATTTAATTAGCACCCTACTAGAAGGTTTCTTGACCACCAGCCTTGGCTTGGTGCTCCTCAGTGAACTTCTCCACTATCCAGTGGGTCACATCTACACTCCCTCCAATGAGGTCTAAAATTCAGCCTTGGGGGGGATGGGACTCTCCCAAATCTGTCCCTCCCTTCAATATACTGCCCCAGCCCTGTGGGTGGGTAGCATTTTTTCCATATATCCACTGTTCCTCTGTGCTATAGAGTTCTCTTTATGCTTGTAGTCAATCCCTGTTATACCAATACCCTGTTATTAATGAAAAATCTTTATATAAATCTTTCCCTAATAAAATTTCTGTCTCCTGGCTTGACAGTGACTGATACCTTATTCATAAGAATATTTTGAAGATTCAACTCTACCAATCTCATTAAGCCTACAAATCCAAAGTCTTGTACTATCTGCCCACAAACTCTATTGTTTTCAATGGCCATCTCACTAGTCCACAAAGGCTATCTGGGAAATATTTTACTGTGGCAAATAGCAAGATAAACACAAATTTATTCTCCCCTTTATTCACATTCTTTTGCAATGTCCTCCATATTGACCGTTGGCTGGTGTTATAACTTGTTTAGGCCTACTGAACTTTAGCAAATATAATGTGAGGAAGAGCTTAAAAAGCACTTTTGCAATGAGGTTTGCCACCTTATGTTGTACAAACAACCCAGAGATTACTATGTAATGAGTCTGAGCCAATATGTCAAAGAATGAGAGATCATGTGAAAGATAACTAAGATACCCTGACAAACAGCTGTCTGTGTGGCCAAGATAGTTCAGCCAGCTAGCAGCCAATCCATCAGTGGACCACAGGTACATAAGCTGAGATACATCAAGCTGGCCCAGACCTTCCAACAGACCTATAGAATCATGAGTTATATAAATTGGGTGCTGTATTAAAATACTAAATTTTGGCATAGTTTGTTACATAGCAAAAGCTAATTACCAAATACGATTACCAAATTACTTTATTTCCCAAAAGGAGAAAGGGGGAATAAAAGCTGAACTCTCTAGTTAGAAGCAAGGAATTATCAAAATGAAGCTCATGAATGTTGGAAGTCTTTTGTGATGAAGACCTTCTCTGAAAATATAAATTTGTCTAACCTGTCTAATTTAGACCAGCCAAATCTTTCTGTAAGTCAGAAATATTAATCAAATACAGGAGGTAATAGTGAAAAGTTTGTATGTGATCATTAATGCAATTTAAAATGGTAAAGTGAATTTAAGTGAATGTCATATAATTCCTAAACACAGTGGTTTTTATAGAACACAATATCTTTAATACCAATTATTACACGACAAAATTTTAACATATCATAATTAGATTTCAGAAGGCTTTATAAAAGTAGTATAGAGTTCTTATCAGTTTAGGGTCCTCTTCTAATGTTAAATTAAATTAAAAGTTCCACTTACATGCACCATAGTACTATAAACGTGACACAATGAAACTAAATTTCTCCCCGTAAGCCTACTTCTTTTCCTATGCATTATTACTTCAGTAAGTCCACCATCTAACTAATGCACATGCTATAAACATGGGGATCACTGTCTATGCCTTTTGCTCCTTTATCTTCATGTTCAACCTTTGTTGCCCAGAATCTTCCTAACCACCAATACCTCAATCGTTCAGAACCCTCCCCCCTTCTTTCTCCTTTTGATTACTCATCTTAATTGGTTACTGTTTGATTTCTCCTAACTAGTTACCCCTTCCAATGCATTCTCCACATTCTCCATATGGTGGTGCCCTCTTCCATACATTCCTCACCTACCATCCTATCGCCTGTTCTCCCTTTCATCTTTAGCCACACCCTCAGGTCATTTCTTCTGTTCTCGGAAAAGAAGGTAAACATGTCCTTTAGCATCTATGATACTCTGGGTTCCTGATCTTCCATCAATATTTCCATTCTCTTTCTCTGCCTTAACATTAAATTTTGGCGATCTCTGGGGTTCTTCCTTCAGATTACCATTCTCTTCACTCTAATAAACTAGATGTTTATTAAAGCACCTTACCAATATAAAACTATACAGAGAGAGATTTGATAGTTTTTTGTTAAAAGCCCATACAACATATACTTGATATAATTATATTGTGATGAGCAAGACCTCAAAGAAAAAATTTTCTAAGATCTATAAGGCAATACACTTTCCATTATAAATCCATAGATTCTTCACTTTCATACAAAGAAAAAAGCTTTAAATAGAGACATAGTATTCATAGTTCATTATAGATTTCATGCTGTTGAGTCTCTGTGAAAAGAAAATTTGAAATATTTTATAGTGATTAAACGTACGGGTTTTAAAATCAAAAGTTCTGAGGATAAAGGGGGCTTTATACTAACCAGCTGTGGCAATTTCTTAATCTGTATACTTTCACTTACTGACTTCACTTACATGTAAAATGGAAAAAAAAATCTAACTTTTAAGCTTCTAGGAAGAATTGAAATGGAATGACATACTTAATATTTATCACAATTTCTAGCACCTAATAAGCATTCAGTAAATGGCTGTTGAAGCAATAATTTGTTCTGTGTCTTCTCTTTATTTTCCTACACCCAGAGGTGTCCTCTACTTGACTCAAAAAAAAAAAAATGGCAAAAACTTAGGAAATACTCAATGACATCTAGATCTCTAAGAAGGCTTTGATATTCTTTGGACATACAATAATGTAAACTTTGAAATACAACTTTTAGAACCCTTTTGTGCAACCACCACTGTTCATCATGAAAGCATGTCAAGAGGAAAAGAAATGTGAATTAAGATTAGTAGGATTCCTCCTCGGAAGTAGAGACACATAGAGCGGAATTTTTTTTTTTTTTTAAGTTAGTGCCTTATATAATGGGGAGGAGCTGGAAATGGAAAAAATATCTATACCATTTTTCAATCCCTAAAACAGGCTCAATTCCAAAAGGGATAAACGTTCCTGGAGTGACCATGTTAGTAGTACAGAAACAGATGGAAAGGAAGGGGGAAGCTTCTCCTGAAGAGAGATTATTACACACATCTGTGTGATGGTCACTCAAGTATTATTTTTTTTTTTAATATGCACTGCAGAGTCTCTAAGCCCTCTGCTTGTCTTTTTTGCCTTCCTTTAGTTCATCTATGTTTTTAAAAGAGTCAGTACAAATAAATTGCTTGAAAAGAATGATCTTTAGTGATGGAGGTAGCCCCCTCAGGTATTCTGAATATGAGATTTATGGGCACTCAGTTCCCTTTTTCATTACCCTTCCAAGGTCCCTCCATTTCAATTCCAGTTGTTCACATCCTGTTTCAAGAGACATCCTATGGAGCTGATCACATGCAGGAGAGTCTGTCTCAAAGTCTTTTATTTATTAGGAAAATTCTCTTTCAGAGTCCTGGAATCAGAGAGAAGACCCCAGGGCCCCATGACCACGATAAATGTGCTAATCTTCCTGGCACTCAACCTTCCTCATTCCTGGCCTTCCTCATTCCTTTCACCAATTCATCATTCCTTCCATTTTACAAATCAGAAAGAAATGTCAAAGCCTGATGTTTCAAAGGAATGGTGGTCACATTTCTTATTAATGCAATTTCATATGAATTTTGGAATTCCATTTTTTTCAGCGTGGTAAATCTTACTTTATGTGTCTGACCTTGCTATTCACAAGCATTGGCTTTCCTTTTGTGTTGTAATCTTGCAAATAATTTTATACCATTTTTAGCTAGCCAATAAGAAGAGTGATTAAAGCAAAGTCAAAAATTGACAGCTCACAGGTCAGATCCAGCCTATAAATATATTCTGCTTGACCCTCAGAATATTTTAAAACCCTTTGAGCTGATTGCCAGCATTTTGAGGTCAGAATTTTGTGTTAAATCTGTATTTCCTGGTTCTTGAGAAATACTGGGAATTATCCCAATACTGGATTAAGCTTTGTGCTTGAGAACAATTGGCTGAAACCCTTTTAGCATGGACTTGTGTTTCATGGTCCAACAGTGTCCACTGCCCCGATGTCTTTCTCCCATTCTACTTCATTCATTTACATTACCTTCCTGACCGTTTTCAATACTTGAATTTGTCACTTCCCTGCCTATATTAACACACACACACACACACACAGAGTACATCTCATATCTAAGTTATGAAATATATCTCAAACTTTTCATATCTTATGCTTTTTCTCAACAAATATTACCTGCTCTAAATCAAAATCAGTACTACATAAACAGTGCTTCCAAATTTTTAGTTTTACTAGAACACTTCTCTAAAAGCTCCAGCTTCAGGCCAAACTGGGGTTTAGACACACCTAGATGTGCCCAGGAACCTTAAGAGATAGTCAGGGAAGAAACTTGCCAGGACTCTTACTACATGGGAATCTAAGAAGAGACATCTGGGGGAAAAAAAACTCATTCTAAGGGCAACCTGGGCACAAAAACAGGAATTGAATGTACAGTGAGGAAGTGATCCTAAGAGCATAGCTAAATCAAGGTGATATTGGCCCAGGCCCCACTCACTTTTGTCTGAGTCCTAAGGAGAGAGAGGAACAGAAATAGAAACCACAAGACCTAGTTGTTTAAAACTTCTGTAGGACAACAGGACACATGTAACACAGCTCTGTTGACCCTCTGCCAGAGAGCAGCCCCAGAAAATCATTAGCTTGTGTCAGTCAACTGAAATATTCTCAAGGGGAAAATAAATAGTTTAATGTAAAGTACGAAAATATAAATCAGATGAATATTTGGATGATCTTGAGAGTGAATAAGGACCTTTCTAAACACCAAACAATGAGAAAATAGAGGAATGACCTAATTGACTATGTGAACTTTTGAAACTTCTGCATGCCAAAACATTTCAAATTAAATGGAAATCTATTTGCAATATAGATGATGAAGTGAAATTATCCTTAAAATAAAAGGTGCTCTTATAAACTTGTACAAACCAATAAGAAAATTAATAGAAAATTGGACAAAGCACAAATAATTCATAAAAGATAGCCAAATGTCTGGAAATACATGAACAAATATTTTGTCATTCATTACTTGAATATATATAAACTAAATATGACATATCTTTTCTCACTATCATATTAGCAAAGATAAAGAAATGGCAATGCCCTTATAAACCACTGTATATAAACACTGCCACAACCTTTCTGAAAGGTATTTTGACAAGTATCAAAAAGTGTTGATTTTCATATCCTCAATTCAGCAACTCCTCTTCTAAAAATGTATACTTAAGAAAAAAACTAAAGATTTGAGCAAAGATGTATATACAAAAATGTTATTGGAATGTTGTTACTTTTAATAGTAGAGAACTGAAATAAAAAGAAATGCCTTGTAATAAAAAGATTAAGGAAGTAATTCTATATCCGTATAGTGGAATACTATTCCAGCTCTTAAAAAAACAACTTGTTGTATAAGGAAATTTATGGACCGAGGGGAAGTGCACAATATGCTAATTAGTGTAAAATATATGCTAGCATATATCGTACGCAGAACTTTATTTTTTTTTAAAGAAAGAGAGAATCTCCCTGAGGAATATCCACCAAAATGCTAAGAGTGCCCATGTGGGTTTGGGATGTTTTATATTTTTTGTCTTCAGTTATTTCTAAGTCAGTTCCAAATTTTATGGGATACATTTGTGATTAGGATGAAAATCAAATTTTATTTTAAATGTTGATCAAATAAAGTAATGATTGAGGAAGTGAAGAGCCTAGTTCCAGATCTACATCAAAAGTGTCAGTTAAAAACTGGGGGGTAGGGCCAGGCAGGAGACTACAGCAGCAGTGTGGTCCACAGCACGAGGGGTAGGCTTTGAGTCATCCAAAAGACGTAATGGAAATCACCGGCAAACATGAAAATTCTCAGCAGAAAGGATGACAGAACAATGGCAAGAGAGGAGGACCAACAGAAGTAGCAGGGATCAGGCAGGTGCCCTTCAGTAGCATAGTAAATTTAATCATGAACAAATTAGATTAATGCCCTGGATACTTCCAGAAAAGTTTAGGACAGATTCTACAAAGAACTGGGATCTTTAACAGGTAGATCCCAAAGCTTTCAAATTATAGGTAATTTCTATGAAAGTGACCTCACGTTTTAGACCAGACTGTGGTGGTCTGAGGAAACATGAGTAGACCCATTTTTCATGGTTCTAACAGTAATACCTATATTCATATATATTGCTCTTTCATCTGTACTTGGTTGAGCCATAAAATATATTTTGCTAGTTTACTCCTGCTGTTGCTGGATAAAATACATAATTTAACTATTAACTGGACATGTATTTCCTGTAAACTAAGACCATTTTATGAGGCCAAATGACTGATTAACAGAATCTAAATCATTGTTCTGCTCCAGGCTATAATACTGTATACATATAGGCAAGTGACTATAATTTTTTTATCCTCTAAAACAGGATAAAATAGATCTGTCTAAAGTTGTTAGAGCTTCTTGTATATGTAGTGCTAATAAAAGGTAAGATTGAGGGTACACTTAAATATTACCCTCAAATGCAATGATTAGTAATTCAGTAGTCCCCACGAACATCATGGATTTAAATCAGATAATGCATGATTATTTCAACATATAAATATACTTTTTTCAGTCTCAGGCTATATCTGTGGAAAGAAAGTAAATCATTTACATCTTGCAATTTCACTTATAAAGCCCTGTTAATTTGTTGTTGTATTTCCAATTAGCTGATTTAAAAAAAAGTGTCAATCCCATGCTTTACTTTTCTTTTTCCAGCAAAGGAAAGGAAAGAGAAACAAGCTAGATAAAGCAAATACAGCAAATCTTAATCATTGCTAAAATTGGGTTATCAGTATAGGAGAGCTCATTGCTCTTTTCTACCTTTGTATATATGTTTGAAGCTTTTCACAATAAAAATAGTTTACGTAATGTTTTAAATGCCGATTCCAATATCATGTATTTTTAACATCTTAAAATAGATCCATCATACATCAACATATCACCATTTTATATCGTGGGAAAAAACTTTTCTTTAAATTCCTCTCTTTTCACATTGGCCAAGGGCCTTATCACGCTCCATCTCTAACTCGGAGTTTTCCTAGATGCAATGGAGGCTACTGTTAATGTAGGCTCCGATCATTTTTAATAAACAAGTATATGATGAAAACCTCCTGTGAACTCCACAATATTCTGTTCCAAAAGGGCCAAACCTGCATGCACCTCCATAGTCTCAGAAATGAAATCCCTAACCTCAGTAATAACAAAATTATCCCTCACCAGTGAGATGCATTTAAGAAGTTTGCCTGACATATCCTCTGGGTTTTCACATCCCCCGAACATGGTCTAGCCACAGCCACTGAAGCATTATTTGCACAGAAGACAAAAGGCTGAACGATTAGACCCTCCGATATTCCCTAAATTATTATATCCTCTTGTTGTCCTGGGCAGCTATTACACTGCATCTCAGTAGTTACCCTAACTAGATCCAAATACCTCTTCTCTTTTGGTAACCCTGTGCTATGGTCCCACCACCCTTTGAGGTCTCAGCTGTATTATTCCCTGTTTGCCCACAACAATGCCAGTTTATGCCTGGTTGTCCCCATATAATTATTAACATACCTCATTTCACTCAGCCCAAACCATTCCTTCCATTCAAAGTAATTAACTGTTCATTCTTTCTTTCCCATACATACTGAGGGTTTTTTCCCTCTATACCTTTGAACACTTTTTTTAAATCTCAGTAGAATGTACCCCATGCCTGGAACTGCCATCTTTAGCAAATAACAATGCAAATATAACTGGGAAAGCTGTATCTCAGGTAAATAATGGATAATTTTTTTAATGTAAGTATGTTCCAAATAATTCATGAGACAAACTTTAAAAATTATCTGTTGTTTATCTGAAATTCAAATTTAACTAAACAGCCTATATTTTATCTGGTAACCCAATCACACACAAATCTACATTTTCAAGGCGTAACTCAAATGCTTTTCCACTTTAAAACCTTGATTAAAGCCTTCTTCTTTCTTTCAGTGCTTCCTCCCAGAGGCTCAGAATATCACATCTTCTCCCTAGAATCAAGTCTACTCAAGTAACATATCTCTTCTATACCTTTTTGTGTGACTTGAGGACAAGAGCTGAACTTTACTTATTTTTTTCTCCTTTGTAGTATTAATCACATAGTGATGTATACTAGCAATCAATAAGTATTTTGAATGTCTAGGAATAAGCATTATAGTGATTTTAGTTGGACTTAACAAATTAATCAATTGTTTCCATTTCCCTGGGATTATTTTGAAAATTCCCTTTAATGGCTTAACAGCTGTTCACAAGGACAGTTAAATAATAAATACATTTGTCCATTTTAGAATGAAAAATATAGCTACTAGATTCATTGATTGTAACAACAAATGTACCACCTGATGTGGGGTGTTGATAACAGGGGAGGCTATGGGTTGTGGGGAAGGAGGTATATGGGAATCTGTATTTTCCACTCATTTTTGCTGTGAACCTGAAACTGCTTTGAAAAGTCTATTTCAAAAATTTTATGAAACAGGTCAATTTGAACTGAGCTTAAAAATTACAGCTACTGTTGAAAATTTCCTAAAATAATGAATGTGAGCCAGGTGATGGATATAAATTCCTTTTTAAAAAATTTTTATTGGAGTATAGTTGGTTTACAATGTTGGGTTAGTTTCAGGTGTACAGCAAAGTGAATCTGTTATCCATATACATATATCCACTCTTTTTTGGATTCTTTTCCCGTATAGTCATTAGAGAGTATTGAGTAGAGTTCCCTGTGCTATACAGTAGGTCCTTATTTGTTGTCTATTTTATATATAGTAGTGTGTATATGTCAATTCCAATCTCCCAATTTATCCGCCCCCCCTTGAAATATACATTATTAAAAGTACTGTATTTTCAAAATTAACCTGGGATTGACTTGAGTAGCTCTATCTTGAAAACTAAACAAAAACCCCTTATAATGTCAATTTTGATTTAGTTTATAGAATTTTCAAGCTAATTTAAAGCATGTTAGCCCTATCTACCTCTAGTTTTTCGGCAGATAGGTCTCTTTCAATGTGCTATGTTTTAAATAAAAATTATCAGAATACCTCATCTGCTAAGAACTGGACTAAATATAATTTTAATCCCCAAGATAGGAAGGTCAGTTATGAAAATAATTTTAGTACTGCTTATTTTCTTGCACAGGTGTGGTGCACACACACAGGAGAAATATAATGAAACCAATTAATTATTGCTAACTTTCCCACTTCTTCCAAAGGACAGAAATAATCACTTTGTTGGTTAAATTATTTTCATAAAAACATATCTTACTGTACAAATATTTCTCCTAACTCTTTTTCTAGTTCTTTGGGATCACTCAGTTTATTCACTCTTCATCAATAATTTATTAAACATCCATCAGCTACAATTTAGTGTTTGGATATTATCTTACACTAAATTATGGTCTCTTCCATACCATCTAAAAAGGTAGATATTAAAGATTTTTGAAAACAGAAGATCCAGAATTAAAAGTTCAAGCTAAAATGTTTTCTCAGAGAACACACTGAGTATGTGTAGTGCTACATAAAATTGAAAACATAATTTCAACTCACTTTTGGTTAATCAATTTTACCTTTCATTTGAAAGCAGTCTACAAGACCTTTAGTCACAGGTTGAATCAAGACATGCTAAAAGCAAAAACTCATTTCCATCTTGACAAAAATTAAGTGGTTCTGGTCTCCCTGGGGATGTCATCATCTTCCACCGATGCACAGCTTTTAGGGTTGTAAATGAAGTATATGGACCCCAGTCCAGTCAAGCACATCAGTTGAATCAACCCTAGTAGTCAGTGGGATACTGATGTCACAGTCAGACCACACTCAGAGGCACAAAAATAATGTATTCTACGGCCAAAGAAAGAAGGAATACACGACGGTGTCTTTCAGACTACAATAGGGGAATGAAACAAGACGTTTTTCCCAAATTCTATTGTTGTTACTGAAAACCAGAATTTAGTCCTGAGCTCCACGTGAAGGAAGAGAATTAGACTTAATAAAATTTTAAATAAATTCCCCTTCTAACAAAACTGTAAATAAATATATGTACAATTGAAAACCATGATGATAATTTTATTTTTTTACTAATAGTGTAGCCTCCACAAATATTTCACCATGACAATTCGACAGCAGTGGTATTTTGCTAATTTCTAAAGAAGTTGGAAGATAAAGTGATTCACAGTGAATATAATTGATCTTCCCCTCACTGCCGCACAAATAGTATTTGTTATAAAAGTTTAAAAGCCACATTTGTGCATTAAATTATTAAAGCAAGTATAATGCTTCCACATTGTATTGTTTTGCAAGGGTTAGCGTGGAATCTTCACCATTTATCATACATGTACTTCTGTCTTTTTTCTACTCAGAAGCACAGCATGAAAAAACTTCATTTCACATTGAAACATTACTATGTGGAACAGTGTGATGAAATGAGACACAGGAGGAGTTATACTCCGGTAAACAGTTGGTCTACGGGAATGATAGCATTTTATGCTGAGACTGATATATCAATTTTAAGTCCTAAGAGATGACTGATCTGAAAGCCAGAATGTCACCAGTGATGAAGTATACGCATGTGAAAAATTACAGGTAACGTGACTAGGCCTGCTGAGACGCCTCTCACCCAGGCCTGTTTTACAAACCAGCACAGAATGCCAGGATCCTCCTCCAGTGATGGCTCCCAATTAATTATTCCATATCGCTGGTTGACGAAAAGCGTTTGTGTTGTCATGGACATCTAAAATGTGTCACTAAATAATCTAAGTTCAATCATGTTGTAAATGTGACCAGAAAGATATTTCACTGATTGCATTTTGATACGCAGACATTTTCTATCAAGAAAAGATAGAGATGGAGGTTTTAGGAGAAAAACTGTTTCACTCGACAATCTAAGAATTCACAACACTGTTTTTCTTGGCTCAAATAAAAGAGGCAGCACTTAGTTTTGTTTGATCTCACATTCTCAAAGTGAAAACTATTTCTCACTGTATATATAAACTGTGGAAAGATTTTGAAACTATTTGCTTTATTAAAAAAAGAGGCTCCAGAGCTACCACTGGAAGCTATAGTCACCTGGATATAAACTAGCACTTAGCACACCATCGAAGTAAAAGATACATGCTGGAAATATGGACTTTATTTATTAAATCTTATACATTTTACCTCACATAAAAATATTGGGAATTGAACATCTGTATGATTATAAAATAATGGCTTCAGGATAGCCATGACAAGTTCTCTGTGCCTCAGTTTTCTCATCTATAAAATGGGAATAATAATAGTCTCAAGAGGATTGTGAGTATTAAATAGCACATGGCAAATGCCATGTAAGGGTTTTCTGCTATTCATTATTATTCAGTATTTCACGTTGTCATTGTAGGAATACAAGGAAATATATTCTTTCCATACCAATATTTCTACAGGTAGTAGCATGTTAACATTGAAAAAATTTTCTATGGGATGGTATAGGACAATGGATTATGGCAGGTGCCATGGCCCAAAGATGAAAAACAGATATGACAAAATGTTCTTTACTGAGCCTTGCCCCCCACCAATCAGTATCTAGAGGCATAATCTATCTAGGAACCAGAACAGGATTTAGAACCAGAATTTCTGTGTTTGACTTGCATTTTCAGAATTTTTACTCATAATGGGCAAGTCATAAAAGTTCTCTGAGCCTCAGTTTCCTTATCTAAAATGGGAATAATACTACCCTTTTCACAAATATGTTGCAAATTTTAAATATGATGACAATTCTGAAAACACCAAGGAGGTATAAAAATAGATTCTCTGTACTATCATTTGCCAGTAGAATCTATAATTATTATAATAAAATCTTTCTTTTGCCTTAGCTTCATAAAATGTGACTGCCTCATATGAGATACACTACTACCAGTAATATTATGAAGACAATGGAGGGAAAAATAAATTCAAAAGTAACCATATACTTTTGTGACACCTAATTAAAATATATGACTACAAGGCTTATAGGACAAAAAAAGTAAGCTATTCATTTTTTTAAACTGGCTGTTCAATAATTTGGCTTGACTGCTAAAGGGATTCAAAATATTAGCGTCCTTGCCAAAATCTTTGCAGTCAAAAATTGCGTCTTTTAAAATTTTCTCACAGCTTTCACCATTGGCCTCTATCTTCAATGTCTAATCCATAGTGGCACTTATATATTTTTTCATATATAGTAGCCTCCA
The DNA here is from genome assembly GCF_965194825.1 of Balaenoptera physalus. Taxonomy (NCBI): domain Eukaryota; kingdom Metazoa; phylum Chordata; class Mammalia; order Artiodactyla; family Balaenopteridae; genus Balaenoptera; species Balaenoptera physalus. The sequence continues at coordinate 29,411,219 of NC_138891.1, forward strand.
ATTTTCATATTGTCAAACTATTCTTTTCTTTGATAGTTTCATCCATCATTTTATGCTTAGAAACTCCATCCTCACCCAGGAATCAATTGTTCACCTATACATTCTTCCTCTCATAATATGTTTTCATATTTTAACTAGCATCTCTCTGGAATTTTTTTTGGAATATGGTAGAGGGGAAAATCTCATTTTATTTTATTGTCCAACTGTCCCTATGATATTTGTTGAATAGGCTTTTTAAGTCAATGCAGAAAGAAATACACTCATAAAATTAAATAGTTGAAAGAAGAGTTGACAGAATCCTATTTTGGTTGAGGAGAGATGGGGAAAGGAAAAAGGTAATTTGGGAAGTGGAAGTTTGTGCTTGACATAAACTTGAGTGTAGTAACAAGACCAGAAGGAAAGGGCAGGACTCACAGGAAGCTGGGAATGAACCATGGTCAGAAATAGAGACTCTTCATATTATGAAATTTCACTTGGGCCAGCCCAAGGAGGCGGCCAGGAATAAGTCTTGCTACTGCTCTGACTCTCAAAAAAGTTAGGAGAAAAACAACTGAGCAAAGCTCTTGCCATTGGAATTGTTTCATAGATGAGGAGGGAAGTATGTCACAGTAGTCAGCCCACACCTCACAATAATCTTGGCTTGACAGTAAATATGTCCGTTAAGTAATACTACGTAATCCAAGCACATTTTAACACATGAGCTATGTAAAAAAATAAAATAAAATAACACATGGACTTCTCTGGTGGCACAGTGGTTAAGAATCCACCTGCCAATGCAGGGGACACGGGTTCAATCCCTGGTCCAGGAAGATCCCACATGCCTCGGAGCAACTAAGCCTGTGCGCCAAAACTACTGAGCTCGTGCACCCTAGAGCCCGCACACTGCAACTACTGAGCCCATGCGCCGCAACTACTGAAGCCCATGTGCTCTAGGGCCTGCATGCTGCAACTACTGAGCCCGTGTGCCACAACTACTGAAGCCTGCTCACCTAGAGCCTGTGCTCCGCAGCAAGAGAAGCCATCGCAATGAGAAGCCCGCGCACCGCAACAAAGACCCAACGTAGCCAAAAAATAAATAAAAATATTTTTAAAAATACAGATAAAATAAATGTAATTATTCATTTATCTATCTGTACTTGCCCTCATTCCAAAAATGTATTATTTGTTCTTTTCCTACCTACAAGAGATCAAAAAAGTGAAATGAATTTGAAGGATGGAAACATAAATCACCTATAATCTCATCTCCTGAAATTCATGAATTTAATTATTACTAGCGTTGGGCAAGTATTCTTCCAGCCTTGTATAAACAAAATTATTTTCACAAATACAGTATACTAACAAATTCACAAAAATAATACAGAGATGTATAACATTCAGTCAGAGGAAAAAGTTAGAAAGAAAAAGACCAGGACAGGACCAAGAACTTGGAATGCAGCTAAAACAAAAATATAGAGGCCACTTACTATAGGCCACAAATTTTACTCAAAGCTTTCTGTTGATCTAACCGAAAAGGGAAATTTAATTTTCATATAGTTCAAAGCACCATTCGATTAAAAATAATGAAGTTTTCAGAAAAAAAAGAATGACATATCTCCCCAGTGTTCTTAAAGAATGAAATGTCTTATAATAAAAAATGTTCTTATTTTCCTAGGAACCCATAGAATATATCTACAACATGATGGAACTTTTCAGTATTTGCAAACTCAAATGCCTATACAGAGGCCAGGCAGGAATCATAAATGATTAATTCTGCACCTGGCTTAAAACAATAGAGTAGGGATTGTGGAAGCCCTAACTATATATACATACACATTTAAGTATATATGCAAGTATGTATGTATATCTCTTTAATGTTTGATCAATTTCCTGGCCACACAAATCACAGTTGCTCTTGCAGAGCCTTCAGTGTATACAATCCCTATTATTTGGTTGTTGATTTTTTCCTCCAAGGTCTTTGCCTATGATTCTTATCATCAACAAACTTCATTCCTTAATGTTGTTGCATGTGGAGCACTGTGTTGATTACCAAACAATGGGACTTAAAAAAAAGATGTCATATGTCCTCTAGATATGTTATCACTTCCTTCTTACAAAAGTAACAAGTGTCAAGATACTTGAGAAATTTTGAAAAGTGAAAAAGATGTAGGGATTTCATGATAGAAAAAAAATGACAAATATTATTTCCACTTTGAAATCAGATTTTAGTTGTTAGGATGGATTTGAACGTTTGCTTTTATATGCTAGGACAACAGATCATATAATTCAACTGTTCTCATTTAAATAGCAAAAGTGGCAAAAGTGACATGAAAAGAGGTAAAATAAGTTGTTGAAGCTCTATCTAGTTAGAAATATTAGCTGGAACATAGAACTATACTTCATCGATATTCAGTTAACATTTTTCTAGAGCACATATGACATTTCTTTATGGTGAATTAAAAATAAATATTGTACCAAATGAAGGTTGGTCTCTAAGTTTTCCAACAGTTGGATGGATACTATATTGATTTTTCTTAAAATATGTTTTAAGCCTGTGTTATATGCATTAAAGGTACACTATCTGAAAGAGCAAAAATTATACCCCAAACCTCTCCTGTTATGTGGGGTTTTTCTAAATTTACAGTAAAAAATGATTGTGTGCAGTTATATGAATTTTACCACATGTTTAGATTTGTGTAACCACTACCACCATCAGTATACAGAACGTCCCATCAACCCCCAAAACTCCCTTGTGCTACCTCTTTGTTGTCACACTCTGGCCTCAACCTCAACGCATGACAACCACTGATTTGTTCTCTGTCACTATAATTTTTTCTTTTTGAGAATGTCATATAAATGGAACCATACAGGATGTAACCTTTTTGACTAGATTCTTTACTCAACAAAATGTGTGACTCATCCAAGTTATTGCGAATATCCATTGTTCATTCATTTTTGTAGCTAAGTAATATTCCATTGTATGGATGTATAATGGCTTATCCATCACCCATTGAAGGATATTTGTTTCCAGCTTTTGTGACTATGAATGTTGTTGCTATAAATGTTCATTCACAGGTTATATTCAAACATAAGTTTCTATTTCTCTAGGGTAAACATCTAGGGATAGAACTGCTAGGTCATAGGGTAAATATGAGTTTAACAGTATAAAAAAACTACTGAACTACTTTCCAGAGGGGCTGCACCATTTTGCATTCTCACCAGCAATGTATAATAGTTCGCATAGCTCTGCATCCTTGTCAGTCCCCAAAGTTGTTTTAAAAAATTTTTAACCATTATAACATGCATATAGTGGTATCTTATCATGGTTTTAATTTGTACTGTTCTAATGACATTGAACATTTTTCATGTGCTTATTAACTTGCCATGTCTCTTCTTTGGTGAAATGTTTGTTTAAATAATTTGCCATTTTGCAGGGGGTTAATTTCTTACTGATGAATTTTGAAAGATCTTTATGTATTCTGGATATAAGTCCTTTGTCAGATATGTGATTTGAAAATACTTTCTCCCAGTCTGTAGTTTGTCTTTTAATTCTCTTAGTAGCATCTTTTGTGGAATAAGTTTTTCATTTTGGTGAAGTTCAAGTTATCAGTTTTTTTCTTTTATAAATCATGCTTTTGGTGTAATTTCCAAGCATTCTTTACCTAACCCCTTTTCATGAAGATTTTCTATGGTTTCTTAAAGAAGTTTTATTGTATCACATTTTACGTTTAGAGCTATGATCCATTTTGAATTAATTTTTAATACAGAAGGTATGAGGTTTAGGTCAAAGTTCATTTCAACTTTGTTAGACACCATATGTTGAAAATACTTGATTTGCCTATTTTCCTTTGTCAAATATCCATTGGCCATGTTTGGATGGGCCCATTACTGGACTCTTCTGTTCTATGGATCTATACATCTATTCCTTTGCCGACACGATACTGTCTTAATTACTGTAGTTTTACAAAATTACTGTAGCTTTACAATAAGTCTTAAAAGTTGGACAATGTGATTTGTACAATTTTATTTTTGTTTTTCAAAATTGTTTTGGATAATCTAGTTCTTTTCCTTTTCCAAATAAATTTTTAGAATCAGCTTGTTTATAACTACAAAAAATCCTGACAAGATTTTGTTTGCATTTGATCTATAGATCAATCTGAGAAGTAACATCATTACTAAGTGAGTTATCCAAGTCCTGAACACAGTATGTATTCATTTACTTAAGTCTTTTTCCCCCCACCAGCTTCTTGTAATTTTCAGCATATAGGCCCAGTACATGTTTTTTATTACATTTATTTCTAAACATTTCATTTACGGGGAGAGGGACTATTGTAAATGATACCTCTTTTGTTTCCAGTGGTCCATTAGAAATCTATAAGAGTATGATTGATTTTTAACCAGAAACCTAGATAAATGCACTTAGTTCCAGGAGTGTTTTTCTATGGATCACTTGGAATTTTCTACTTAGGCAATCAAAGTGTCTGCAAGTAGGAACAGTTTTCTTTTTTTCTTTCCAATTTACATTCTTTTTCTTTCTTTCTCCTACCTTATTTGCACTGTTAAGACTTTTAGTACAATGTTGAATAGGATAAGGGAAAGTGGACATCTTTGATGTCTTTCTAATCTAGAGGAGGATTGAATATTGAACTGGCCTTGCATTCTTGGAATAAACCCTACTTAGATATATGATTTATATATACATATATATGATATTATATATACATTTTTGGCTGGATTAAGGATGTTTGTCTATGTTCATAAGTGATATTGTCTGTAATTTTCCTTTCTGTTATTGTCCGATTTTGCTATCAGGGTGATACTGGCTATATAAAATGAGTTGTAAAGTGTTTCTTAACTCTTCTGTTTTCTGGGAAAGATTGTGTAGAATTGTTATTTCTCCTTTAAATGTTTGGTAGAATTTGCTAGTGAAACCATCTAAACCTGAAAATTTCCTTATTGGAAGGTTTTTAACTATAAATACAATTTCTTTCATTATTATAGGTCTATGAAATTATGTATTTCATCTTGGGTGAGTTTTGGTAGTTTGTGATTTTCAAGAAATTCCATTTCATCTACCTCATCAGATTTATGTGTGTGGAGTTATCCATAATATTCCTTTAGTGTCCTTTCAATGTCTCTTGGATCTGTAGAACTACCTCTCTTTTCGTTTTGATATTGGTGATTTATATCTATATATCAGTAATATAAAGTATTGAATTTCCAAGTATTTGGACATTTTCCTGTTATCTTTCTGTTACTGGTTTCTAGTACAAGTCTGTATGTTCAGAGGACATACTCTGATTCAATTTTTTAAATTTTGTTAACGTTTGTTTTATAACTTGGGATATGGTCTATATTAGTGAGTGCCCATGTACACTTCAAAAGAATTCATAGTCTCTAAAACAGTCAAACTCATGGAAGCAGAAAGTAGAATGGTGATTGCCAGGGGCTGGTTTACTCTATATAAAGCAGGGGAAGGGGAAATGGAGAGAGGTCGTCCAAAAGGCACAGAGTTTCAGTTACGTAAGACTAACAAGTCCTGGAGGTCTAACGTACCAGGATTAGACCAGTTTTTAAACATGGTGACTATAGTTATCAATACTGTTTTGTAATATTGGAAGTTTGCTAACAGGGTAGATCTTAAGTGCTCTCACCACCACCCTCACTCACACACACACACACACAAAACAGTAACTATGTGAGGTGATATATGTTAGCTGGAATGTGGTGAACATTTTACAATGTATATCAAAACATCAAGTTGTACACCTTAAATATATATAATTTTTGTTTGTCTATTATACCTCAAAGCTGGGGAGAAAAGAAAAGTTACACTTTGTTTAAAAAAAAAAATGCCTATTCCACTAAGGTTAGGTGGACTGTTCTATAAATATCAACTAGATACAGTTTGCAGTTGGTTAGAAGTGGTGTTCATTTCTCCATACTTGATTTTCTGTCTGAGAGAAGAGTATTGAAATCTCAGACTATAGTTGTAGATTTGTCTATTTCTCCTCCACTCCTGTGAATTTTTGCTTCATGTACTTAGAAGCTCTATTAGGTAAATTCACATTTAATATTGTTAAATCTTCTTGTTGAACTGACATTTTTATGATTATGTAATATCCCTGTTTATTGCTGCTAATTTTCTTTGCTCTAAAGTCTACTTTACCTGATATTAATAAACTACCCCAGCTTTCCTTTAAAAAGTGTTTGCATGTTATACTTTTTTTCCATTGTTTACTTTTAACCCATCTAGATCATTACTTTTGTTTGCAGACCCAGAATTTCATAGTATTTAAAATATGAAATATTTTAATATGATATTCCTGTATATCAATTAAAAATTACTCAGCATGTGAAGAACCAGGAAAATTTCATAGTATTTAAACAGGAAAATTTCATAGTATTTAAAATATGGAATATTTTAATATGATATTCCTGTATATCAATTAAAAATTACTCAGCATGTGAAGAACCAGGAAAATTTCCTCTCAAAGGAAAAAGACAGTCAACAGATGCCTACTCTGAGATGCCACCAACACAAAGCCAATTGAATTCAATGGCTAAGGCAGAGATTTTAAACAAGTGAGTTTTGAATACTTCATAAATGGATTAGGTTAAATATAAGAAGGAGATCAACAATGAGCCTTTTAAAGTTTTAGAAAGGTTAATGAGAATGGCCCCTTTAAGTTAAGTTTAGGAATAATCTGGTTTAGAAAAAGAGGAATGAACCAGACGGATTTTCGGAGAACTAAACTTTTCTATGTTTGGTACCAGAATTATATGATGAACAACAATGAGACAAAAATTTTTACTACTGTTCAATATAGTATACTATTTTTCCTATGTATGTTAGAATAGAGATACATGGAATATATAACACAATATTATTTTTCTAGATCCCTCAAGTTTTACATATTGGAAGTTCCAGATACATTTGAGAATTTTATGAAAATCTTGTACTCCTTTGCAGAAAAAATAGGAATAATATGTGATAATAAAAAAGGAAAGTGATAATTTTGTATATAATAATGTAGAAAAAAATTCAAATTTTATAGATCCACACCTGGAGTTCATAGGCCCTGTATTAAAAATTCCTGATTTGCTTGATCACTGCCATTCAGGTTTGTTTTTTTTTCCTAATTTTTTTGAAATTTCCATTTTAGTTAAATAAGGAATTACACATGTATTCACATCCATAATACATCTCTGTTAAATAAACTTGAGTTACATGGCAAATGTGTTTTACCAGAAAAGTATATTCATAAAAAAATTGACATCTTAATATAATTCTCTTTTATTACCTAAGTTTAATATTCATTTTAGTAGGGAAATTTTAGAATATCTATTGAATGTTTGCATTATTTCCACAAAGACTTGAAACATTTCAAAAAGTGGAGAGTTACACCAACCATGTAATAACCTTCTTTTCACTGAAAATAAAAACTAAAATTAGACATAAATTATGAATGAATGTCAATGACAATAATACACTTCAATATATTGAATTTAAAGAGGCATTGCAGTATTCAAAGTAATTTTATGGCCAAAATGCTTATATTATGATGAAGAAAATAAAGAAGCTATGGTGAAAAAATGTAAAAGAAACTATTGATAAGAGTAAAGGAAAAAAAAATCAATGAAAATGAAAACTGACCAAAAAACAGTAAATTGATCATTAAAACTAAGTATTTTCAACACCAACAAAATAAATTTTGCAATATGAATCAAAAAAAGGACATGAATAAATGAATAAGTTCAAGGAAAATGAGCACAACAGAGCTGAATTTAAAATCTAGAATAGAACACAGTGAAAGGCTTTATTCCTGTAAATTTACAAATCTAAGTAGATTTAAAGTGTAATGATCTGATTCTGAAGAGAAAAAGCAATGAGTAGGAATCAACCCACTCCCTCAGGACCCAGCAGGCAAAGTCAGAAAGGCACCTCGGGGAACAGAAGTGCCTGCAAAGATGACCTGATTGGGCGAGGGGGAAGGGAAAATGGGGGGAAGGATAAGTTAGGGATGTCAGAGAGCAAGATGAGGGCTAGGATTTTTGTCAGGGCGTCAAGTGGAAAACTATAGAGAGAGGGATAAATGTATAGGGATTTTTTAGGAAGTATGTCTATTTGAAGAACTGTGTACAGCATTCACCTTGTCCCTTTAATAATAAAGAGCTCTACTATTCTTTGGTAATTTGGAATCATATCATTATTTTTATGACTATAATAGCATGTATAGATGAGATCATAGGATTTAGGGGCTCTAGGTTTAGATACAAATGTAGGTAAATGGCTAGATAAAGAATTGAAAACATATTCACCAAACCTAATGGTAATTAACTCTGGAAAACAGAATTAAAGTCAGGTGGGGGTGACAGGTAACAGAGAGGGAAATTTTTCTATTTTACTCTAAACACTATCCTAGTAGTTTTACAATGACAGTGTACACACACACATACCTATATTACTTATGTACATTTTTAAAATAAAATTTTAGCACTTTTTTAAAAAAAATTGTTTCGCTCCCTACTTGGGGTTTATACAGTTAACTCTTCTATATATCATTACAAATTTTGCTCAGTGCCCATGAGTCGTTCACTTACTCATTCATACATTCCAGTATATAGTCGCATTTCACAAGAAGATTATAATTTCATCGAGGAAAGAAGAAATAAGGGTGTCTTGATTTTGGTGGTGTTTTTTTTTTTTTTAAATAATCTAGTAACAAATGAATGGCATAATGGTAAATATTCATGGGGATTTAGAGAAAACCAATTTAGGTCAGGATGCTGTGGTCTGCTAACATCCTTGAGAAAGACTGAATAAGAAATTATTTTGGCAGGATGAAGAGAGAAGAAACTTTACTTGGAGGGAAAGGTGATGGAGATTTTCAAAAGTAGGGAAGAGGATTAAACCAGCCCAACTGGAGTAGAAGACCGCAAGGAGGTGAGGTTAGAGAGAGAGGCTGGAGGCATGGTGGAGAGAACCTTGAACTGATTAGAAGCCACATAGTATAGAAGTACACAGCTCTGACTGGAGTCCCAGAGACCAGAGCTTCTAACTTTTTGTACCACCTGTTTATGTGGGCTGGAGCAAGGATCTCAACCTCCCTGAGCCTCAGAAAAATGAGGATAATAGTAAAGTTATCATAAAGATTAAAAGTACTTGAAGTACTTTGTAAAGTGATTTTCAGTGACGTGACAAATGTTACCTGTATTTCATTACTATTTTTGCCTGCATGGTATTTAGCTATTATCCAATAGCATTTTCCAAGTGGTATTTTATAGAATGCTAATTTTTAGATATTAAATGGGTTTTGCTCAAAGAAGAAAGTTCCTTGGGCAGAAAATCTGAGTTAAGTGTTTTTACTAGAAACTCTAAAATGCTAATAGGCACTGATATTCTCTTTGAGGCAGCATATCTAAAACTGTTGTTTTGGGGTTTTTTCCTATAGAAATTCTGTTCCTCAGAGCAACTTTTGGAATTAGTATTCCACACTGGGAACACTAAAGGCAATGAGACAGTACTGTTAAATCTTTGTTCAGCAAAGTTGCATGAGGTGGAAATAGTGTTTAGTTAAATCTTGGTATCTTACCCAGGTTTAAAAAAAAAAGAAGGAAAGAGGTAAGTGAGAAGGATTTTGTAATAAGCTTGGCATTAAATATCAAGCGCCTGGACCAAGATTATCTACTAGGTATTGTGAAGAAAGGGATAACTGCAAAGCAACAAAGAGAAATGTCATCAGAACTTGGTGAATGGCTGGGACAAGCATGAGGTGGGAAGGGGGTTAGGTAGAGGCAGAGGTAATAATATAATTCCTCCTTAAAATAATTAGGACAGTGAGGATTTAGTGACAGAAAGGAGAAACTAAGGGAAAGGAGAGAATTTCTCAAAAATGATATAAATTTAGAACTTTGGAACTTGGAATAACAGCAAGATTTCTTGACAAAAATATGAAGAAAACCACTGAAGAAAAACACTTATATCCACCCCCCTCCCCCCAAAAAAAGATTAGAACTTAACACAGTGACTGCCATACAGTAGGTTCTCAATAAAACAACTGTATTCAGAAACTAGAAAAGAGTCAGCACAGGGGCAATTGATAAATCCTTGAAAGGGGTGACTATCCAAAGGATGGTGTAAACCAAAGGTCCTGTGAGCTTCTGCTATGGGAGAGGAATCAATGAGAGAGCTGGAGAATAACCAAGGATAGAAGAAAGAAAATATAATAGCTCAAGAATAGGAGCATTTCAAAAGAGAGAAAGTGATCAGTAGGAAAAGAACAGAGAATTCAAGGGAAAATAAGATATTAGGAAAAGACATTGGCAGATTATATTTAACAGTCTATGATTTTGTTATTTTCATGATTGTAGAGGCCAAATTTCAAGGGGTTACAGAACACAAGTTTGTTGAGTAAAGTGGGACGCTAGGAAAATCAAACACACATACATTCAAAAGAAGGAAAAAACAGAGAAGACTAGATAGAAGTTGGCAGTGAGCTATGAGAAAAGTCATTTTTCTATACAAGACACTTTTACATATCTGAAGAGATTATGCAATTCAGAAGTAGAAACTGGAGGAACCATAGCATTTGCCAGCTAAAGTTCTAAAGGAGTTGAAATGGGAACGAATAATAAGTGAGACAGAAGGGAAAAAGAGAAAACAGATTTTTCTAAGCGATGGTTATTTTAAAAAAAACAAACAAACTATGGGGGTACATGTAAAATAGAAGAGCAATAACTGCTGATTAACTAAAATATGTGAAAATTAATGGTTTTATCAATCACTATGTCCAAATAGGATCAGATTTTTTCTGTTGCTTCTGGATAGGGAAGAAAGCACATGGCAAGGCACTTAGTTTTTCAGCTTGCTAAATTATTAGAAAGTGTTATGGGAAGTGCACAAAGAAACAAACAGGAGAGGTGAATCTGGAAATGAGAAAAAAGATAAATGAGGAAAGGAAAAAGATTAAGATTCTTTAGCATTAGGAATCTGCATATAAGAAATATGATATAGTTTTAAACCATAAAACAACAGATTACCCAATCAAAAAATGGGCAAAGATCTCAATAGATATTTCTCCAAAGAAGCCATACAAATGGCCAAAAAGCACATGAAAAGATGATCAACATCACTAATTATTAGACAAATGCAAATCAATACTACAATGAGGTATCACCTCACACCAGTCAGAATGGCCATCATCAAAAAATCTACAAACAAGGGCTTCCCTGGTGGCGCAGTGGTTAAGAATCCGCCTGCCAATGCAGGGGACACAGGTTCGAGCCCTGGTCTGGGAAGATCCCACATGCCACGGAGCAACTAAGCATGTGCGCCACAACTACTGAAGCCCGCGCGCCTAGAGCCTGTGCTCCGCAACAAGAGAAGCCACCACAACGAGAAGCCCACGCACCGCAACGAAGAGTAGCCCCCACTAGCCGCAAGTAGAGAAAGTCTGTGTATGGCAACGAAGACCCAATGAAGCCAAAAATAAATAAATTAAATAAATTAATTTAAAAAAAAGAAAGGAACAAACTACTGATACATGCTGTAGTGTGGATAAACCTCCAAAAAAAAAAAAATTAAAAAAAAAATTTACAAACAATAAATGCTGGAGAGGGTGTGGAGAAAAGGAACCCTCCTGCACTGTTGGTGGGAATGTAAATTGGTACAGTCACTATGGAGAACAGTATGGAGGGTCCTTAAAAAACTAAAAATAGAGCTACCACATGATCCAGCAATCCCACTCCTGGGCATTATCTGGAGAAAACCATAACTCAAAAAGATACATGCACCGCAATGTTCATCGCAGCACTATTTACAATAGCCAGGACATGGAAACAACCTAAATGTCCATTGACAGATGAATGGATAAAGAAGATGTGGTCCATATATACAATAGAATATTACTCAGCCATAAAAAAGAACAGATTAATGCCATTTTCAGCAACGTGGATGGACCTAGAGATTGTCATACCAAGTGAAGTAAGTCAGACAGACAAAGGCAAATACCATATGATATCACTTATATGTGGAATCTAAAAAAAAATAGTACAGATGAACTTATTTACAAAACAGAAATAGAGTTATAAATGTAGAAAACAAACTTATGGTTACTAAGGGGGAAGGGGGGGATGGATAAATTGGGAGATTGAAATTGACATATACACACTACTATATATTTATAAAATAGATAACTAATAAGACCCTACTGTATAGCACAGGGAACTCTACTCAATACTCTCTAATGACCTATATGGGAAAAGAATCTTAAAAGAGTGGATATATGTATATGTATACCTGATTCGCTTTGCTGTACAGCAGAAACTAACACAACATTGTAAACTATACTCCAATAAAAATGTATTAAAATAAAAAATTAATTAAAATTTAAAAAACAGCTTAGTATGAATATACACTTTCTTATCGAATGTATGCTTTGGCCCTCTATAGAAAAATGCATTTGAGACAAACAAAAAGTATTACTTTAACTGAAAGTAAAATGTATTTTGTAACTCATTGCTCAGAAAAAAACAGATGAAAAATACAGAGATTCAGAAACAGCTTACAAAATGGACTCACAGAAATCCATTATGGATCATTAAACAAAACCAAGTACTAAAGTTTGGCATGAGAATGGTCAAAAGAGGTCAACTATCTTTCTCATAGTGTATCCCCATTATAGAAAGTAAATGGATGAACCAAAATAACTCAGAATGGAAATGTTCATGTTTTTTGTGAAAGTAGCAAGAATTCTGCAGTTGTAAAAACCAATCAATACAACCTCCTCTTATATTTTATAGAGCTGCCACTCTGTCCTGGGAGTCCTGACATGTTCCATATATAGTTGGAAGTGTCTTTAAACACATCTAGAAAAGCACATGGTTTCCTGTTCAATTTGCAGGCACCCACAATAACAATTTCACCTGCCTTTGAGATCCTACATGTCAGAGACAGACGCAAGTTCATGCACTGAAATCACACACTGCCAACAGGGCAAGTAGAACTTGATTAAGGAAAGTTACAGCGATATCAAGTTATCAACTTTCAGGATCTAGTCTATTCCATCAGCAAGCATTTTCAATGATGAAACGCAGTCCATCACAATAAGATTTTCAATAAAATTTCTGCAAAATTAGATGATAACAAGACCATGATATTTTAAATTGAATGAATTTGAAGATAGTTAAGAATTAGACTCCCAGAGGAATACTTTATGTCACAAGCTATGAACACTACTGTTTAATGTACACTCATGCTCCATCTGCTTCCTTTTCCATTACTCGAATCTCCTAACCAGTTTCTCATGCACACTTTTCAGCTCCATGCTGTGTTTTCTATTTATTGAATACATTTCTCACTTCAACATTTTTCCACCTGAGCTGGCAGTTGAGGCTTTTATGGCTGTACACATGCAGGTCTCCCTAGATTATGAACTTCATATTTTTTCATTTGCCTCATGCTTCAGTTCTCCAGCTTAGTAGGCCCTAAAATGTGCAAATTGAGAGATATTTTGAGGCAGCCATTGCTATTCTAGGCCATTGACTTGTCATCAATTAGATTAAAAACATTGGCTTACAAAAATAATGTTTTCTCTTTACTTCATAAAAAATAAAACACTCACAAAAGGGAATCCAGCTGTGCTAAGAAGCAAATTACTTTATGTGGGTAAGCAAACATCTTCTGGTCAGGACTGCAATGTATTATTCAGGTCCATTTTACTACATCAGTTTTCAAGTAATGTGAATGCTATGTGTTACTACGAAGTAAAATGAGGGGGCAAAGTCCAAAGAGTTGACTTGCTTTTGTTTCTTTTTTAAACACGTAGAAATCTACTTTGGGTCTCTAAAAGCATGTCATCTACAGTTCTAGAAGTGAGAATAAACAACTTGAATGATGACTAAGGTCTTTATTTTCTCGATATCTCAAAATTCAATATACAAAATTTTGTAGATAGGCAAGTGAAAACCTAATTTATAATCCTAATTTATGTCATGTGATTTTGCAAAGTAGCCAAATATGTAAGTTCTTCACTTTGCTATATGCATGGATTTTTTTTTTTTAAAGGAGGGAGGTGGGAATGAAAAAAAAACACCAATCTATATTCTCTAGGTTATCAGTAAAATCAGAAGAATTTACATATTTAACAGATTTTAAAACAACTTACTATAACAGTTTGTTACCTAGTAAAGTTTTCCACAAGCAGGAACTTTTGTGTCTCAAAACCATAAGGCATAAAGATGATCAGATTCTATTTCCATGGGCAGGTGATTTCTTCTATTTTTCTCTTCAGCACCATATGAATTTCCTTCTAATTGTTGGTTGTCAACATGACAACTAATTAAAAACATGTTCTTCTATCACAATCTTTTTGATGCAAATGTAGTTCAGAATATCATCAAAAAGCCAGAAATGACAGAGCCAGTTGCCTTGGTGCAAAAGTAGCATTTATATTTCCTGCTGGCAGATGCATTTGCCAGGAAATGTCTAATGTAATAAATTTAACCACATGGTAGATTTGTCCATTTTTGCTGTCAAGCATCAACACTGGCACTTAACCTGAGCAGAAAGGGACACATGACTAAACTCACAATGAAAGATCCCCAAATCATTAATGGTGGTCAAATAAGATATTTTATGGGCTCATGGTATGATCATACATACATGCATATGTATCATATAGCTGATGGAATCAATATCACCATGTGATGAAAAGTCACCTTAGCTCTTTGACTTCTGAAGGAAGAAAAAAGGTAATCCTAGTATAGTTTGCTTTTGCTGCTAAATACGTTTTAGAAAGTTAAATAATGCACAAAATATACAGGAATCAGCCAAATGCTGTCTAACCCTATCAAACACAGGTCAGTGCCATGATAGCAACTGATTGAAATTTCCTCCAGTGTAGCTGGTGAGCGCTCTGGACACACAGAAAGCCTAGAATTGAGACAGAATTATACTGGCATTGTATAAATAATCTAACTGTGACCTATGGGGTTAAAACCTATAATTGGAGTGATACTTCAAAGCAATGACTACTTTTTCAATGTTATTTTGTGAAGCCAGATAGGAAGATGACTTGTTGGGGTTTCACTGGCCAGGAACGGCACTGCAAAAGTGATATTTTCAACAGCTGCTGGTGCATTTGTGCTCTGACAAATTAGAGGCTAAATCAAAGCATTAAAGAACATCAAAGGCTTAATTTAATGCAAAAACAAGTACTCCAACTGGATCTATTTTACAGTGAATTAATAATGCAGATTTACACAGAATGCAAATGCTTTGTTGATTTTAAAGTTTAGAAGAGAATTTTGTACTTACAAAATATAAGCGCCATAGACTGCCATTTTTAACTATAAAAAAATGCCAAATAGTTTGGTATTCTGTGTAAATTCAAAGTTTCCTAAGTTATTGACTATTTAAATTGAAATATGTAGTGATTACCAAAACAAAGGTTATTTGCCATGAATGTGGTGACAAAATAGACCAGCAATTGAAACATGGGGCTTGGGTACAATCCTTCTTAAGGGATACATGATAATTGCTCTGGATGCCAAAAGTATTTGTCTATTAATATGATACAAGAAAAATGTACATACATTTACATATATATTACTCATGCTATATTGAGGATGTTTGCATACTCAGTACACTGGCCTATGTACTTACCAACAGTTCTTTTCAAAGATGAAAAATAACTTGTGAAACATTTAGTAGAAACTGAAAATGCAGATAAAAACGCAACTTTGCAAATGCTTCTCAGTGTTGATATGAACAAAGAAATAATTCTAGGAATTGAAGATGGTGATTTTTTAACTCCTTAGAAATGTTAACAAATGTAAGGTGTCCTTTCTTCCCAGGTTGGAACTTAACCTAAGTTTTAAAATTGATATTAGGGTATTTGAAAAGTCATCCAGCAGAAATGTTTGACTAGATTTATTCTATTTGTTTTTACCAAATTCTAAATATTTATCTTAGTCCAGGACCACCCTAACAATGTCTTCAAACATTATCCCAAAATATGCAAGTCACAAAAAAAAAAAAAAAATGAGTTAGGGTTTTCCAGAAAATATCCCCATATAGTTATAAGACTGGCATAGAATCCTTTGGAGAAACTAAGAACAAATTTCAGATTGTTTCTCATGTTAGCATACTTAGTCATATATGCAATTAATATTTAGTAGTGTAATGTTTCATTTGATTTTTAAAAAGTATTTAAGACTATGCATATTTAAAACTTAAAAAAAATCACATTGATCATTAAATATATCATCTAAATTAATTTCTTACTTGAGCCAATAGGGACAAAGCATTGGAAGTAATTAGTGCCCATTTTCCCTTCAGGAAGAGAACAGATTCTGCCAACACACTATGGTGAAAAGTACACAAAATATCTGAGCTCTGATGCAAGCAGAATGCCCAGTTTGGAAATAGTGAATTTGTATGTATTATATATTACAATAAGTCTCCCTTCCTCATTAATTTTACTGAAGTCTCCAGATGGGAAACAAAATATTAATTTTGTTCAGCCTTAGGCATTGTTGACTGTTAAGGTACTCACTAAACCACTGATCTTATTCACATTAATATTAGATTTCTGCTATAAAAATTTAGGACCTTTGGGTATAGGGTTCAGTTTGTCATAAATATAATTAATTGTTTTTAAAAATGATTAATTTGTCAAAATAGCAAAAAAAAATAAAAATAAATTGGGCAGACGAGGCTCCTGAGCAAGCTAGCCTACCTTAAATTCATGGTAATACTCATAAAATTATGCAAATTAATCGACTCTTTCAATGTTGCATAAAATGCTACTTCTAGTACAGTGCATGGAACATTAGGCTGTTCATCCAGCAAAAAAAGAGGAAAAAAAAGTTGCATTTCAGGGGCTGGAATCTTACAAGCGAGGCCAAATGTTCACAACTACAATCTATTTTTCTACAAAGCAATTGGCTTTCAACCATTGCACACAGAACTTGTGCTGTTTATTATAGATTTTTCCCCAAGCAACTGTCAAGAAAAAGTCAGCTTTGTCTTGTGGGTTTTCCCTCCTCTTAATACAAAGAAAGGGAAGAAATTTCCACTACTCAATCACGCTAAAGGAAAGTGATATTTATTCTACAATTATTTAGCAAAATGGTTTTCACTGAGAAAGGTTTATTGACAAGCCCCCCAAAACATGACATGGTATGTTAAAAATCTCAGAGATTAACTAAATTATGTTGAATTATGTACTAAACAGGAAAATCAGTGACAGCAGTAAAATAAAAAAAAAATACCTTCAGAATAATTATCTCATCCAAAAGTAAACCCAAAAGTCAATTTCAAAGACTAGAGTGAAAATAGCAATTTTAGAATGTCATATATTACTGAAATTTGTAATACCATAAATACATTCTTATTTTAAACCACCTCTAGCAAATGAGTGATATAATTCAAAAATATTCAACAATTAATTTTTTAAAATGAATGAAACTGCTCTATGAGTTATCAGACCTGCTATAAGAAATAACAGCATCTCCCATGCAAGATTTAGGGCTGCATTACAGGGTTTCCACCAAAGAAAGACGATATCCTCTGGTTTGTAACTGTGCTCTCCCATTAAACAAATGAACTCATGTAATCAATTATTATGGTTTGAGGCAACAACTCCAGCATTAGTCTAACAGACACATATTAATTTTCATCTCACCTCCATCAATATTACATTAATAAACATATCAAAGCACTACTGTTACAGTGAAATTTGTTCCTCAGAGTTCTATTGCTTTAGCTTTACTCATTTTTTTACACTAGTTTATAACTGACCGCTTGATTATAATATTAAAATAACTGATTTTTACATTATGACCATTCTTTCTTCACATAGAATCAAATGAATTCTGTAGGTGAAATTTCATGCTTTGTTATGGTTCTAATGTTTCCAAAGACCATCTTATTTGACTTATAGTTAATAAGAAAATCAAGAGAGAAGAGATATTTCCAATAGCATCTAATATACATTCTAAAATAAAGTGTTAACCTGTTTTGAAGACTTTCTGATGGTATAGACATGATATTTCACAAAATATTATTAAATCACAGATTTTTAAATTTGCTAACTAGCTAACTAACGTAGCTAAACTATCACATTTCTTAGGGGGAATTGGTGTTCTGTGATATTGTGGTAATTAACAATACTTAAATCCATTTATTCATTTTAAATGTATATTATTCAGGCAGAGTTTCTCACCTTACCCTGTTCATGGTAAGGCTATGTTGCCTAGCTGTCTAAACAACTTGAACAAGTAGGTGCTTACATAAAAAAAAAAAAAAAAAAGATTCCCCAAACTACTTTCCTACCCATACAAAGAGAAACCAACATATTGAAAATACAGCATGTACTGTAATTTTACCTTTTCCTATATATATAATATAGGGGTTTTAAAATTTTCTTTCAAAACCAGCAAATCAGGACAACATAAACATGCAAACACATTTATCTCCCAAAAATACTATGATAGAGAGTGACTACCTAATAACCCAACATTCTTCTCAATGAGTACACCAGTTAGTGAAAAATTAGAAAATACTTAAAGGAGACATGCTTATTTAAACTTATTATGGCCCATTGATGTAATTACCCATTTCTGTTACCCAAAGTATGTTTTAATCATGCACATTTATAACTCTATTGCTTATGCAACTTTCTACACAGTCAAACCATCTGGGCACACTAAGGCACCGTGTAGAATCAGGTGACACCAACATTTGTGTGTTATTATTTCCTGATACATTTGCTGAAACCAATATGAACCAAGGTACCGTATTTTGTTTTAAAGCATGAGTTCCATGCCTCCATACTGCCCAAGGTGGTTTCACTCCCAGCCAGCAACCTCAAGCTTATTGGCCCAACTTGAGACAGACACTGGGCAAATGTTGCTCCAGCCACATTCACTGCCATGCAGTGCTCCCTGTATGGACTCCAATTTTAATGCACAGCAGAAAGATGGCCCAAGATAAAATATGCAAACAGGTGGCATGTTTAGCAATGTCCAAATATTACCCTCATCATCCCTTAGATGAACTTTAATCAGCATTTCTGTTCATAAAGAATCCCCAGTTCAGGTCATTCCAGACTCTAAGAACCTGTCTTTCACATGTATACAAAGGACTGCTAACACTGTGTACTAAGGTTATCACAAAATGTCATCATTTCTCAAATATACCGTCTCCTCAGTTGTTTCTCCCTACAGTTGTCTCTAAACTGTGAGCAGCAAATTTGGAAATAAAGCAGGTATAAAGCCAATATCTATATACTGGGAGGGTTCTTAGGAAATAGACTAACAAAATGAATGATTAAAATTATGAGAGATGAAGCAGCTACCACGAAAGGTCCATGAAACTTGAGGCTGTAAAACATCTTCACATTTGTTCATTCAAACAAAAGCATAAATGTCAACACACATTATAACAGGTGTCGCAGTTACCTCTTATTATGTGCTTACCGTGTGATAGCACTGTGGCCAGGTCTACACTTGACATTGCATTTAAACTTCACAACCATCCTATGAAATAGATATCTTTGCCCACATCTTAAACGTGAGGAAACCAAGGCAGAGAGAAGTTAAATATCTTGCTCTAGGGTCTCAGCCACACAAATTGTAAGTCACACAGCTAGAATTCAATACCTCAAAACTGTCTGCCTCCAAAGTTTGTATTCTTAACTACTGACCTTTACCACCTCCTTTGTCATTTACACCAAGAAACCTTCCTGGCCACTGTTTCCCAAATCAGCAGTTGGTCCCTGGCCCTAGTGTGACTGTAACATTTTATCAGTGACTTCATGCTCCTTGAAAGCAGGAACCTGTTTGTCTTCGTAACACTGGCACCTACCACAGCATCTGGCATAAAGTAAGTGCTCACAAAATGTTAAAAGAAAGGGAATCTAGAAAAGAGGCCAGAAACAAATAATCGTCACTGTCACTATCAATGTTCACTCTCCACAGTCCGAAAGATATAGCCCCAAACACGAACTTTATGTGAGAACAGGTGGCCCATTTAGCAAACTAATCGTCATCACCGGTACTATTGCTGAGTATGCATGGGTCCCCAGAAATGAAAAGTCTCCCTACTTTTTAAGAATCCCAGAGACTGGGAATATAATATAGGTTTACCCAAACCAAAATTGTTGACAGGTCCCACTTCGATAAGAATCTTCGAGAAAGGACGGTAAGAATCAGTCAATTTATGCCTCTGCCCTGGAACCTCTCACACCAGAAGGCCCAGGTTTGTTTCACAAGCAGCAGTGTGTTATGGATTAACAATCCACATAGAAAAAGGACCTATGCACACATACTGAAAAACCTCATTTGCATTACAAATAGGTAACCTGCCACGGTATTTATCTACCCTACTGACAGGTTGCCAGGGAACAACAGAAAAATACAAACCAGTGTGTCTCCTCACAGGTGAGGAGCGGGGCTTGAATAAAGCGAAGCTGCTATTCAATCTGTTATTCGGCTCACATATAAACACACACCCACTCTCCTTCCCAGCCAAGAGGAAAAAGACGACAGGGGCAGCCATCCCTGCCTACTGGAGATCCCCAGCATGGAGGGGTCCTACGGTTTGCACACGCTAAACAGAATGTTGAGAAAACAAAGAAAAGGAAGTAGTGGAATGGAGAAAGGGACCATGATTCTCATCCAGAGAAAAGCCATTTTAAATCTAAGAAATAGCTGCATTCCAAAATAAAAGAGTGATAAGTGGTTGTAGCAATTGCCAGCAGTAAACTCAGCTAGGCCAAGAGACTACTTGCAAATGGCAAATCAAACTCATTAAGAAAACTCGTCCAAGAAATATTTCTTAAATGCGCCATGATCTGGCTGGTTATCGTAAAGTCCACTGTCATGGCTCTTGACAGTTTGTTTTGTTTGATCCCTGCATCAGTTTGTCCTGTAAGGCAGTTATAGTCTTTGGCTAACCAATAATCAATACGTTGTATCTGAGAGGGCAGTGACTCACCAGGTAAGTAGGAGGCTCAAGAAATCCAAAACTTAAATCCAAATATACCAGACTCAAAAGCCCTCCTGTGGTCTGCACGGTGCCATGTCGCTGTACACCACACCATCATTTTGGGCAATCCAGGCTTCAAACAGTAGGTAGAGGTGGGGAGTCAGGCAAGGCTGCAGGAACCGTTCTCTTCTTAAGTCAGATACACCCCGTAGCCTTGCATTTCCGCCATCTTTACTTATGTACTCTTCCCTCTCTACCTCTGGTCACCATCTGAATTCTATGAGGCCACTGATTGCCCACGGCACCTCCTCTGCTCTTGTTAATCCTGGGAGGATTATTGTTGAAGACAAAGGAAATTGCCGTGCTGGGAAGAGTCTACGGGAGACACTCTACATGAGCGTATGGTCGTCATTGCTTCACAGCACCCACCAATTCTTTTTCTGCTCATCCAGACAATGAATCAACAGCCAGAGGAGACGTAGGTGTCACTGAGAACCCAAGTTTCCCCCTAGTTCTTCCTAAACCAAGAGGTACTACCCTGGCTACCTAGGCCAGTAACACTGGCAACACCTGGGAGCTTGTTAGGACGGCAGCAACTCAGCCCTCCAAATTTACTGAATCAGAATCAGATTCTTCCAGATCATGCAGGTGATACGTATGCCCATCAAAGTTTGAAAAACAGTGCTTCCTCACTCAGGACCATTAGAAAGAAAGGTCCTTTTGCTGTGGGAGAGGCTTGTGCAGGTGATAGCTATCAGAGGAGTAAGCGTAGATAGACAAACGTCCAAAGGGGGACGGTGTAAGGAATAATACTTGTCCTTGGTTGTTCTAATTAAATCACTGTGATATTATATTCTGGCTTATGACTGAGAAAAATGAGCATGCTAGATCTGAAATTTCATCTTATACAATGGCTACTCCCTGGGTTGATATGTTGGAAGATATCTAAGCTGTTTGCAAAATTCCTGGATAATGCCTCATTATAGCTGATACTGAGGAGACACAAGTCCCCCATAGGTTCTAGAAGCAGATGGGACTCTAGGAGAGTGGATCACCTCATGATTCTTTAACAACCGTATGGGTGATGGCACTTTGGCCAAAGAACATGCTGGAGCCTGCAGATATATGTACTTTTCATCTTTGGTGCAATACAAAATCCTCATTACAATAAGAAAAATATCATTAAATTGGTGGATTTGAATGAAGACTGGCAGAAATGAATTGACTCTAGTCGAAGTTTCTTAAGCAAACTGAATGAAACTCACTAGGCCAGAGATTACACTAACATGGGATAATACAACTTCTGTAATCATACTAAATGCTAGTACCTTGAAATTAGACTTTAGAAAGGCAGATCTAATGATAAAGTCTGACATTTTTGCTACATAAAGTCTGACTTAGGTGTCTGCTTTGACCTTTAGTAATATATTTTTCAAATATTCTGTACCATATTGTTTTCATAATTAATTTCTTGGGAAACATAGAAGTTATATCTAACTATATCTATAGTTTAAGGTTAATGCAAATTATACCCAATGCATCTTTTCCTGGATCTATATACATCTTCCACAGTTGAATTGTTTTGGTTACAGATATAGCAAGAATGTCTTTCAGTGGTAAACAGTGACATGTTTAACCAGCAATTTATAAACTCCAGATTGTCAGCAAATGGGAGAAGAGGAAAATCCTATTCTGATGAAATTAATTGCTACATAAGTTTGGATAATACCAAGGACATAATTGCATTCTCTGAATCATAATAACTACATCTGTGTAGTAGAGGCCTGTTATAGCAATATTCGCCCATAACAAAAGATGTGATGTTTACGCTGCCCTCTCTGCAGCATTTATAAAAATTTTTTCTATAATGAAATACACAAGAAGGAAATGTGATAGAAAAGGAATAAGGGGATTAAGAGGGTATTTTTTTCAGTACTTGAACTTTTAAAAGGCTAGCATTCATGCCAAGTCCAACTTATTTAGGTGATAACTCCATGACATTCTTTAAAAAGTGTTAATTTCTTGCAAAAAAAATGTAATTAACACCCTGAATACGTATGTATATAAGCATAAAAATAGTAACTCATATTTACTTAGTGCTAAAAAATGCCAGGTACTGTCCTAAGAACTTTATATATAGCTCATTTAATGCTCACAACAGTTCTCTGAAATAAGTACTATTATTATTACTAGCCCCTTTTACTAGATGAAGAAACAGAGGCACTGTTACCTACCAGGGTTCTTGGCCTTCCTTAATCAATAGAAATTTATAAGAGGCCAGACAAGAAATCCAGGCAAGGCTTTATTGGGGCTCCTGCTGCAGCATGAGGGAGCATAAACAAGTAACAGTTTCCCAAGAGGAGGTGAGCTGGTTCCTTATACAAGGTGAAGGTGGGGGTGTGTCCAGGGGTTGGGCCAGAGGGCTGGCTTAGGTGGTCTGCCCACCCCTTTGGTGGTGCTGTGTGCAGGGGGCTTGCATGGTACCCTGCTTTTGCTCTGGGCTCTTCAGAAGTGGCAATTGGGTTTTTGATCTTTTTGGATCTTATTGTCCACAATTTGCCCCATTGTGCGTGCATGCAGCTATTTTTAGTCCCATATAGTTTATTTGTGTTTTGTTATTCGAGGAGACATTTGTCCAGGTGCAAGCACTTCAGCAAAGAGTCTCAGGTCCCAGGTCCCCGCCTGTCTCAGCATGACCACGTTAGGTAATTAGCCCAAGGTCACTAAGTAACAAGTAGTAGAACCAGGATTTGAGCCAAGAAAGTCTGGCTTCAGAGCCTGTGCTCTTAACCTCGACGCTTAGCTGCCTCTCACTTTAATGTGTAAAGTATTTAAATGGTTCTTTCTCTTTCCATTAATTTATAGTATTCCTAAGTACTTTATTTCTAATGTGTGTCAAAATAGATCACTTATTTATAATAAAGTTTTCTAAGAAGAATGTGTCCCTGTTCCAAATTCACAGCAGTTTTACTTTCTTTAGAATCTCCGGAATCTGTATGTGCCCTCACTTGTGTAGATGTATACGTATATACAACCAACATATCATATAGATATTTAAGACAAACTCAGGGAGAAAGAGAGGGGGAGAGAGAGCACATTTTATAAAGTTCTTTGGTGATATTATTTTCTTCAAGAAATTAAATTTTCTATTACTTAAGTTCAAATCTATTTTACATCATTTAATAGAAAATAAAATGATTATTTCTGTTTCCAGAAAGTTGCTGAGAAGATGGAAGCCAAGAAAATTAACAGCCAAGTTTTATTTCTGCATGAAATTATAGAAAACAAAGTAGATACAACAGAAAACAGGTGCCAGATGGAGGAAGAGTGAGTTTAATAGTATTTATATCTTCAGTATAAAATTCAGCCTTATATATTTGACTCTGGATTTATGGCTACCCACAATTAGCTCAGGATACTTGACAAAAGATCATTTTGTCAAAGGTAAAGATTTTCGAGATACTACAAAAGAAGATGTTGCTACCATATGAGGGCAGGGAAACACAACTGCTGAGACACCATGGAATTTCTGAGGCCATTACTCTGGCTGTCTTTAAAGTTAGGAGCAACCACTTGAAACAGCTAAATAGTTCATTTAGTTCATGATGTTCAAAAGGCAGCTATCACATAAGATTGCAATTTTATATTAATGCTTGGCTAATTCTCATGTGACTTGTAAATTGTTTAATAAATCTATATTAACTTTACCATTCTCAGCAGTTAATCAGCCTCTGAGTAAGCAGGGGAGATTTTATATTAAAGATTTTTAAAGGTGCCAAAGTAAATCACATTGCATTCAATGGTGTTCCCCAAACTTGCCTGATCATTTGAATCACCTGGATTGCTTGTTTTCCATACAGGCTTTGAGTCCCACTCCAGACCTACTAAGTCCTAAAAAGGTGTCTGTAAATATATGATTTAAGCAGCGCCTCCAAGTGATTTTTATGATTGAAGAAGTCTGGGAAATACTGGTTAAAAAAATCAAGTTCAACTTAAAACCCTCTTTAAGTGATCAATTCTTGAGTTTGAGCGTCTATACCATCTTTGGGAGGGGGCAGTTTCTGGGACTATGGTGGCTTATGTGAAAGTGAGGCTGCTAAATATTTTGACTTACGTTTTGACTGAAATAACCAAATCAACTGAATCTCTGGAGTTCTATACTAGGACAAATACTAGAAGTTAAACCTTTTATCCAACATGAAGGCAATGATTGCAAGAGCTAACAATTTTTTCCATTTGCTTCTGTTCCCACACTACTAAAATTCAAACACATTAAATAATTTTTACTAATATTTCATGATGATAAGGATTTTGTGAAATAATTAGTAAATTTGAGAGGCATTAAGCACTTTTAAATTCTATCCATATAACAGGTTAAGATTTTCTTTTTTAACCATTTTCCCCTTGTATCCATTTTTTTTAATCCTGTAAAATTCTGGCTATTTCACCCCCAGAGTCCCAAATACCATATTCTTTCACTTTTAAGTTAAATTAATTTTTCCATGGGAAAATATCTTTTAAATAATTTTTTATTCATCAAAAATTAGTACTACAACCAAAGCATTTTAAACCTATATTTACTTTATACATATAAATTGCCAGTACAGTGTCATGGCTGTAAACACTATTAAACATCAAAATACATGAAAAATCCCCCAAATATTTGTAATTTGAGGGAGGGGAATAATTCAATTGAATTTTTAATTATTCCATTTTCCATGTCACGTTTTTAATGTATTTGGAATTTATAGGAAAATGATATTACAAACTTACTCAGTGATTATGAAAGTGGCATGAACATGAGCATCTCATTACATCTGAGATGTAAATGTATTTTTTCTTTATAAAGAAATACTTGGAGGGCTTCCCTGGTGGTGCAGTGGTTAAGAATCTGCCTGCCAATGCCGGGGACACAGGTTCGATCCCTGCTCCGGGAAGATCCCACATGCCGTGGAGCAACTAAGCCTACGTGCCACAACTACTGAGCCCGCATGCCACAACTACTGAAGCCCACGCACCTAGAGCCCATGCTCCTTAACAAGAAAAGCCACTGCAATGAGAAGCCCGCACACTTCAACAAAGAGTAGCCCCTGCTCGACGCAACTAGAGAAAGCCCACATGCAGCAACGAAGACCCAACAGATACAAAAATAAATAAATAAAACATTTAAAAAAAAAAAAAAGAAATACTTGGAAATAAAAGATATTATAAATCAAGCCCTCTCATGTGCATAAACAAAAGGCATTGTCCATTATCATTCTGCCCAGTTTAATACCTGCAAAGCAGAGGGCTTTGGGCACCTTGAAAAGAAAACAGATCAGTCATTTTTTACCTGAGTGGAAGCAGCAGAACCTTGGGTTTGAGATGTGACACCCAGATAAGATGTTAGTACTTCACTTAAAACAGAAAGCCATCTTGTCCCTCTGTTTTATGAAATTTAAATGCAGTGGGTTGTAGAACTATATATATCGCATCTTCCTTCTGTGAGAACCACCAGGGCACCCATGAAAAGGAGATGTATCTCAGTAGGGTTTTCCTTGTAAAATATTTAAATGAAAAATTGAGCATTTTAAGGCTTTCACAATCATTCTTTTTCATCATGCAATAAAATATTCATACAATGCAAAAACGCTGCAGTTGTTACAGCATTTTATTTTAAAAAATAAACAGTACAATGGTGATTTCCAAGAATGCCATGCAATAGGATAAAGGAAATACCAAAAGAAGAAAAGGAAATTATAGTTTTAATCTTCTAGAATTTCATATTTAACAAAGCAACCCTTCACTTTTATTTCAAATAAGAGCCTTTTTTATTAGAGAAATCAAGACAAACTTAGTAGACAGCGCAGATTATTTACTTGTTTCATAGGTTCTCAGTTTGCAAAATGGCATTATCACTTTTATTAGTTCATTGCTTTATATCATCACATGACTAAGTCTGCAAACCCAGAAAGACTCCTCCATTAACTTCTTAGGAAGTAGTTTGGATTGCTTATTGAGTTACGTGCTGGAACATTTGACTATAAGGAGAGTTGATGAAGATAGCTCTATAAAGAGCTGGAAAAATTACATAATAAAAATATTTTAGAAGTTTCTGAAAGGAAGTTCTTCTATAGATATATTTCCTACCTTCCTATTTGGGTCCACGATACAGTGAAAGGCGACAAACTGGGCTCATATGTAAAGGGTATGTCATATGTAAATTAAATTTAAGCATTTATATAGAGTAAATATAACAAACGTAATGAAATAATATATCATGAACACTTAAATCAGCACAGAAACAAATGTCAATACATATTTCAGTCTCCATTAAAGAAGGGTAAGTAACTCTTGGTCAAAGAAATTGGATTATGGGAAAATTAAGTTCATAGGTCACAATATAAATCAGAGAAGACTTGGTCTTTCGTTTCCTTTTTAAAAACTTACTGGCACCACCTCTGGAGCATACCTCAAGTAAAGGCTATATTCGTTTTGACAAGAATTAACAATTATTTATAATGGTCAGCCCTTTCAAAGGCATTAACAGTCTTCCATTTAAGTATGTATGCATGTATTTATTTCTCACACACTAAGCATTTGAAGAGAACTGTCAGCTATTTAGATGTTTACATTTTGTTTCTGGAAATAATTTTCCCAGAACACGTTATATATGGGTATGATCCTTAATGCCTCATCAATAAAAACAAACAAGAGGCTACTGAAACACAGGCCATGAGGTTGCCTTTGATGTCACTCAACTTTATATTAAAATTAAATTTTAGAACTCTGCAGGAAGTAAGCACACTAGGCATGCAGGGGTTAACCTACGAGCCAGGGTCAAGAGGAATGGAAATCAGCAGGGGTAACCAGATGTTAGAGAACCCCAGGCATCACCTCCCAGTTGGTGATCTGCCTCTCTGGCCCCACCTTGTCCCAGTCTGGGTGTTTGAATCATGGTGCTTCCCATTGCCCTCCTGACTCTGACCTCCGGGTTTCCTGACCTTAGTTTGCCAACCTGGTTTTGCTCTGTGGTAAGCCTGACTTTGACCTGGCAGTCTGATTCTAATGTTCTGCTCTGTTTCTGATCTGCTTCCTGTTTTCTCTGTCTACAGTATCCCAGGTCTTAATCTCTCTGTTTCTACAACCAAATCTCTATCCTTGACCACTCGTGTTTGATGCTTTGGCATTTTTGTGACTTGGCCTATACCTTAGCCAACCTATTCCACAAAAGAAGGAATGATGCTAGCTTATCCCTTCACAAATTTTAGATTCCATTGGTATATCAAGGTTTCTAGATCTTTAAACTATATGTAAACCATGTACCTTTATATACTATATATATATGTCATCAGTAAATTGAAGATATCAAGAAGAGTTAAATTTTGAAGATTGTTTTATTTTCAAAATCTAAGCCTGACAGAATCAACTGTGTATTTCCAAAGCATATAAATTAGCTTCCTTTTATTTATCTTAAGCTATCAAACTACAAGATGTGTATGAAAAGACAAAGTAGAAATTTCCTTCCTAATTAACAAATAGACATAATAAAACTTCATTTCATGGGGCATCCTTTTGGGAAATATGATGTGGGATGAAGGTGTCACATTGTGAAATTTTAATTCAAGCATAGATAAAATTCCAGTGGTTGGACAAGAATTATAACTAACCTGACTTTGCATATCAGTCAAAGTTTGTTATATAGTGTAATTGCAAACTAAATGTTCCTGTATTTTTAATACACATAATGAAAAAATGCCACTTGTGGTTAAGTAACTGAACTTAACCACAAGTAATCATCACATGAAGCTAGTTCACAGAGTAAATCAACTAAGACCTACAAGAAATCAGTCAGCAAGTTCCAGGTGAATTTTGCATATTCAGCATGCCAAAGAATAAAAACTATATATATTCATAAATCCCATGTAGCTTCATAAAACCAATTAGACATCACACATGCCAGCATTTTCTGAGCAGTATTCTATAAATAACTGCAGTTTAAAGGAGCCAACAAAATAGGAAGTCCAGAAACAATCCATGTTTAAATCACATGAGTTATTGTACATCTTTTTGACAGATCTTGGTTCAGAAAATTCAAGGCCCCAAACTCTGTGGCCTGATGTCCTGCTGGTCTACATGCACACAACTGGGAGCCCAACCACAGACAGATAAACAAGGTATAAAAAGATGGAAAAACTAAGGGTCATTTCAGAACCACTCTGAAGTATATTCTGAATACTTATTTGCAGGCTAGATAAGCACAGAAATTCTGTGAGAAAATAATGTCAACCTTCATTCTGATAAAATGGTGATGTTTTGAAGCACCCATCAAGAAACAAGAGTGGATTTCAGTGACCCTCATACCAGCCTCTAACTCTGTGAAAATCAAATTATATCTTCACCTCTTTCATCCCATGAATTCCTTCTGAAAGCATAAGCTCCTACAAATCTTGAAATGCCAATTATTTAAAGTGTCTTCTTTAAAGGGAGCCAATCACCACACTACCAGCAGCTGAAGAGAAGATGTAGTGAAATGCCTCCCCCAGGAAATAGGAGCCATTGTCAGCAAAGAAGAAGAGGACTAGTGGATTCTCTCCCTTCAACCTGGCAAACACTTACCGCAGTATCTTAACCAGAGTAGAAGCTTAATTTATATTTCCTTTAATATTTTGACTTAATCTCAAATAGAATTGTAGCATTTGTGTAAGAAGAGACAAAACAAAAGAGAAGGACCCAAAAATGCAGTTACAAACAAGAAGATAATTCCCTCACGAGGGAAATCATTTGGTGTCTTTTATCTGCCCAGCTGGATCTCCCGCCTGCTTGGCCTAAGCCGCCTAGAACTGCGTGTGGAATACTCAGGGGGGCGCCCTAACCCTCTCTCCAATGCAACCAAGCTAATAGACTCTTAGCCCCAACCTGGCTTAAGATGTTCAATCTTGGAATGATACAGGGCTGGGGCTGCATTCTGCACATGGAAATGGTCTGGCTGATGTGGCATTTGAAAGGCTGCTTGAGGATCTGGAGGTCACAGACAGAAGCTGCTGCAACATCTGTATGAGCAACTACGTTATAAACTTGAGAATGTGCCACTGTCCTTTGTGGGACAGCTCTCTAGTTTCTAAGAGCACCCAGGACCTGTCAGAGTCAACATAGAAGCCTTGGCCTCAGACACCAAACACATACAATCCCATGGCTATTTTTTCCAGGCTCAAAACCTGTCTAGGAATTAAAGACTATTTAATGGAACAAGTATCTTAAATTTAGTTAAAGGCAGATGAAAAAGAAATGCTCCAAACTGGGGAGAGGGGTGCTATGTCTATATATGAAACTAGTGAAAAATCACAATGGTCCAATCATTCATTTAGCATCACATATCTAAGAAACCTCAGGTTTTCTATTGATTTTTTTTTTTTCTTCTTTGCAGTTGCTTTTATATCTGAAGAAACACTCCTTTAAACCTCCACCTAGAAAAAAAAAAGACCTGGACTTGGTACCCTTTGAAAACTGAGCTAGCCTGAAAAGAATGAAACTATGCCACTGGGCACTTCCCTGGTGTCCACAAGCATCGTTTACTTTAAACCACACTGCCTCGGATAAGTAGTTGTTTAGAGCCATCTAACCATTGAGGGAGGTAGAATCTCTCCATTCTTCTAAAGCATTTCCATTTTCTAGTAGTCACTGTTTTGTAGCACTGTGGTAACTCTTGTCTTTTTTTTCAACTACAGTCAGCACTTTCTCCCCATTGATTTCAATAAGAAGTGAGCAGGAGTAAACATTACTACTTGACTAGTAAACCTGAAGTTAAACATCCTTCTGGGGGTGGGGGGTAGAGGGGGACTCTAAGGACGGTAAGCTGGAAAAATTGCAGTAGTGAGGAAAATTCCAGAACTACAGTTAATCTGCAGCAGGCAACTCCTCTAGGTTTTTCTTTCCTTCCTTTTCTAAGAAAGAAGAGAGAATGCTTGTTTAATATCAGGACAATGTTTCAGCTGCACTTAATTTTCCTCTATATCACAATAGAGAGTTTTATATATTAGCAGAAAAATCTAAGCTACAGAAAGGTAGTAGCTCTTTGGTTATGGTTAGGCACATTTTAAAAGAAATCTTTAATAACTTATACATTTTGATCTGAACTTTAAATATTAATGTGTATGAATAAGTTTATAAGTACCCAGTCAACAAATGACCCCTGCTTCTCCATCTATTTTTTCATAGAATTGTATAGTTTATATTCTACCTGTATGTACCTCAAACATTTTCACCTAATTTGATGACTAGTAATTACTATTTAAATGCAAGTCAACCTCTTATTACAGTCTGTAAATGAATTTAAGAAGGAGAAGCATTACTTCTTTGATAGATACCAATTTATTTGTATATAGACCAACATAGGTAAAGAGGTTTTTCATGGAAGCAGAGCAGAAAAGTTTTTGCAACAATACAATTTATGATTGTGTATTCTGACACATAGCTTACAAACTGCAGGTGAAGCAAATGACCATAGGGACTTTATTCTTAATTCTGGCCATTACCTAAGTGAATGATCAAGTCTGAACCTTTCAGAAAGAGCTGTGTTTTTTTCTAAATACCTTCCCACTAAGCAGCCTAAAGGGACCCATCACATCAGTAACACCTTCTATGCGCTGTTGCATCCCAGCTTGAACACACTAAACTCGGGGGCCTTTGAAATCTTTAAAGCCAATCACACATAAG
Organism: Balaenoptera physalus; assembly: GCF_965194825.1. NCBI lineage: Eukaryota > Metazoa > Chordata > Mammalia > Artiodactyla > Balaenopteridae > Balaenoptera > Balaenoptera physalus. Next base: position 29,442,885 of record NC_138891.1, read on the forward strand.
ACAGATTTTATATTGCAGGGCTAGCTGGCTACACTTCAGCACAAAACAATATTTCAAGCTTTCTGATATACATGTGTCACCTCTTTGTGACAAATAGCTGGTATTAATTAGGCACTAGACTTGGTGAGATTGCTGTTATTAACTGAGAGAAGATGGGTTGGATTTAATTGTGTGTGACATCAAAGTCAAGTGACTGATATTTCAAGCATCATTTAAAATGTTTGATATTGAAGTCATTGTATTCACATAAACTGTCTAAAAATATAAAGGAGACTGATGAGAAAAGAACTGAAATGTATTTGTACATCTAGCTTATGAAGTGTATTTGATGTTATTTTACTGATATTTTCCATCCACATATGTAATATTTGTTTGTTTAGCTGCATACATTTTTCATTTCATAATAGACTTTAAAGTTCTCAAAATTAACACTGAACCAAACATGGTCTGTTTATACTGGTAACTGCTCTTAACAAGACAGGTTATCAATTTGTTTAAAATGTGTTTTAATGTAAACAAAAATAAAATAAAGACATAGAGCAAAATTATTTTAATAAAATATTATACATAAATGACCATTAGGAATAACTAAAATAGCAAGCATTTGAAATTTTTTAAAAGTAAAACTTTATCAAGATTTTTACAGAGAAAATAATGATGCTACCTAAAAAATAAATTGAAACACTATCACTGAAATTATTTAATGATAACCAGCATTTCCTACGTTATGTTAATACCTCAAAATGTAGGAGAGAAACTTTGTAAGTGAAGATCAATCCAATAAATCCAATTAGTTGAAATAAGGATGTTCTAATATAAAAGTAATGTAATAGTTTGTTTAATTACTTTCAGAGAAAAGATTAAGATATTTATTCGACAGTTGACAAAATACACAAGACAATTACATGGAAATCTGCTTAATTGAAATGTAATATGTTATAACGAAATACCCCTTGGGTATGGTTTTAAGAACAGAAATACAATTCACAATAGCCAAAAGTTAATATGTTTTCTAACATATCACCAAAAGCTCTGAAAAAGTGGAGAAAAGATATCCAAATATAAAAATGTTGAGAGTTGAGTAAACAGTGTTAAGTCATTGTATTTGAATAATCTTTTTACTTTTCTTCTTGATCTTTTTTAATCATATAGATATGTTCTATGAAAATTTAGTCAAAAGAGTATGCTTAAATTTTTTAACCACACTTTAGTTTTATATTATGTATGTAATTCCACCCAGTTTATTCTTAAAATGTTCTGAATTACTTGTGAAAATAATCCTGACAAATCATTTGATTTTTTGACATATTTGACTAATGATCAAAAATATAACTTAAGGAAAAAATAGAGTGATTCATAAAATAGAAGTGCTAAAACTTGATCTCTGAAATTACTTCTATCCCCTCAAAATTTAATGTAGTATTTTAAGGTGATCATGAACCCTTAATTCTGTAGATAAGTGGTAAGATGTGTGAGGTACTATGCATATCTGACAGTTTATATACAGTAAGTTCCAAAAATAATTAGGAGGAAATCCATAACCTTTGCTTTCTATGGACCTGATTAAATAATTTAAAAACCAACTTTACTAGATCCATAGACCTAAGAGATTTTATTTTGAATAATTTCAACTACATGCCCTCTGAAATTCAAAACTTTTTAAGAATATTAAGATAAAAAATAAGCCATATGTTTAAAATTATTCATTACCAATTATTTCTTTGGTTTTCTAAATTTATCACAAGAAAACAATTCTGTGTTTTGTTCTGTATTTCTGTCTGTTACATTTGGCCTTCAACAGAGCTGGTTTTAAAATTATATCCAACTTAGTTATTATAGTTACTTCAAATGGTATTTGTAAATTGTAAAGTATTCATTGAAGTAAAAATTATTAGTAGTATAAAAATCATAGGACTAATGTCTTCTATAATATTAAAGTGTCTGGCTTCTCACTATAAGGACACTTTTGTTAACAGAATGAATCAGACTTAAAAATTATACTCTGGATCCACCATAGGCAACACTTTATAGTAGAAAACAATTATGATAACTTACTTTACCTATCATATTATTGTTTACAAAGTATTTTTATTTTTTCTAATATTCATAATAAGCTAAGGCATATGAATTTTTGTTTGTTCCCTCACACTCTACCCTCCTCCTTATCCCATGTCCCTCTTTGTTAGATAAATGATTGACTAAATTATGAAAAAGTATTAAAGAGAAATGACTGTTTAATGTGAGTCAGTCCCATATCAACTCATTTGAAACAGGACCCTCAGAATTTAACCAGAGAAGTACTTAACGCTGAGGCTGCCTGACATTGTGACATTTCAATGCGGCAGATACACTGGGGTTAGAGGACTTTCCCACATCCTTCCAATGTGATGGTAGATAGTCTCCTATTTCCCTGGGTGCAGAGTAGGTCCAGATATAACGTGATTGGTTGCTTTTATTTTTCCCCTCCATCTTTCTCAATGTGTGTCGCTGGTTGTCCTTATCAATGGTAGATTAGAGAACGTTGCTAAGGAAACTATATTCGTAAGTTTGATTCGTTTGTGAACATGAGCATACCCCTAGATCTGCCAGATGTTTTGTGAACTTGTGTTCCTAGTCATGAAATGAGACAGGTAGATGGATCTTAACTGCTTCATGTTTATCATAAATATATATTTCACGGCAGTAGAAATTATGAAGTATGTGAAAATGTCTAGGAAAGTCCCTGACATATAATAGGTATTCAAAATGATAAATAAATTGCTAAGCAATTAATTGATATGTTAACTAATATAATTTCTTCCGATTTTTTTCCTAGGTTTTATTTGCATACAATGAATAAGTCAGAAAATAGTATCTTAATCCTGACCCAAGGTCTGTTCTCCTTGTGTACCCACTTCTGGTCCTAAGACAGAACACGTCCCCATCCAGACATCCTCTGTCTTAGGAAGGACGAGATAGGCAATGGAGTCAATGTTACTGGTCCCTCAAGAACCATAAGTTGGCCCAGCTGCATCCCTGTCAAGGCTTCATTTGAGAGAAAGGCATAAGAGGCAGACAGGATTTCAGGTTCTATTCAAGGAGGAAGCACATGGGAACAAAAATATCTCACCTCCAGTGAGCTCTCACCTCTCATCACAAGCAGAATTTATCTCTTAGATGCTTGCTTCTCCTTACATTCTACTAAAAGAAACAGAGGCCTAATTATAACTGACTTAACAAATTTTAACTAATATTATTAAAGTATTTGTGTGAAACCAGAACAAATTATTAATTTATATTTTGAAATAATATATTCTGAGCTAAAATATACTGAATATATGATTTAAATATATTCAATGTGACTCCCTTCACAGCACACTAATTCCAATAATATCCTTTAGGAAATTTTCCCTTTAATCTATGTCTTGAAAGTTTCCGCCTTCTATCTCCTCCCAATATAAAAATGATGCAAGTGGTTATTTTAATAGAAAATACTTAATGTTTGAACAGTTCTGAGAATCAATAGGTCAAAGCACAGTCATGTTTGGTACCTTGGATATTGACTAAAACTTTAATGTAGGATACTCATAATTTTAAAATCTTGTGTGCATTGAAAACTACCCTTTAACATACCTCAAATTCACTTCTTTTTGGGTCATGATGAACCCCACATTCTCAAATCAAGTTTATTGTTAAAATAGACTATGTTTATTGCTCTTACTATGTAAAACCACTCATTCAACAATATTTATTGGGCAATGCTGCAGCAATAACAGTAAATTAGACAGGTATGCATCCTGTTTTCATGGAATTTATATTATAGTGGGAGAGAGAGAAATGCAAAAGTAAGCACAGAAATATAAAAGTATAGATCATGATACAAGCCATAAAATATAAACTATTGTGATAGAATTACAGGGCAGTGAGGGAACTAAGGTGTTTGGGAAAGCCATCTCTGAGAAGGTGATATGATATTTAAGCTGTGTCTGATGTGACAATAAGAAATCCACTCTGGAAAAATCTTGGTGAAGAGAATTCCAAGCAAAGGGAATAGCAAAGGCAAAGGCCTTAAGGAACACACAATATTTGAAGATGGAAAGAAGCCCAGGTTATCTGGAGAGCAGTGCTGGGGAACAAGGGATGGAATGATATGATACAGAAGTCAATAGATGGCTGATTAAGGAGAGCTATGGATACCATTGTAAGGAGTGTGAATATCATGCTAAGTGCAGTGGGAAGCCAGGCCTGAAGGTGGAGGCCCCCTTTTTAGCTATAATCTTTGTCCATTCCAGCACTAACCCAGATTAAATTCTCATCAGCAATAACATCTTCCAGGCTCTTCTTGCTGACCCTACCTCATGATCGATTGGTGGGTAATCACCAAAGAACTCCAGTTGCTCTGCGGAAAGGATAGAGGAAGATCCACAGTCTATGTATGGAAATGATGTTTCAGGCAGCATAACACCAGACATTGGACTTCCTTGGTGGCGCAGTGGTTGGGAATCCGCCTGCCAATGCAGGGAACACGGGTTTGAGCCCTGGTCCAGGAAGATCCCATGTGCCGTGGAGCAACTAAGCCCGTGTGCCACCAGCTACTGAAGCCCGTGCGCCTGGAGCCCGTGCTCCGCAACAAGAGAAGCCACCGCAATGAGAAGCCTGCGCACCGCAATGAAGAGTAGCCCCACTCACTGCAACTAGAGAAAGCCCTGCGTGCAGCAACGAAGACCCAATGCAGCCAAAAACAAATAAATAAATTTATAACACCAGAGACTGATTCTGTAACCAAGCAGCAGCTTCCCTGATGGTTTCAATTACCACTACTTCTCTAATTGGCCCCCTTTTTTCAACTGAATATGAGATTCTGAATCAATTTTTATTTAGTTTCTTATTTTCATTATTATCTTTTTATTTTTATGATGTTCTATATTCTGAATATCATCTCATATATTGCTACATTTATTTTTACATTAATTCTTAGAAACATCAGCACGTGAAATTTTCAATAATATCTCCTGCAAGAAGAGCATGAGTTGGCAAAATACTAGTAGAGAAGTTAAGCAAATGTATGTCTCCTCCATTTCACAGAATTCTTTAAAAAGTAAAAAGTGATTAATTCTTTAAAAAGTAATAAGTGCAGGTATTTTTCTTGAAAAAAATTTCTCTATTTGCATTTTTTTATCATCAAGACTTCTAACACTAGGACAGGTCCCCAGTATGAAATCTTTTAGACTTCTAATTGTTGAGGTAGACCTTTTTTAAGGTGCTTTTATCTCTGAAAGAACACTCCCTTAGAAGGGTTTCTACACATTTTTCCATCATTGGTAACACAAAAGGATCTTTCTTTAAGACTCTGGTACCTGAAAGGATTTTTGTAGTAACAACATGCAAAGCATTTGTGTAGAGAGAGAGAAGAGAGCCATGGAGAGGCAGTATTACCAAAATCCTCAGAGAATACTATTATGTTAGTGACCACCAGTGGAGAATGTGATTTGAATGTTCTAATCAGGTTCTCTAAAATGCAAACTACGCTGTACTTTCTGGAAAAGGACATTTGGTGTAATAAAGATATTACTATGTGTAATAAAATGACAAAAGTATGACCAGCTGCCTAAGAAATCACACTTCCCAAATTAACCATTTTTTTCCCAAAAAATCTGTGTTCTCTATTTTGGATACTGCAAGATGAGAACATGGCTGGCATTGCAGACAGAGCTATATCCTAAACAAACCTTGCCCCTAGAAGTATTTTACAGTTTTACTAAAACTCTAGTCTGTGTAAAATGTCAAATATATATACGTGAATTTTAATTAAAGTTGGAATGTTTGTTTGTCATAAATAAATAAATGCATTTTTAAGAAGTCAGTTTCTCAGCCAAAAAGAGCATTTTGTGAGCAATCACCTGCTCACTCGGGTCACTCTGGAATCTAGTGGAACAGCCAGACTTTACTAACTCAGAGTGGAAATTCTTTCCTCCTCACCATTAATTTTTTTCTATGACGTTGGGGAACCTGCAGACCAAACGATTGATTTATTCTGTTTTCTGAATAGAGTGAAAAGGAAGGAAAGAAAGGCAGAAGGGTAGAAAAGAATTTAAGTGGAAACTGTAACTAGTATATACCTGTTTTTCAGTTAACAAAGAGCAAGAAGGTGAATTGGAAAAGATCTTTGGCAACCCAAAGTCCTTTCCAGGCTATTACTGATCGTGAGTGTCTTTCTGCTATTCAAAACAATGCCTCAGGAGGTAAATCATCCCCTGAGGTCATGGGTGAACTTAAGCAATAATTTCTGACACAGAAATAATCCAATCAATATGGGGCCCTGCGATCTGGGTGAACCTATGAGAACCTAATTCCTATACCTCCTACTCCTAGCTGGTCTCTAAATATAATTCTATAACTTTTGAGGATAAATATTTTTCATGGTAGTATTTTACTCTACTATGACAAAGAATTTTTTTTACATTTAGAAATTTTAAGTATGGGCCACCATAATATTCTTGGCATGTAGCAAACCAAATATTGGGCATACATTAGCTTTAGCCTTCATAGATTATTTACATTAACCAAGCATTTGATTATAAAATTAAGATTGCCTCCTTTTGAGAGCTTAAATCCAGAATGCACAATAGACAACTTGAGTAAGAACCTATGGTCAGGGCTTCCCTGTTGGCGCAGTGGTTGAGAATCCGCCTGCCAATGCAGGGGTCACGGGTTCAAGCCCTGGTCCGGGAAGATCCCACATGCTGTGGAGCAACTAAACCCGTGTGCCACAACTACTGAGCCTGCGCTCTAGATCCTGCGAACCACAACTACTGAGCCCACGTGCCACAACTACTGAAGCCCGCGTGCCTAGAGCCCATGCTCCACAACAAGAGAAACCACCACAATGAGAAGCCCACGCACAGCAACAAAGAGTAGCCCCTGCTCACTGCAACTAGAGAACACCTGCACACAGTAACAAAGACCCAATGCAGCCAAAAATAAATAAATAAATTTATTTAAAAAAAAAAAAACAAAAACCTATGGTCAGAAAAAGAGAGACTTAAAAATCACTAAAAGAGTGTTTGTTCTCTCTTGACTACCCTGAGATATAAAGGATATTCTATGATTCAGAAAAATACAAATAAAAGCATGTAGCCAAGGAAAGCAGGCCATAGACCTTATTAGTTTATTGCACAAGAGGGATTCATGAGGTTTGGTGTTTTTCGTATGTGTGTGTGTGTGTGTGTGTGTGTGTGTGTGTGTTTAAAGCATCTGTCTTGAAATTTTTATCACATAATTATGTAAAACAAACTATTATGCTTTGTAATATGTGCACTGGTGATCATAACATCTTGCAATGACTACAGCATAAGAACATCCAGACAATATATTCAGAATGAAATCTAAGGTAATAAAAGAAAAAAACCAAGTAACACATACTAAATTTTTCCATATGAACAAACTAAGGTTTTAGAAATGCTCCTAGATTTCAAAGTCTTATTTTCAGGTTAACAAATTCACGCATACACAGACATACACACACACATGCAAACCCTCCAAAGACATACACACACACATGCAAACACTTAAAAATACACACACACATGCAAACACTTATAAATCAGGCAATTTATACAAATTGACTAAATGAAGATTCTCTATAGAAAACTTCTAAGTCATGTGTTTCATGAAGTTTATGTCTATACACAATATGTACTACACACATAAACTCTAACACACACTCACACATTGAAATTAGCTTTGTTTTTTTTGGGGGGTGCCATGTGGGGGAGAAGGATAGTAAAATTCATCCAAAGATCTAGATATTATGCAATTTATTGACTTAATGCAGAGAACTGAAATATGTTGTTTCTTTTTTAGCGTACTTTTTAATATTTTAAATAACAGCATTCTCTAGTCATAAAAGTAATACTCACTAGCTGCATTAAACTGTGAATATACAGAGAAGCACCAGAAGAAAAAAAACCCAAAACCACCAAAAGACGTCAAAACACAAAAAAATATAGCAGGATAAGAACAATGGATCTCAAAAAAAGGCAAAAACGATGAAAGAAACACCAATAGTAAGTCCTTACCTATCAATAACTACTATAAATGGATTAAATTCTCCAATCAAAAGACACAGACATAGAATGGACAAAGAAACAAGATCTAATGATATTCTGCCCACAAGAGACTCACTTTAGCATTAAAGACAAGCATAGACTGAGAGTGAAGGGATGGAAAAAGATACTTCAACTAAATGGTAACCAAGAAAACAAGGGTAGCTATACTTATATCAGATAAAATAGAGTTTAAAATAAAAATGATAAAAAAAGAGACAAAGAAGGTCATTATGAATGATAAAGGGGTCAATCCATCAAGGAAGACATAACAATTATAAATATTTATGCATCTAACACTAGAGCACCTAAATATAGAAAGCAAAAACTAACAGAATTAAAAGGAGAAATAAGCAGCAATTCAGTAATAGTCAGAGAATGTAATATCCCACTCTCAACGATGGATAGATTATCCAGACGGATAATTAATAAAGAAACAGCATATTCGAATGACACTATAGAGCAAATGAACCTAACAGACATATATAGAACATTCTATCAGCCAACAGCAGAATACACATCAGTCTCAAGAGCACATGAAGTATTTTCTAGAATAAACCATACTTTAGGCCACAAAACAAGTCTTAGCAAACTCAAGAAGACTGAAATAATATCAAATCTTTTCTCTGATAACAATTGTATAAAACTAGAAATCAATAACAAGAGGAAAACTGGAAAACTCACAACTACTTGGAAATTAAACAACACTCTCTTGAACAATCAATGGATCAAAGAATAAAGTAAAGAGAAAATAAAAAAGTATCTTGAGACAAACAAAAATGGAAATGCAATATACCAAAACTTATGGGATGCAGCAAAAGCAGTTTTAAGAGGGACGTTCATGGCAATAAATGTCTATATTAAGAAACAAGAAAGATCTCAAATAAAAAGCCTAACTCCATGCCTCAAGGAAATAGAAAAAGAAGAACAAACTGAACCCAAAGTTATCAGAAGGAAGGAAATAATAAAGATAAGAGCAGAAATAAATGGAATAGAGAACAGAAAAGAAATAGAAAAATAAATCAACTTGCGTTGATTCTTTGAAAAGATAAAAAATGTTGACAAATCTTTAGCTAGACTAACCAAGGAAAAAAGAGAGAACACCCAGATCAACAAAATTATAAATGAGATAACAAAGGATTATAAGAAGCTACTATGATCAACTATACACCAACAAAACTGGAAAACCTAGAAGAAATAGAAAAAAATGTTTGTAACATATAACCTACCAAGACTAAATCAGGAAGAAATAGAAAATCTGACCAGACCAATTACTAGTAAGGTATTTTAATCAGTCATCAAACATTTCCCAGTTAAGAAAAACTCAAGATCAGATGGCTTCACTGGTGAATTTTACCGAACTATTAAAGTATTAATGTCAATTCTTCTCAAACACTTTCAAAAAATCAAAGAGAAGGCAACACTCCCAAACTGATTTCACAAGGTCAGCATTACCTGGATACCAAAGCCAGAAAAGGACACTACAACAAAAGAAAACTACAAGCCAATATCCCAGATTAATATAGATGCAAAAAATTCTCAATAAAATACTAGCAAACCAAATTTAGCAGCATATTAAAATGATCATTAACTATGATCAATTGGGATTTATCTCTTGGATGCAGGGATGTTTCAATATACTCAAATCAATCAATGTGATGTAACACATTAATAGAATGAAAGAAAAAAATACGATCATCTCAACAGATATAGAAAAAGCATTTGACAAAATTCAACATCCATTCATGATAAAAATGCAACAAATTAGGTATAGAAGGAACATGCCTCAACTTAATAAAGGCCACATATGACAAGCCCCCAGCTAACTTCATACTTAATGGTGAAAGGTTGAAAAGATTTTTCCCTAAGATCAGGAACAAGACAAGAGTCCTTACTCTCACCACTTCTATTTAACAAAGTACTGAAAGTCCTAGCCAAAGCAATCAGGCAAGAAAAAGAAACAAAAGCAATCAGGCAAGAAAAAGAAACAAAAGCAATCAGGCAAGAAAAAGAAACAAAAGGCATCAGAATTGAAAAGGAAGGAGTAAAATTGGTTCTATTCACAGATGACATGATTTTATATATAGAAAATTCTGTTTTATGTATATAACAAAATAACTGTTAGAACTAATAAAATTAATTCAATAAGTTGCAGGATACAAAATCAATACACAAAAATCAGTAATGCTTTGATACACTAACAACAACATATATGAAAAAAAATTAAGCAATCTTATTTACAATAGCATCAAAAATGGTAAAATAGTTGGGAATAAATTTAACCAAGGAGGTGTAAGATCTTTACACTGAAAACCACAAGACATTGATGAAAGAAATTTAAAAAGACACAAATAAATGGAAACTTATATGTGTTCATGGATTGGAAGTTTTAATATTATTAAAATATCCATACTACTCAAATCCATGTATAGAGTTGATGCAATCCTTATCAAGATTCCAATGGCATTTTTTAGAGAAATAGAAAAACAATCCTAAAATTTATATGGAACCACAAAAGACCATGAATAGCCAAAACAACCCTGAGAAAGAAGAACAAAGTGGGAGGCACTTCACTTCCTGATTTCAAGCTATGTTAGAAAGCTATAGTGATCAAAAAAGTATGGTACTAGCATAAAAACAGACACATAGATCAATGGAACAGAATTGAGAGCCCCCAAAATAAATCCATGTATATATAGTCAACTAATATTTGACAAGGAAGACAAGAATATTCGGGGGGGGAAAGACAGTTTCTTCAATAAATGGTGCTGGGAAAATTGGATATTGACACATAAAAGAGTGAAATTAGACCAATATCTTAAACCACTCATAAGAATTAAATCAAAATTGATTAAAACTTAAATATAAGACCAGAAACCATAAAACTCCCAGAAGAAAACATAGGAAACAGCTCAATGACATGGGTCTTGGCAATAATTTTTTTGGATATGACACCAAAAGCACAAGCAACAAATCAAAAATAAATAAGCGGGATGATATCAAGCTTTTTAACCTGCATCATAGCAAAAGAAACTATCAATAAAATGAAAAAACCTACAGAATGAGAAAAAGATTTTGCAAACCATTTATCTGATAAGTGATTAATATCTAAAATATATAAAGAACTCATATAACTCAATAGCAAAAAAACAAACAATTCAATTAAAAAATTGGCAAAGGACCCAACTAGACATTTTTCCAAAGAAGACATATGAATGGCCAATGGATACATGAAAAGGTGCTCAACATCACTATTCATTAGGGAAATGAAAATCAAAACCAGTGAGATTTCACCTCATACCTGTTAGAATGGCTATCATTAAAAAGACAAGAGATACATATTAGCAGGGAGGTGGAGAAAGGGGAACCCTTGTGCATTATTGGTGGGACTGTAAGTTGGTACAGCCACTATGGAAAAGAGTGTGGAGGTTCCTTTTAAAAATTAAAATAGAACTACCACATGGTCCAGCAATTCCACTTCTGGGAATATATCCAAAGGCAATGAAAACACTAACTCGAAAAGATATCCACACCCTCATGTTTATAACAGCACTGTTTATAGCAGCCAAAATATGGAACACGGAAACAACCTAAGTGTACATTGATGAATGCATGGATAATGAAGTTGTGGTATAATATTTCACACAGTGGAATATTTTTCAGCCACATAAAAGAAGAAAATCCTGCCATTGATTGTACAACAACATGGATTGAACTTAAGGTCATTATGCTAAGTTAAGTAAGACAGATAAAGACAAATACTGTATTATCTCACTTATATGTGGAACCTTTATAAAATAAAACAACCTAACTCATAGAAAAAAGATCAGATTTGTGGTTGTCAGAGGTGGGGGGTGGGTAGGTGGTGGGAAGGGAATTGGATGAAGGTAGTCAAAAGGCACAAATTTCCAGTTTTAAATAAGTACAGGGATATAATGTACAACATGATGACTATAATTAACATCGCTGTATGGTATATTTGAAAGTTAAGAGAGTAAATCCTAATATTCTCACCACAAGAAAAAAAATTTTTCTTTTATTTTGTATCTATATGAGATGATGGATGTTAACTAAATTTACTGTGGTAGTCATTTCACAATATATGTCAGTCAAATCATTATGCTGTTCACTTTAAACATATACAGTGCTGTATGTAAATTATATCTTAATAAAACTGGGAAAAAATTTATATATTGCTTGTGGAAATGAAAATACTTTAACATTTTTTAGAAAATTATTTGGTAACATATTAACAAGACTCAAACATATTCATGTTCTTTGACGATATTCTGCTTCGAGTCTAATATGACTACATTATGAGAAATATGGAAAAATCATATCACAAATATGTTCATTATTGTGTTACATATAATGATAAAAATAGTAGAAGGAACATAAATGAAATGTAGAAAATTGGTGAGGCAAATTATACATATCAAAATGGAAGAATACTACGTATTTATTCAAAATAACATGAAATTATGTATAAAAGAAGATATAAGGATGTATTGTACAATATAGTCAGGGGATATAGTCAATGTTTTATAGTAACTATAAATGGAGTGTAACCTTTAAACATTGTGAGTCACTATATTGTACACCTGTAAATTATATAATATTGTACATCAAGTATACTTCAATTAAAAATAAATAAAAATTTTAAAAAATAACATGAAAAAGCTAATGATGTAATATCACAGAAAAAAACAGAATACAGAATTATATACATAAGGCAATTGTACTTTACGTTAGGGATAATTTCCTGAACACCACACAAAATTCAAGACAACCCTTCAGATAGGAATAAATGTCAATGGAGTGATGAATTTACAGAATATGTACATCTACAGTCATGTTAACATATTTTTACCATATGCTTCTTTCACATTTTCAGGCTTATCTCTTACATTTCTCAGTGTTCTCTCCAAAATGTCAGCACTGAGTAAAATCATGATTGTTTGGCCTTCATCACAGTGTTTTATCCAAATGGAATTCTATTCCAGTATTATTGATTTTCAGGCCTATTTTTCAGCACCAGAACAACCCACCATTTGAGGAACACTTGAAAGACAGTGTTATAAGAAACTATAAATATTTTAAATTATAAAAATTGAATACAGAAAAAAACATAGCCCAATAGCTGCCAAAAACATTTACAGAATTTCTGATACATATAAACTACAGCATGTTTCACATGATACTGAAATAGATGGTGGGCATTTCCATTTAGCAGTTAAAGTGACACTTTATAAGGAAATAGCATAAACCCAGTTTATAATTCATGCCAGCTTTGATTTTGGAATAACAGGTTTTTACATTTATTTCAGCAAGTTATTTAAATATATGACCAATCCTAAATGATGCATATGCCAAAACATATGTTTTATGAAGCAAAATTAACTTTAAACATATCTAGTCAAGCCCCAGTGAAATACTGGAATAGCCACCTATATAGTAGGTTGAATTGTGGGCCCCCAAAAATATGTCCATGCCTTAACCCCCAGAACATGTAAATTTGAACTTACTTGGAAAAAGGGTTTTTGCAGATATAATTAAGTTAAGGATCTTGAGTTAAAATCATCATGGATTATCTGGATGGCTCCTCAATCCAGTAACGTGTCCTTATAAAAGACAAAGGAGAGACTGGAGAATGGGAGAAGGCAACGCGAAGACTGGGGCAGAGATTGGAATGCTGGCTACAAGCCAAGAAACACCAAGGAACGCCTGGAGCTAAAAGAACCTGGAAGAGGCAAGGAAAAGAATATTCCCTAGAGCTTCTGGAGGGAGCATGGCCCTGCCGACACCTGGAAATCAGACTTCTGGCCTCCAGAACTGTGAGGGAATAAGTTTTTGTTGTTTTAACCACTGAGGTTGTGGTAATTTGTTAGGCAAGCAACAAGAAACTTATACACCATCCTTTAATTTTTCTCTTTCTTTAATAAAACCTTTTAATTTCTAGTAGCAAAAATATCCCTTTATAAATATGCATTAACCCTTGAGGGTCAGAACGGAAAACACACACATAAATATATACATAGCCAAGGACTAGCAAATCAATACATGTTTACACTTTCAACTATTTTGACAAGGGTAATTTGTCATTCATTATAATGCTTCAGAATAAACTGGTTCCTAGTTTTCGAAAGGATGTTAGCTTTAAAAGCATGAAAGCCCCTCAGTATACTCATCATTAAATCCTCCCTGAGAAGTGACTTGAATACGTCAAATTCCTCTGAAAATTATAGTGTTTATTATTAAGCAAATTTATCATTGTCCTTACATCTAATAAAACCCAGCAACTTCAAGAAGAGAGATCATAGAATTCTAGATAAATATGAACTAGGAAAACACAGTAAATTCTGCCTTTTAACCTTATTCACTTACTGCTGAGAGATGAGGATCAGAGATATACTTGTCAGTTTGCGGCAGGACAAATCTCTGAGATATGTGCGTTCTATTTGCAACTCATCACCCACCCCTATTAGACACCCCCTGACCTCCTTGGCATCTCTAAATAATAATTAAACTCCCCAAATTCCCTCAAGTATCCAAATTATGAAAATTATTTTATTGATCAGACCATCCAATGAAATGGTACACTTACTAACAAAAAAAAAATTTTCTATTATGCATATGTACTACTTTTTTTAAAGAATAAAAATCGTAAATAAAATACACATGCTGAATTTAAGAGACCGTTTCCTCAAAGCTGCTCTGGACCAACATCATTCCCTCCAAACCCTGGGGAGAGATTTCTGCAGAGGTGCCATGACAACTTTTCACCAACATCCTGTTTGTAGAGTGGGTAAGAAGCTAATACGACCAAAGGAGTTTACAGCTTTGGAGGATCAGCCAGCTAACATGGTCTGAACCTGCCACATCTATATTAGAATCATTTTACAACCAAACTCCATTTACATCCCCGAGTCCAGCAAATTTCACATATCTCTTAACCTTACATAATTCTTTTCTCTGTTCACCTTGCTCTGGCTGAAGTGTCAAAAAGGTCATGCGGGGCGATAAGAATTACAGTAGTCCCCCCATTATCCGAGGTTTCGATTTCCTCGGTTTCAGTTACCCAAGATCAACTACGGTCTGAAAATATTAAATGGAAAATTTCAGAAATAAACAATTCATAAGTTTTAAATGCACTCTGTTCTGAGTATTGTGATGAAATCTCTCATCCTCCAGCTTCATCCCACCTGGAACAGCAGTCATCCTTTGTCCAGCAAATCACACCTCTTAGGCACTTAGTAGCCATCTCTGTTATCAGATCAATTGTCATGGTATCACAGTGCTTGTGTTTAAGTCACTCTATTTTACTTAATAAAGTCTCCAAGGCATGAGAGTAGTGATGCTGGCAGTTCAGATATGCCAAAGAGAAGTGGTAAAGTGTCTCCTTTAAGTGAAAAGGTGAAAGTTCTCAACTTAATAAGGAAAGAAAAACAATTATATGCTAAGGTTGCTAAGATCTATGGTAATTTTTATTATAGTGTATTATTATGATTACTCTAGTTTATAATTGTTATTGGTATTAATCTTACCATGCCTAATTTATAAATTAAACTTTATCATAAGTGTGTATGTCTAGGAAAAAACATATTATACATAGGGTTTGGTACTATTGTGGCTTCAGGCATCCACTAGGGGTCTTGAAATGTATCCCCTGTGAATAAGGAGGGACTACTGTAATATTATTGCCCATAAAAGCAACAAACAGATGAAAAGGAAAGGAAAAGAAAGGAAAGGGAGAAGGGAAGGGAAAAAAATGGAAGGGAAAGAAAAAAAAATTTAAAAAGCAAAGCAAATGAAGAAAAGACCTTTGTAAAATGTGTCCCCATGTAACTCCTTCCAAGGAAAAGTAAATTTCCCCCAAATTTAGTGAGCACTCAGTCTCCCCTTCCTCGCCTCTCATTCACCAGTCAGGCCACTGCAATCTGACTTCTACTCCATTATTCCACTTAAGTCATTACACCAAGGTCACCAATAATCTCCAAGTTGCTAAATCTACTAGACTCTTTTTAAATGTTTCTTGGCCTCACTCCAGTGTTTGACTACTTTATCTTAAAACATTCAACCTTTGCCTCTATAACACCACTGGCTACCTTTACCCCACCATTCCAAACAATCCTTCTTTTTATGGCATGAGAACATTCTAATAATATATTGCTAAATGGAAGTAAGCTGAGTATTTATAATTTTAGCTATATAAATATAGATGCATATCACATCATTAAAGACTCTAAAAAACATTAAATGTGATTATTACCTCTAGGAGATGAATAATTTGAGCAATCATATTTTTTTCCTTATATTTCAAGATTTGTCAACACAACTAAATAAAGGTCATTTTTATATGCACATGGAGCAATAATTTAAATACATGTAGAGATAGAGAAATGTCTCTTTACATAGACCTTTATTTTGTACATACCAAAATTAGAGTGACCTTTCCAAATGTATTGGACAATGCCACATTTAGGTATTTGCCCAACAGAAATGTTTATATACATGTGTATATGTATGTATGTACATATATATATATATATCTATATATATATATCTATATATATATATATATATACATCCATCAAAATATATGCAAAAGAATGTTAATAGCAATAACATACTTAATAACCCCAAACTGGAAACTACCAAAATGTCCATCAAGAGTAGAATACATAAATAAGTTGTGATCTACTCACTGAATACTATAGAGCAATGAAAATGAACAAACTGCAATCACGTAACACAGATGGAAAAATCTTAGAAACAAAATGTTGAGTGAAAACACTGTACATATATATATACCGCAGATTTCATTTAATATAAAATTAGAAACCTGGCAAAACTAATCTATGGTGTCAAGATAGTGATTATCACTGGAGAGACATAAGAATGGAAGACACAGCAGGGTCTTCTTGGATGTTGATGATATACTCTTTTTTGATCTGGGTCCTGCTCACATGGGTGTGTTCAGTTCATAAAAAGTCAAGTTTCACAGTTGTAATTTGTGTATTTTTTCCTGTATGTATGTTATGTTTCAATAAAGGTCTCAACAACTCAACTAAGAACTACCGCCATCTTTGAGTGAGGAAGTATCGCTACTGCATTTATATATGGATCGAGATTTCCCCTTCAAAAATGTCTGGACCACGGTGCAGCCACTATGGAAAACAATCTGGAGGTTTCTTAAAAAACTAAAATTAGAGTTACCATATGTCCAGCAATCCCACTCCTAGGCATATATCCAGAAAAGATGAAAACTCTAATTCAAAAAGATACATGCACCCCAATGTTTTTAGCAGCACTATTTACAATAGCCAAGACATGGAAGCAACCTAAGTGTCCATCAACAGGTGAATGGATAAAGAAGATGTGGTACATATATATAATGGAATATTACTCAGCCATAAAAAATAATGAAATACTACCATTTACAGCAACATGGATGGACCTAGAGATTATTATACTAAGCAAAGCAAGTGAAACAGAGAAAGGCAAATATTATATATATCACTTGTATGTGGAATCTAAAAAAATAATACAAATCAACTTATTTACAAAACAGAAACAGATTCACAGACATAGAAAACAAACTAATAGTTACCAAAGGGAAAAGGGGAAGGGGATGGACAAATTAGGAATATGGGATTAAGAGATACACAGCAATATATATAAAATAGATAACCAACAAGGACCTACTGTATAGCACAGGGAACTATATTCAATATCTTGTAATAACCTATAATGGAAAATAATCTGAAGCTGTATACCTGAAACTAACACAGTATTATAAATCAACTATAGTTAAATAAAAATAAATAAAAATGTCTGGACCATATTAAATATCATCACACCTCCTTTGGAAAATAGTGAAAAGAGTAAGATCAAATCAAAAAATTGATCAAATCAGTTTTGCAGGCAGGCTTTTGATTTTTTTTTTTAAGACCTAACTCTTTGAAATTACTTTTTCTCTGGAGAACAGTCAGTACCTGTGTGTGTGTGTGTGTGTGTGTGTGTGTGTGCGCACATTAGAATCAGAGTTCCACTCCTGAAAATTTTCTCTTTGTTCTATTATCTAACTTAACATTAATGCACGGAAAACAGAAAAAAATACTTTAAAAAATCAAATTAGGTCAGGACAACCAGGAAAGCCATAATCAAAGAGTAAGTGAGACACGTGGGCCGTCTAGTCAGAGGATCACCCATTTCAACCAATCTTGACTCATCCCTTTACTAGCTGTGTAATTTTAGAGAAGTCACTTCACCCTTCTCAGCCCCAGTGCCCTCACCAGCAACAGGCTACTGAGTGAACTTTTTTAGAAAACAAAAGGAAAAAACAACTTTGGGCATAAGAAACGTACCTCAAAATAAAAATAGAATATTTTAAATGTGCTGCAATACAATCAAATATCTGTGTTTTATAGAAAGCTACTTTGAGACCATATTTGCATTACTTGCTTTTGTGTTATGTGTGCGTGTATATATATGTATGTATATATATATATAATATATATATATGGCTGGTTGCTTATAAGTCTACATCCTTTCATATATTATATGGGGAAATTTTGAGAGTGCTGTTTATTCATTTCTGACATTTTATTTGTGAAAAGAGAATGTTAATATAAGCAAAATTTTAGCTCATATTGATAAAAATGATAACACTGAATCTAGACATCTTAGAAGGAACTCCCAAAGTTCAATGAAATGTTCATGGATGGAATTCTCATTAACCTTGAACATCCTCCAGATGCTCCTTTGATAATGTTAACTGCCTTAAAAACCATGTGGTTTCAGCCCACTGACCCGTACAATACATGGCGTGAATGCACATGTGAAAGTTGAAATCAAAGTTTGAGAAAGGTGAGTTGTCTGATTTCAGATGAACCTCTACAGACTCAATATTTATGTTAGCCCTTGTTGAGTAAGTTCACACTGTGGGTTTTTTTTCTTTAGTTACTTATCCATGAACACATGATGGAATCATGTGTTCTATGTTGTCTTTAATTTTAAAGGCAGCTGAAGTGTCCACATAGCAGGGATCTAAAGCCCCACATAAAGAGTTTCTGCAACATTTTTGTTGCCAGTAATGGTATTAACCAACATATTGCTAAGATTTTTAGCTCTAAAGTTAGAATTAAAGATAGCTTTCTACTCTGAACTTTTACATTTCAAGATGAAGAAAAGCAATGGGAGCTCCATGAAGACAGAAATTTTTGTATGTTTTGTTCCCTTCCATATCAGCAGCACCCAGTACAATGCTTGGCACATAGCGGAGCTCAATAACTATTCAAAGAATGAATGAATATAGGTTCCTTACGTGCAGATAAGGAAATTAATCTACTTTGCTGAACCTTGATTTCCCCACCAGCTGACTCTACGCAAGTTTGGATATTATGGATATTATGTATTTTCCATTTAACATTTTCCTTTCCTGTCTTTCCTCTAGTAACTTCTAATATGTATCCTTTGAAATAACTTTCAGACACTTATTATACCAAGTGCCTTCTTCTTATAAAATACAATGCTCAGAACTAATTTCAGTAACACAGCTGTGGTTTAATTAGAACGGGTATAGTGATTCTATTTCTTTCCTTATGCCAGACATTGTAATTTTAACTTTTAATAAAAGAAATCTTCAAGTTATGCCAGTCTTATTGGTGGTGGTGAAAGGATTATGTGTTAGTTTATACTGAAACTGAAGTCAACTAAATTCCTTTAACCAGATCTCATCAATATAAAAATACACTGATGACTTTATTAGGATCCAAATTATAGGCTTTGCATTGACCTCTATGATTTTTAAAACTCAGGCTTATCATTTCTAACTATTAAAGTATTTTACATATTATCAGTGGTCAAGATATTAACCATCATTGTGGAGAAGTGCCAGACATGAGTTCATCTAAGGTCATTCTGTATAGCTGAATTATGCTTGTTCAAAGCCATTTGTCCTCTTAGAGACAGTGGAAGGTTTGGCAGTCCCTAAAACACCAAAGATTCTACAACCAGTCCCTAAATACTTTTCACTGAGCTTAGCTAGCACTTCAGGTGCAGGGCAGGGTGCCTGCACAGTGATTGTCAAGTTCAGGAGGTAAGAGATCAAACAGAAGAGCAAAAGAGAAAAAACTGAAAAAGGAAAAGGGCAGCATTCAAAAGGTCCTACCTGCTGGCACTGAAGCTAGAAAGAGAAGTTTAGCTCACAAATGCTCAGCATTCTCCTACCAATTCCTTGCCCCTGTGGTCTTCTCTCTTGATGCTTGCCTTCCTGGAATCTCAGAAATAATGGAGCACAGGGCATAGTCCTGTGGATGACCACTGATTCTTCCTTATTCAAATAAGTCTTCCTTATTCAAAGAACCAGTGAAATCCTATGAAATGTTCTCATACTAACCAAAAGATTTTCCCAAACTTCTTTTGAAACATGAGACTCATGATACACTCCTTATCTTTTCATATATACATTTAACTTTGATTTGTAACCTCTGTATTATAGATTGGCATGTACATTTAGGGGGATTTTTTTAATGTCTTTATATTTTTCTCCTTTCTTTGACACAAGGAGTGTTTTGAGGACAAAATCTGCATCTCAATAATACCAGAAACTAGTGACTTAATGCCCTGTGATGATGAGGATGCTGGTGATGGCAAGTATGAAGTCGACATTAATTAGCAATATGCTCACAAAAATTGTCAATAGGCATTATTTCAAGGGAAAGTGCCATATGTAAAGGGATTATTTGGAGTGTTAATTATAATTTTCAAAAAATGGGAATCTAAATACTTTTTAAATCATTTAACATGTATGTATTAAGCACTAGTCAAGGCACTAGAGGTGTAGGAGGAAACACAGCCTGCATCTGGCCATCTCCATAGAGCTTTCATTTCTTTCTTTTAGCACTCTCTCCTCCTTCCCCACATCTTCCTCCTTCTTCACCACTTCCTCCTCCTCCTCTTCCTTCTTTTCCTTCTCCTCCCTCTTAAATAAATATTGTCCACTGCCAACAAGACAATTATTGCTTAGTAATTACCACTTAAAAATAGTTATAAACAACAAGGACCTACCATATAGTGCAGGGAACTATAGTCAATATCTTGTAATAACCTATAATAGAAAAGAATCTGAAAAAGAAGTGATACAGATATACATGTATGTATAACTGTATCACTTTGCCATATACCTGAAACTAACACAACACTGTAAATCATCTGTACTTCAAAAAAATTATAGAAAAGCACTATAAGTTCAGTGGTTTACTAAATGTAAGAAGTCGTGACCATAAGTGGGTATTTGCTATTTTCTTAGCTATGACACCTTGAACAAGTGTTTTAACCACATTGAGCTAATTTTCTCACCTAGTAATACAAGGAGAACAAAATCCACCTTAAAAGTTTTGCCGTAAACTGTGGAGATCATGTATATAAAGTTTCTACTACATCGCACTGTACAGAATACACAATAAATGATAACTGTAATCATTTACTTAGAGCAGAATGTACTTTCAAAAGATCACCATAACAGTATTTCCAATCACACACATTCTTCTGCCATAAGTCCCTGTTACTCCTCCATCAAGAGAATTATATTTTTTCACACTCCCTCAACTTATGAATCTAGGCAGCCCTAAAACATCAAAAGTAACACCGTATGGAAACAGACTCACGGACTTCGAAAACAAACTTATGGTTACCAAAGGGGAAACGTAGGGGGGAGGGATAAATTAGGAGTTTGGGATTAACATATACACACTACTATATATAAAATAGATAATCAACAAGGACCT
Organism: Balaenoptera physalus; assembly: GCF_965194825.1. Taxonomy (NCBI): domain Eukaryota; kingdom Metazoa; phylum Chordata; class Mammalia; order Artiodactyla; family Balaenopteridae; genus Balaenoptera; species Balaenoptera physalus. Next base: position 29,464,759 of record NC_138891.1, read on the forward strand.
ACTGTATAGCACAGGGAACTCTACTCAATATTCTGTAATAACTTATATGGGAAAAGAATCTGAAAAAGAATGGACATATGCACGCGTATAACTGAATCACTTTGCTGTACACGCGAAACTAACACAACATTGTAAATCAACTATACTCCAACATGAAATAAAAATTGAATTAGAAAAAATGTAACACTGTATCATATCTAGGTGTAGTTCTTATCTCTCCTGGCAGTTTCTGCAAAGTGTAAACTCCTCTGCCGGAGAGAGGTACTGGGCACGTGAGGGAGAAAGCTATGTTCGCTGTCCTATCTGATCGAGCCTTCAGATGATTCCACAGCAGCAGCTATCTGATAGAGCAGCTGAGCCCAATTCACCCCCAAACCATGAAAAATGATAATAAATGACTGCTTTAAGCCACTAAGTTTTGGTGTGATTTGTTACAACAGATAACTAGAAGAGTACGGTACATTAAGTAACACAGAATCTTTTCAATCCTCATGTATTGGACCTTTCTGGGTATTTATTCTGGCTGAGCATTTCCTTCTCCAAAACTTCTTTCCCTTTCTTTTCCTCTGTCCTTTTCTTGCTCTCTTGCTGCCTTTCCCTTCTTTATTAATATTGTCATTCCTTGGGGCTCCATAATATATAACAGTGACCCCCAAGCACATATAGCCAGAGCAAACCACTTTGTGACCTCAAAATCCAAATAGTTAACCACCTACTTGGTATTACTACTTGGAAGTTTCACATCGCAGGTAGGGAATGCATTTTTCCTTCTTTCTTGACCCCCACATTACTCCAAACTCTAGGCTCCTTATTTGTAAATGCAAAACTATCATCCCTTTAATCATTTAAGCAGAGAAGTGGGTGTCACACTTCAAGCATGAGACTAGTTAAGCTTTGCCATTTATATCTCTTCAGTATCCCTAAAATCCATTTACTTCTTTCTGCCTCCATGTTCTTAACTAAAAGTTTCCTACTATTTGATCTTGATTTAAAAGGCATTTCTCTTCTCTAATGCCTTCAAACTAGATTAGATCTTGGCATATATTTACATAGTACTGTGTACATCTCTTTTTGTAACACTGATTACATTTGAAATTAACTCTTCCACATCTGTCTTCTCTACTAGACTTCAAGTTCCAGGAAGGAGGAACCATATATGTCTTATTTAGTTCCATTTCCATTTGCATTGTAAACACTCAAAGAATATTTGTTGAGTGAGTAAATAAACGATTGTGAAGACAAACTATACAGCTGAGAAAGTTCGTTGTATTGTTACAAATGACTAACCAGGAGCAACAGGCAATCAAAACCTAGAAGTGATCCTGGGTCCAGTCTCTGAATACCAGTCTAAAATCTAGTATTTTATTTTGTTAACACATAGAATAAACACACATTTTTTTCTGTTAGTGGTCAGGGTGCCATGCAAACCATAAAGAGTGTTCATTGATTTCCAAACTTATCATGTGTTGTCTTTCAGTTTCTGTGTTTTTTTTTTTTTACTGTGAATTGTTTATATTGTTGTAAAACTTTTCTTATATTTTGGCTTTATCTTCCCAACTAGATATTAAATGGAGCGAAGTTTATGGCATGTATATCTTTATCTCTCTCTGCAAATACCTCAGACCTTGGCACATAGTAGGTTTTCAAAAACAGTGAGGTATCAAATAACCTATATTTGATGAAATAATAAGCAAAAGAAAATGAAATTGCTGCAAATATTATGGTCAGTTGACCTCAAATAATAGGTGTCTTTCATTCATGTTCCTGAGAATGCTTCAAAGGATACAGATAGGGGTTACATCAGTTTCATTCCGGAATATGTGACCTTTTAGTGCTTGGGCCACAATTCGCTTTTTTCCAACCTCGGAAGTACTCCAAACCTATTGCACTCTTCAAAGTTCAACTCATCTAGCTCCCTCAGGTCATCCAAGCAACAGAAACAGAGATGCTCCTCTTGGGCCTTTAGTATTACCCTCAGACCTCTAAGGGCCTGACAGTTCTTGTAGTTTCCAGAGCTTTTTCAGGTTACAGGGTCCGTATACCTTCAAGGACAGATGTCAAACTCAGACTAACATGTAGCTAATCTCATGCTTTAGTTATTTCTGCATATGAATGTTTACAGCCCTGCACCTTTCTCATTCCCTAGTTATTAAAACCTAAGTAATAAATTCCCGTATTCATGCAATCCAGGAATTCTACCTTCTTCTCCAAATTGCAAGCACTGGTGTGATGTGATAGACTTCCATGGGAAACCAAGAGCTGGCATCTCCTGGATGCCATATTCAGGACCAGTCCTGCTGAGAAGCGAGCAGTAGGTCTTGTGTGCTCTGAAATGGGTTCCAGAAACATCTTTTCTCTGGATGTCTCCCTTCTACACACACCTAGCTCTGTGTAATAGCTTTCCTAGCCCTTCACCTTTTTATTACCCCAAGCTGCTGAGTTTCAGAGTTTATTTTTGTATTGTTACATCAGAGTCCCATGTTGTCAAATGACTTGTTTAAAAACTGGACACTTTTGGCTTTTGCACATGATGAAGTGAAAGTCTTTTGGCAAACAAAGGTCAGCTGGGGTTTCCCAGGCATAGTATGAAGTCTTCATATCAAACATTTGTTCATGTGTGTAACGTGGATTACAAAGAGCCTTCTGTTCCATAAATGGCTTATTAAAGCATGGAATTTGGGAAAGCATGCTTTTCTAATATTTGAGATATTTTAGGATGGTGGGGAAAAGGTATATGCCATTCTACATTACCCATAAAACAAATTCCCTGGGGAAGGAAGTGAAAAATTAGAGGGGAAAGATTCTGTTACACTTTCTTATGCTTCCAGCTATTAAATCTAGAGAGGAAACAGTTCTTTCTCCCTAATCCTGACTACCCGCAATGGAGTTTGTGCACCAGCCCCTGCATAAAACATAATGTTACAAATTACATGTGAAAGACCCTTTACTTGTTCAGGCCAACAAATGAATTTTTTTTCTGTCGCATATTTAAAACAATTTTTGTTTGTAAATGTGGCCAAGAATATATGTGATGATAAAACCCTTTTTACCATTTTAAAGCTCACAAAATTAACATTTGACATCGTTTTTCAGTACTTATTTTAAATATATACATCTAGTAAATTTAAAATAAAACATCACATATCAACAGAAAATATATTATCACTGGAAATTTTAATTGTTCAATATATGAATGTGTTTGAGTCAAACACTGAAAGCAACTTAAAAAACACATTCAAGTCACTTAAAAACCCAAGAACAAATTGATCAAGTGAGGATTGAGAGCAACGTGTATCAGCCAAGTGTGTTTCTAGTGGAAGTAGATTGTTTGGGGGAGAGAGGAGATTCCTGTGGATACCCCTGAGCGGCTGTTTTATTGAACTACATCTGGGGTTCCTTTTTTCTTTTTCTGCATGGCATCTACCTCATTTCCTGCATTTTTCTATTTCCTGATTTCAGCATCTATTTTCCTTGCTTTCCTATGTTAGAAAGAGAATGGGATCTCTTTGTTTATAAAATATAAAGAGCCCTGACAGCTTTTCTATACTCTATGGAAAGTAATTATATTTTGAGATGGTTATAAGAGAAGGAAAGAAAATTTCTTGAAATATACCTTTTAAAATCCAAGAGTCATCAAAACTGAACCTCACTAAGGAAGAGAAAGCTAATATAGCTTTTTTTTGAAGACTTTTCTCACTTAAAATTATAGTATCTACACAGTATAGAATAAAAAATAGCTTTCTAATGCATTATTGTTAGAAAAACTGTTTAAATGTATTCATTTACATTTTAAGAGAAAAAATGTATAATGTAAATATATTCAGTAAAACAGGATTTTAATTATATTAATTTCAAGGGTAGAAATGTTAACATTATCTTATATTTTTCTATAATCTGAATTATAGACTTAGCTGATAATTTATTTTTAATACAGTGCTAATATTTCAAGTCAATACATACCTAATGATTTTTAAATATACCTGAAGGACATAAATATGCTTCTATAAAAGTGAATCAAGTATAGATACATAATTGTTGAGATAAGTAATCTAGTATTTTTTACTTTTTTAAAACAAGTGAAATATAAGGTAATAAGAATCCATAAGTGAATTAATAACTACATTGTTGTTAATAATTTTTTAACATTTATTTTTTATGTCCAGACTTCTGTCAAGCATTGTGGCAATAATAAATAGAAGATTTATTCAAGTTTCTTGAACTCTTCATTCAAGACACTTTGTAGACTTCTAGTAGCTGCCACATACATACGTAAAGGAACTCATCTTCCTTGACATATACGCATGCTGTCACATTATAATTTTGGTTGGATGTTTAACAATTAAACATTGAGTGAATTAGCAATGGGTGCTCAAAAAAAAAAAAACCCTTTTTGTTGCCACCGTAATATTATAGATCATGATAAAGTTAAAAAAAACACTGGACAATAAAAATAGGAAATATAAGGTTTCATTTTGATTTTAAGTCCTGTTAACTAAAGATTTTATGACTAGGTCCCTATTGTCAAGAAACATATATTTAAATTGAGGAGGTAAGGTATGACTAGATAAAACAGCTACCCAGCCCCATGAAGCAGCATACATATAGTCATAACATCTGTATGTATCTTTGGTGCATACAGATGTTATGATACTATGGTTAGTAGTTAGTGAACACTGACTGGCTTGAGCTGGGCATTGAGGAAAGCAACGACTTAGTCTTAGAGAAAATGAGAGAAATTTTCAAACACACTGAGCCTAATGAAAAGAGTTAGGAATGAGCATGACTTATAAGGAGTAGCTCAGAAGAGAATCAGAATATCACAGTCATTGTAAAATCTGAGGAAACTTGATAGATGCAGAATTTTAGGTTTCTTAGGATAAAGAATTAAGAAGCATATGCTTTACTGCAGCAAATAACTGAATTAAAATGTGCAGTTTTAAAATTTAAATAAAACAAATATTTAAATTAAAAATAAAAAAAGATTTATTTGACAAGGTTATCTTTCTGTGTTTCAAAAATATACATATTCCTTATTAACAAAAAACAAGGGACCATATCACACATTTCGTGCATTTTCCCCAGTGTTAGAATCATTGAGAAAGCAAATGAATTAAGGAACCTAAACTAATTTAGAATTGCAAAATTGTTCGCTGCTTTGAAGCATAACTGCAGTGAAAGAAGTCAAAGTAGTGAGGACTGGGGTCACCATTTTTCTCTAGGAGAATACATCACCATACGTCACTCTCTATCTTACTGCTCCAACATTTTTGTTGTTATAAGACACCAGCCAGGAAGCTAAGTAAGCCTATCCAACATTCTTAAGACTATTTCTAATAAGATGGCCTTACTTTCAGACTTCTATACTTTGATCAGATACCTAAAGGTTAAAATCATTTTTCTGGATAATGTTTTCCTCAGTAGTTATGTAAACAAAGCAATAAAATTAGGAAGCATAGAAGAACATATTATTAAACTGTTATTATAATTTTAATATCCTTGAGCTTCATAATAGAAAACAAAACATTCTGATAGTAAGAAAACAAAACATTAAAAGTTTACACACAAATGGTATAATTTTCATTCCTCAAGTGTTTGGCTCATATTTGCCTTAAAACTTAATTCTAATACCTAATTAAAATAAGAACTTCATTTAAACATATTACTGTATTCTACATTTTTGTTTACCTCTGAAATATATACATTCTGTGATTTTTCTACTCAAGACGGATTTTAAAAAATATATGTTTTAGATATAAAAGTAAGGGTTTCCTGGTTCCCATCAAAATATTTTGTTGGATTTTTGAAATGTGATTTCATATATTGTAAAATCCATTTTAATTTCTACTTCAGTATCATATAATATTTTTAAATATATTCAAAGGGTAATAGTAATATGATGCTAGATTCAGATGAAGAGGTTAGGTCACCAATCATTTCTATTTTCTCTTCACTTTTATCTGTTTAGACTACAAAGAGTGTCAACTCTTTGACAGTTCTAAGAGTTTGAAGAAAGTTTTATTAATAATAAACCCCATTTTTTAAATTGTCAATATTGGATATATCATTTTAAATATTGAAGCACTTTGATTCCTCCCTAGTGGTAGCCCCTCATATATATCTATAAATTCATTATGTTAAAAAATATACAAATGTAAAAATCTAGTGAATCTCTTGTTAAAACTTTTTTCCATTTGTACAAATTATCATTGATTTGTTTTAAATAACATACAGAAGAATTACTTTTTTGACTTTGGTAACATGTTTATTGCGTCCTTTCTATGATAGGAAGACAATTCCAAAAAGTAAAACTGTTCAGAAATTTTATAAAATTCTTAGACTGTAAGTCCCTGAGCCTCTTCTCAACAGCAAACAATGTTCATCTTGCCTTTTTCTTTTTAATTTAATTTTATTTATTTTTTTATACAGCAGGTTCTTATTAGTTATCCATTTTATACATATTACTGTATATATGTCAATCCCAATCTCCCAGTTCATTCCACCACTTGCCTTTATCAGCCAGCACAGTTTCGATGCTCTGACTAAAAACGTAGTGCCAATTATTTTTAAAGGGAAAGCTTTCTCAAACTCACTCTTCATTATTTATTCTTAATTAGTCTAACTTCTAGATAACTATTTCACTCTCTTATATTCTCTTTGCATTGTCATATTTAATCTCTTAAATTGGTTTCAATACTTCTACGTCAAATTTAGGAATGTTCAAAATACTAGCTTTCGAATAGGATCAACCTAAACAGTGCAAGCTTATTTTAGATCCTAGTGAAATGTTACAAAGAGAGAAATGAAGAAATAATATCTGGAATTTTAAAACGTGATAAGTACATGTCCTTCTTTCATAAAATCCTCATATACTTGTGTCACTAGCAATGGATGATTTCCATCTAAAACAGATTATTTTTGTGTCATTATATTTCCAATGTGCATGAATGATTTGCTTTCGACACTTGTTTGAACTATACTCATTTATAGTAAAAACGTAATCCTTATGATTTCAGGCTTTTATTCAAAGTTCACATTTCGTGATATTACATTGACTAGTTTGGAACACTGTGCAATACTTATATTTACTTAACATTAATACGTATTGTCAGGAACTTGGGTTACAGGAATATAACTAATATTGACTATTACAGTGCTTAACATGCTTAATTAAATAAATCTCTATTTGTAAAATAGGGGAAAATATGCGTGACTAGTACTGCAAATTTCAGTTTTAAGAGAAAATGGATGTATTTTCTACTAGCTCAAAGATACAAGGGAAAAATTTATCTTGTGTATTATCTAATAGACCTTCCAGAACTAAAGACCACAGGAGGTAAGGCTAACAAAATTAATATGCAAAGAAGCTCAACACGAGGGACCTATAATTTTCTTGCAAATGGCTTCGCTTTAAGGATGAAACAACACAAGACAATACCAATTTCTTTCTTTTCTTGCAAATAGATGAAGCTTTAAAAAAAAAATTAACACATGACAGCAGGTGGGAAGAATCTAGACAAGTGGATATTCAGAGTAGGGGGAATCAAAATTTGATTTGCCTAACATTTCACAAACTAATTTGAATTCATTGGTATGTCTTTAAAAAACCAACTTGGATAGATATATTTAATTAATGAAGGATTGGCTAACTGTCAGAATCGAAGTAAACACTTAGTAGATGTGGTGAGCCATTACATATTTATGAACATGAAAGGGTTTACAAAAATAAACTTGGTGGAACTTAACTCACTAAAAATATTTGTGAACATTTCATCTGTAATTTCTTTACTTGCAATCCTTTTACTTAACATATTAATATGTTATTGATTACAAATAATCTAGGTAAATTAGTAGATAAACAATCTCCAAAATCATTTTAAGTATTCACTCTACCCAGATTTTTAAAAGGTCAAGCAGAAAATGATACATTAACATTTTAAACAAACAATACAATTTTCCTCAATCTTCAAATGCAGTAAGTTAAAATTAAATAATTTGCTTTCAGTTAGAGCATTAGTTCATCTTTAAATGATTTTTTCATATTTGTTCTTATCAGTTAACAATATATACATTATCTATCTGTACAGTAAAGAGTTCACTGTTGTTAGATTTATAAAATGTATTCCTGCACACCAGGAATGGTTTGGTGCTGTACTATTCCTATCAGTTTAAAACATGTTAGTGTCAGACAAGCTTTGAAACCAACAAATCAGTTCAGTATAATCTGAAATTTTAAAATCTGGGCTTTCAAGAGAAAAGAACAGTATGTCAAATTGAATATCTCATTTCAACTTTCTCTCATAATTTGATTTTCTGATGTGTCTAAAAATGATCTGCTGTAACAATAACATAATTTATATCCTAACAACACTAAAGATAGGGAACAAAAATCACATGCATTTTGATTGTGAATTCTTGTGTGAATAAATAATCAAATTTAATTGGCTAATGAATTGAAGACCATTTAATGGAGCAAATTTGGAGGTTTTGTTGTTTTAATAATTGGCTTTAAAATAATTGATACAGTTGGAACATAATGATATTTTTTTCTGGATGTAACATAAACAATAATAATTTTGCTACTTTGTGTAGTAGTTTTGAACTTCATTAAAATCATCAGACATACTTTTACCTCTTAATGGTGAATTTATAATCAAAGATATTAATATACTAGATTAATGTAGTATAATGTTGTGCTTTACAAGAGTGTACTAGAAAAGTCTGAATGACTCATACCCAAGGGAAGAGTTGGTGCTATCAATTTAAAGTGTTTAATATACATTTATTTAAATGTGAAGTTGCACTTTGCCTGAGGAATGAGTATTTAAATTGACAGCCTAATAAAATTCCTAAGTAATGTAGTCTTTTCCCCCCATTTACTTATTAGTCATATTTAAAATCATTCATTTAGAGACACCAGAAAAGCATGTGAACTAATTGTTTAGGGAATTAAATGTTAATTCTATGGCTATCTTCTTTTTCATCATAAATGTAGAGCTTTGACCTTCAATCTTACTTATTGAGAGCAAATAAATTTCTGGATTAATGGCCCCAAATGAATGGTTCCAAAAATAGGAACAGTCAGAATATTTTAAATAAATAATATATATTATTAACATCCATGTAGAACTATCCAAAGGTTAAATCCAAATTTCAATTCTTAAACTAAAAATCAATAGTGTTTTATTATAAAATTATAAAATAATCTAAGCATTAATATGTAAAAAACTCCTCTTATAGAAACATTTTCAATAGTTGAAATTTTACGCATTATTATGCCTTTTTCTATTTTCATAATTTATGGGTCTTGATAAATTTAATTGTTGTAGACATCATAAAATCAAATTACTTTCCATGCAATCAAATTAGTTACGTTAATTATTTGCTGGAGTTATGAATATGGAAATTCAGAAAAGAAACATTTTTCAGCTTTTCCAAGTAAACAATTATGGATCCATTTTCCTCGTGTTTTGGACAAAATGGAAATTGTCCTAATAAGTAGTATAAATTTTAGATAATTTACTAATTTAACATATATCATTCATATGCTTTATTTTGCTCTCACCAGGAGTTACCTATTAGTCAGCCAAAATCTACTCAAGTGTCCGCAATATATGTGGTATATTTCTAGACTATTTGCAACATATTAGTCTCTCTGAAATCTAGTGGAATTTTCCTTGTGGAATGGTTTCAACCAGTTACTGTACCCCTTCCCACTCTCCACCTCCGTAGGGACTTCATGACTAAAAACTGAGAAAACACACACATACACACACACACACACACACACACACATACAGAGTAATGTTAAATTTTCAGGGATTGCTAAATGATAACACTATTGGGCAAATTCAGCCTTCAGAAGTCTTTACTTTGGCCTCATAGTGGTTTTTAAATTTCTCAGTTTGCCTGCATCTAAGCAGGCATGACCTTGTGGGTTAGTTCATCCCAAGACCACCATTCTCTGTGGTCGTATATTGGCACAATTCACACAGTGACAGGTGCATGTAGATATTTGGATTTGTTACCCCTGCTTTGGCCTGACAAGTATCATGTTCTCAAAATAAGATTGGATTCTCCTGAATAGAAAACGTTCCATTGTTTTCACTTTAACCTTTCTAGTCACTTCTTTTAGAACCTAAAATTATCCCCTGCTTCTTCCTAACCCTGATGGTTGACACAGTATGAAGACAACATTACTTTTATTAATCTACAATGTAGTTACCACAACCTGTTCAAAAGTATCAGCCATACTGAATAGAAGAAACAAAAAGATACACCGCCAAGTGGAAATATCACTTATTACTGCAAAAGAATACAAAAATTAAACATTAAAATGAAACATTAACATTAAAAGAGGTGTTATATGTCAGTTGTTTATCAAATAGAACATTAAATTGTTTTTCCTTCAACGGAAAACACTAATAGCCATTTTGTGTTTGTACTGGAAGCCGTCAAATACTGTTCTCTTGATAGAGAAGAGCTTTCATTATGAAATACCATAACACACACCAAAAATTTCATGATGTACTTAAAAAATAAGTTCAGAAATGTCTCAAAGTGTCTTTTGGTTCATATATTTTTCATAAGAACTTACAGTCATATGGAATAACTGTAAACCACTTTAACATACAAGATTAAAGATGATAAAAATCACACCTTTGCATATGATTGCTTATGTTATAGTGATTTAAATATTACTAATCTTTTCAAGTCTTTGAAAAGAATAATTTATAGCTGTCTATTATCTAGCTTAAACTTACTTATATATACAATAATTCTTTCAAATTATGAAATATATTTTAAATTTTCTGAGGACCATCGGACTTTCATACAACATAATCATATGTACACGTCACAACATACTGTTGTAGAGAAACTATGAGAGTCTTAAAAAGTCAGAAGTATATTTTATTGAAAGTATACTCTCATAAATTTCATTATTTTTCCCATGTTCAAAGAGGAAATTGCCGGGATGAAACCATATTCATTCATAGCCAAGGAATGCAGCACCCAAATATCTTCCTGGAATCACTTAGTATAAATGTGTTAATTCATAACAATATTGGGTTAAATAAATACTGCTGTTGGTATAGTGTAATTTTCTTTTGTGATAAATGCCATTGATTTGCTATTTACTTTTCAATTGATTTTATTTGCCAAATTATATACCAAACAGTCCCATGGGCTTATTAAATATATGAGGGCTGACAATGAAAAATGTGCATAGTTTTAGCACCAACTTTGTAAATTGCCTTAATAATAGCTGGTATAATGTAATAGTATTTCAACCAGTACTTTTAATTTCTAGCTCATAAAGCCTTTTCATTGAACCCCAAGGGTGTAGCTATGAAAGTAAGATTTAATTTTGTATATAATGTGGCCTAAATTAGCTTTAAAGCGATAGGAGAAACATGCAGTTACAAAAGATAGGCTGAAATTATTATAACTTGATATGAATTTCTCTAACAAAATTAATTATTATTTCAATTGTAACATAATTTGTAGTAGAAATTTGTCTATTCAGAATAAACATTTTAAGTCTTATTATTTTTAAAACTTTGACAAATGTATGGAAAACCTTCATGGACATATAATAAGAAGAACCCATTGGCCAAACATATTTTTCCCATACCTTCAAGCGCCCAGGTGGTCATAAAGGCCAAAGACACTTGCATGTTAACCTACTTAGAGTATCTCTTTGCTACACTAATTTCCTGCTAATTATTTGCCCTTTGAGACAATACAAGGAAATTTCAATATTGTACTTTCGTTCCTGATATTCGTATATAAGGAATAAAATATGTACTTTGTTATGTTTGTATGGTGCTTTACGATTGATAATAAGTTCCTATTTGTGATTTCATTTTGTCCCTGTGTGAATGTTTACAGCAAGTATTACTATCTCTGTCTCATGGGTGAATAAGCTTAGTATCTTGTCCAAGACTAATGCATTAAGATGACTAACATATATGGCAGGTGCACAGTATAATTTTTGACGGATGTAATAAAGTGACAATATTTAGTTCTAGGAAAAACACATATGGACTTGTAGAATTGGACAATCAATTAAGTCTACAATACCAACTATAGAATTGGACAATCAATTTTAATACACTAACAGTATTTCAAGTCTTTCTTAAATGACCTATAATTTGCTTGTTTTTATATTTCTAAAAGAAAAAAATTAATGAGTAGGCATGGGCATTCTTATTAAAGTGATTAATAGCCACATAAATTGCTACACAACACAAGTGCTTGACATTGGTTGACCAATATATTCAAGACACATGTTTAAACAGAGTTCTCTCTTCAATAAATTTTGATCTTAAAAGTAAGTGAAGAAACATATTATGAAATATAGATAACTATTTCAAAATGGCATTGTGGTTTTATTCGTTTCCTTTCTAAATTTTGGAGACAATACTCCTTCACTTGTGGTTTGAAGTCATGTCATATTTCATTATAAGGAAGAGGCAGAAATAATACGTAAGAAAGTATTGCTAACTCTAAGAGCCCACTTTCTGAGTTTTAGAGTCAGCTAACAAATTAGACTGATGAACTTAAGCAAGTCATTTCAGACTCCAGGTTCTTGATTTCTACAACTATATCACAAAATAATTGGAATATGTAAGTTCTGAAGACCATACCCAGCTCCAAAATTTGTACAAATGTACAAAAGAGCCTTAAATTTTTTTTTCCAGAATTGCTGCATTTCAATCTCTGTTAGCTTAATTCATTTTTCCCCCAATAATTTCCCCCAATAATTGTCATATTATTCAACACAATCAAATTTTGAAATTTTGTACACACCAAAAAATGGATAATGGGAGGATAGTAAAGTATTTGGAAGGATGTGTACAAATGTTAACCTTTAGCATGTGGGGGAGGGAATTTCCGCAATAAAATGTTTAATCTCTCATTCAATAAACATGGGAAATATTGAACTCATATTTCTCTTAAAGTAACAAAAGGTATTTGTTACTTATCCTGCTATCACAAAAAAAATGAGATATACTTTGAAGCATGATGTGAGAATAATCTAAAATTATTTTTTAAAAGATGGCCATTGTTGCTGCAATACTTAAACAAAGCAGAACCTAAGGAGCCCTGGTTTGTGCAGTGTAGCCCATCCGGCAGGAAAGGAACTCTCCCTACATTGATCACATGGCACCATAGCAGCACTGTAAAATCCTGGCTCTAAACTCACTGACTAAAAAGCCTGACATGGCATTAATTTATTACCAATCTGGGGGCTTTTCTTTCCCTTACTCATTTTTTTTTTTCGGGCTTGTCTTTAACCGAACATTTAATTTGTTTAGTCGCTGTGATTATGTTTTGGTGACATTTGGCAATGGGAACGATCTGGAAAGCTGAGAGGGAATACATTATGGTGCCATAAATTTGAGATGGAAGTATGTTTTTGTATTTCTGCCAGGAATATCAGATAGCAAGTTACTGTTTGAAAATCTGCTTTCTCCGTCTGCTCTGCTAATACAAGGGTGGGTGGTCCTGAGGTCAGCTCATTCCATCCTCTGAAAGACAATCACTATTCCGGATGTGTCCTGCATCTTGCCCAGTGACCAAGTTTGGGGGTATTTTCTTTCTCTCACTGAATGGATTTAATAAAGAAACGTGCGTGGTGTTTGTTCTGTTTTGTTTTAATTTTCTCTTGAGCCAATAGAGATTCTTCATAGCCCTGGCTTTCCTTATTTCTAAACTCCTCTGCAAAAGTTACACATTCCACACCTGAGGGGGGATGCCTGCATTCTCCCAGCCCTAGACCGTGAAGAATGTGTTCCTGATCTGCATGTGCATCCTGATGCCTGCAAGATAAAGAGGGATTGGGCATAAAGACTGGGAATTCCCATGAAGAGACGAAAACAAATGATGTGTTTCAAAGGAGAAGTTGTTACAAGGAGAGATGCATTCCTGATGTTGTGCAAAGGATTGTGAGCATTCTCTACCCTGCAGAAGTTGCCTGAGAACAGTTACATTTGTCAATTCAATGTCTCCGTGAGTTATCTGACTCACAAGTGTTTATCGTGAAAAGATATGTTGCCTGGCAACGGCTTTAACATGGTGCAACTGACTTTTCTGCACTTCTGAAAAGATGTTTTATTCATTAGTTGCCTTCCTTTGCTTATGTGTGTGGGTACACCCTCCCTTTCTGTATCAAATGCTACTTTCTGGTTGTGAACATCTCCTTTTGCTTCTAGACTAAATGTGCCATTGTTCTTCATGTATACATATACACATTCATACAATGAAGAGGAAATGAAGTGGCTGAGGGGGGCTGTTTCTTGTTATGGGGGGAACAAGCAACTCTCACTGGGAACTAACTTTATGTTATATCAAAGATGTCTTTAGCATTTAAAATTGTTTTCTAAAGTTCAGGTTATTTATAGACTAAGAGAGAGAAAGAAAAACATAGGTGGTGCGATCAGTTCACTACAGGATTGTATTCCAAATTTCTATACATAACAATGAGCTTTGGCGATATATATACAAAATGAATAAATATATATATCTCAAATGGGGTGTTTAAATTTTTTTTTTTTTTGGTTTTCTTTTTGTTGACTGCACTACAGGGCTTGTGGGGTGAAAGCCCAGAAACCTAACCACTAGCCCACCAGGGAACTCCCCCATAGATGTGAGGTGTTTTAGACTTCAGGTTGCCACAAGCTTTATTTATCCCACATTTCACTGGGTAAAATATTGGTAGTGTTATAGCCAATCCCTCTGTATCTCCTTCCTTCCCCCAACTGTCGAAAGCAAGCCAGTCACTACACCCACAGGTCTTAAAGTCTGAAAGAGGAGCTGAACCTCCAGACAATGATGTAGGTCTTTGAGCTTTGATCAGAGAATTTCCACTCTGAGATTATTTTGTCCAAGCATTTTTTACAGCCAACTAGAACCCCAGAAGTGTTATATAACTCTGCCAAAGTCACACAACTGCCTAGTAACTCAGGTCACACAAGCCCAGTCTCATGCTGCACTTCCAACAACATGAGGTCTTCCTTCTTAGGATTCACATCAAGATACAAATACCATTTCTGAAGAAAGTCTAATACTACAGAAGAAGCAAATCTGGCCACGATGACTGCAGCTGCTTACATAGGTGCTAGGGATTCTATTGTTAGTAGTATTCTTTATAAAAAAAACAGAAAAGGCTAACATATATTCCGTACTTATCACACACCAGAACTACCTTATATACACTATCCCATTTAGGCTGCACAACACTAGAAGGGGAGCATTATGATCTCCGTTTTACAGAAGATGACTTTAAAAGTTCAAATAATTTGGGACTTCCCCCGTGGTCCGGTGATTAAGACTCCATGCTTCTTACTGCAAGGGGCACAGGTTTGATCTCTGGTCAGGGAACTAAGATCCCCGCAGGCTGCAGGGTCACGGCCAATAAATAAATAAATAAATAAAAACAAAAGTTCAAGTAATTTGCTCAAATCTATGCAGCCAGCAAATATAACAAAGCTAGCATTTGCACCTGAACATTTAACTGTGCCCTCTAAGAGCTCAGAGTAAGCATGTCAATATAAATAAATATAATTACATTTGTAGCTGAGTACACATTATATAAAATAGTTTGAATTTTAGAGCTGGAAAAATTGTTGGAAACAATATATTGGCTTAATAACAACTTTGGTATATGATTTTCCAAGAATTCATTGCCAGTGGTTTCATTCATTCAGCAAGGGTACACTGTTCTCCTGCTACGTGCAGGATACTATGCCCTGCAGTGGGATATAGCCATGAATAAGGAAAATGTGCATCCCATCTTTACCATGCTCACTTTCCTACAAGGGAAGTAGACAATTATGATGAGAGCCACATGCAAGGGAAATGAATCTTAAGCTAGGGTCAGATTAGCACACGCAAGGGTTAGCTAAGGCTCTGACACAGAAAGGAACAGAGCGAGTTCCAGGAGCTGAAGAAGGTCATCGCGGCTCACGTGCAGTTAGCAAGCGGAAGGGCAGAAGGTGAGGCTGGTGAGGGAGGGAAGACCCCGGACCTGCAGGGCTGGTGGGCCAAGGTAAGGAGCCAGGTGATCCCTGCCTTCATGGAGATTGCAGTCCAGCAAAAGCGCTGAATTCTTGACAACCACATATTTTATAGGTGGCAGTGGATAAACTAGTTTATAGTAGAGATCAATTTCTCAAAATATTCCATTACAAACATAGTCTTAGTCTCTTTTTGGCACAGATCAACAATCTGAAACATTGACAACATTTCCAAAGGACTTGATTTCCAAGCCAATCTTGTTTGCCAAACACACATATGTTTATCCCTATATGTAAAATAGATGTGGTCTCATTTCCAGTTCATATAGAGTCCCTTTCCCTTCTAACTTACTCTTCTCCTGAACTATAAATTATCTTAGTGAAAAAACATAATTGATGGAAAAATGATAAAATGTGAAATACAAATTAAATTATGCTCAACTAATAATTGCCTAATAATGTTATTTCAAAAATAGATTTATTCATATGTACTTGGATAATTGAGTGAAATGAGTACCCACCAAATTTACAGAAAGATGTTGAAGAGAAGCAATCAGTTGTGGCAAATCCTCCCTCTCGGTATTAAACTAAAATAAGAAGAGTTAGAATGGCATGTGTATAATTATATCTGCTTCTTAGTACTCAGTTATGTTCCTAACTTGGTTTAAGAACTGCTTATTTTTAAACAAAAACAAATTAATTAAGAGAAAAAAATGGGTTATTGTTTAGTTTTTGTGCTTTCAAAGGATAATGAAATAGTTTTTATAACTGAAAAGTTGATTACAAACTGAACTGTATTCTAAATTCTTGATGTAAGGCTAATTTAGGAGTAATTGAATCCTCATTTGCAGAAACCACTAAACTTATTTACAAACTACTCTATAGTATTTCCATTCCTAGAAGGATATTCATACTGTTAAAAATTCAAAATTGGAGTCAATAGAATTTAGGACATCTGACTTTAATATACCAGGTTAAACACTTCAATGTGATTACTACATTTCTGAATGTTAAAATTAACAATGTTGGTATGTCTTCTAGGAAAAGAATAGTCTTCATTTGCTTTTCTAAAACAAATACCATGTTTTGCACAAACATTTCATCATGTTTTTACATTTTGGTAATTCAGTTGCAGAGCAATTGGTTCATCAGCCTAATTTTTCACTACTGGGAGTTGTAATAAAGAGTAAATGAAAAAAAAAACTAATTAAATTGTCTTCTCTAAGCCCTACCTTGTATATATATCATGACATATATGTCAGAGCAAAAGCATTGAACCAGATAATTGCCCCAAATTAGGAGATTGTGCCTCTGCTGACATTTAAGGTTTGAACCTAATGATTTCACTATTTAACTGAACTTTGCTCTACTAATTATGGGCACTTGTAACATTAAATATTTTTAAAATGTCAGTATATTGTCTAGTTAGGGAAAATATTAATATAGTATAATCAGCACTATTTTGATATGCAGACATTCAATAACACAATCCTCAGTTTAAACCCACAAAGCACCAGGTAGGAAACAACAATGTGAACACAAGACCAACTCACTAATTTGCTAATCGTTTATAGATATTAATCAGTTTATATTAGTCATAATGCATATACATGTCTATGTTTTCATTATATTTTTGAACAATCTACACAGAGCAATACTTAATACTACCTCAGGCTGGACAAGTAGAGCTAAGTCTGAGATGGTGTAGGGAGCAGGTAAAATAGTAGCTCAGATTTATTCAGTGCTCAGGAAGCAGGCACTTTTCTAAGCACTTTTCATGCGCTATCTCATTTATCATATCCTCATGACAACTCTAGTAATGTAGGTGTTAATATTGCCATGTATGTATTATATATACACAGTTGGTGGGAATGGAAATTTGCGTAGCCACTATGGAGAACATTATGGAGGTTCCTTAGAAAACTAAAAATACAGCTACCGTATGATCCTGCAATCCCACTCCTGGGCATATATCTAGAGAAAACTATAATTCAAAAGGATACATGCACCGCACTGTTCATTGCAGCACTATTTACAATAGCCAAGACATGAAAACAACCCAGATGTGCACTAACAGATGAATGGATAAAGAAGATGTGCTACATATATATAATGGAATATTACTCAGCCATAAAAATGAATGAAATAATGCCATTTGCAGCAACATGGATGCAACATGGATGGACCTAGAGATGATCATACTAAGTGAAGTAAGCCAGACAAATATCATAGAATATCACTTATATGTGGAATCTAAAAAAATGATACAAATAAACTTATTTACAAAACAGAAATAGACATAGAAAACAAACTCTGGTTACCAAAGGGGATAGCGGTTGCAGGTTGGGGGAGGGATAAATTAGGAGTCCGGGATTAACATATACACACTACTATATATAAAATAGGTAAACAAAGGAGACCTACTGTATAGCACAGGGACCTATATTCAATTATGTTGTAATAACTTATAAAAGAATCTGAAAAGAATGTATATATATATATATATATATATATATATATATATATGTATAACTGAATCACTTTGATGTACACTTGAAACTAACACAACACTGCAAATTAACTATACTTCAATTTTTAAAACTGCTATTATAATGTCCATTTTACAAATGAAGAAACTGAGGCGAAGAGAAGTTAACATCGCAAAGCAGAACTGTTCAAGACACTGCTATACTGCCTCTCTGCGTGTAAAACAGAGATTTTCCAAAGGACTACCCTGAAATCTCTTTAGATTGATTTTTTGAAGAGATTTTTACCAGCTAATATGCAGGGGAATCAATCTCCAGGTGCCTGCTACCAAGACAGTGTTCTTATCAATACAGCTGCTCCGGGCAATGGTACGATTTGAACACCAGTCATCTGGCACGCTGCCTGTGCTGTAGGTTCACTTGTTGGATATGTTACTAAACCAGAAAGAGTTGTATGGAATTTAAGTAGAAAAATATGGTCCTGGAAATTCTCCTCTGCTGGCACAACTACTCTAGGTCTGGTGGAACCATGACTCAAATTTCAAATCTCCTACAAACTAGGTGAAGAAAAGCAACATATATCCTCAGCAGCCCCCTCCACGGCCACAGAGTGGTCTGCACTGAGCGCCAATCTCAAGGGGACTCATCTGGCATCTGAAGCCAGTTGTGGGGACCCCCATACCTCCCTTACTAGGGGTCACTAACTGACCACCTGCACACCAAAGCCCCCTGGTAGATGTGTGTGGTTTGTTTTTGGTTTTGTTTTTCAAATATTTATGAACACTTAGAAATCAAAGGATTTCACAGCAAATCTGGATTTATGGTCTTCTCTTAAAACATATAAAGGTCAGGTTTGGGCAGGCTCTCCCATGACAACACTCAGCCATGAGCTGCTGCCTCCCCTACACTGGGCATTGGATCGCTAGTGGACCACACTCCTCATCACTTGTATTATCTTACATCCAGCCCAATACATATGTTACCTATGGCTCCCCAGTCTAGACACTTGAGCCTGTGATCCTTGATCTAATCCAAGATTTCTTCCAGCTCTGAAATTCTATTTCCCAAAGAGAGAATGGAGGCATCACTGAACCGAGTTCAATGACTTGTTCGAGGTCACCAGGCTAGGACTAGCTAAGAGCATAGCCAATACTAAAACTTAGTTCTTCTGAAGTCCAGGCTTTTGCTTTTTCCAACTCACCTACTGCCTCTTATTTTACACATGAAGTGATATGATTCCAGTATGGTGAAACTGGCAGTATTTTTCTTGCAGCTACAAGGAAAGCTAACTCAGCCTCCTTAAGGAGTAGAAAAATCTGGGTGTTGGATTAGGGTTTGAACAGTACACAAGTGTTTCCATAAATCCTATTTACAGAAAAGATTTCAAGAGCTGAGAATGAATAGGAAAGAATATAAATATAGGGTGGCAGTAAAGAGACGGCCCTGCTATAGTTTGGGCTGCTTCTGTAACACTGTCAGCTCCCTAGGAATTTCCTGTGTAGCCTGGAGTCACCTGCATGCAGATGTGGCTTCAAAGCTCTCTCCACCCCAGGGTGGGATCCTGGCTTCCCATGGTCCTTTAAGAATTTCTCATATGCACATCCTGACTTATGGCAAAAGTCACGATAGGCTTAGAGGTCATCTCAAAGATTAAGAGTAAAACCTTGTCCAAATTTTTATAATGAATTGCTGAGCAAATGAATCCCCCTGAGGGAATCATACACAACAATTTACAAATGACTAGGATATGTAAAATAATCTGGTAATTCTTTTCCCAGAAATCCTATCATTCAAACAGGATTTCACCCTAATTAGTCATTATTCTTATTCAGAAGCACCAGTCAGAAAGCACTGGGAAAGAAACCAAATTTAAACACTTCCCGAAACAAAACTCTTTTTGTCTAAAAACTAACAGATTTATTCCTGTAATAAAAATTCCTACCCTCAAATCATGCACATAATATTACACCCATATTAATTCAAATTAAACTGGTGTGTACATGCACTTCTACAGCTTTTAACAAATAGAACACTAGATTTTAATTTCTGTAGAGACCAGGTAAGTGAAAATAAAAATCTTTATGGTTATTATTGAATTAATATTTTTCTAAATGCAGAACAAGAACCTAGATTTTTATTGCCTAAATGATTAATTACTAAATCAGTTTTGACATCTGCAACACAAAGCTCTCAAATATTCCGGGGCTCTGTAGAGAGAACGGCTCCAGCAAGCTGTACACTGTTGCTTTGACTGCTTGCTCTGGTTGGGGTGGGAGCAAAATGATGTTTACCCTCACATTTTATAAATCATCTGGGTCTGCTCAGAGGAAAGGCACTGGAATATTATTATTATTATTATTATTAATTTGTAACCTAAATTTTCTGAAAACTAGCTTCTTTCTCTATTGTAAATCCTTTGTCACAAGCATGTTCTGTCGTTTAAATCTTTAAAATGTTCTCAACTGAAACAAAGTGAGAAAGTTGGTTTTTTTTTTTTTCCCCAAATGATATCTCACTGAAGAAAAATGTGGAGGGAAATAAGTCTTCCAGTTGACATTTGGTCATGTACCTCAAACATCTGTTTCTCATAAGCTAAAGTTGCATATTTCACCTATCCTGATGCCATTAAGTTATTATGTAGGAAAA
This sequence comes from Balaenoptera physalus, assembly GCF_965194825.1. NCBI lineage: Eukaryota > Metazoa > Chordata > Mammalia > Artiodactyla > Balaenopteridae > Balaenoptera > Balaenoptera physalus. The sequence continues at coordinate 29,485,910 of NC_138891.1, forward strand.
ATACAGACTTTTAAATAAAACAAAATTGCATCAATAAGCCTAGTGGTTACAGCCACAGACTTTGGAATTAGACAGACATGGGTTCAAATCCGAGTACCCCTCCCAACACCACCACTAAGTTATCAATTTCTGTAAACCTCAGATTTCTCATCTCTAAAAAAAAGAGAATAATATTTACGTGTGGAGTTAGGTGCATAAATAGAGCTAATGGTATAAAGTGTTCAGCATGTTACCCAGCACAGAAAGCCACACAGTTGATGAGGCTCTACTGTTCCCACACAACGGTCACACTACACAGAGTGTAGGCAGGGCTGTTACTAACCAAATCCTCATCCCGTACAGCTTGGGAAGGGAGTGAACAGAGGTAGATCTGGAGGAGTCACGCCCTTGTTTGTTATGTTATGTGTTACCCTCCTAACAATTGACTTACTAATAACACAGTTGAAAATGATTGGAAGCAGGAAACATGCAGAATTGAACACTCCCTTGCCAAAAAATGGGGTGGCCAAAGTGAAAGGATAGGAGGAAAGCAATGGAGAGGTCAATGGAAAGGGAAAAGGAGGAAAAAGCACAAAGAGGAGGAAGCAGGAAGCATCCTTTCAGTTCATGCTGTCTGGCCACTCTCCCCAGCTGAGTGAAGACACAGCTCACAGAAGCCACATGTTGGTCATGAGGCAGAAGAGTTACCGTCAGCAACACGGTGGAGAGAGGGTGAAGGAAGACTGAAATAAAACTGTATGCGTGGGACTTCCCTGGTGGCGTGGTGGTTAAGACTCCGCGCTCCCAATGCGGGGGGCCCGGTGTTCGATCCCTGGTCAGGGAATTAGATCCCATATGCATGCCACAACTAAGAGTTCGCATGCCACAACTAAGGAGCCCGCGTGCCGCAATGAAGGAGGCTGCCTGCTGTAACTAAGGCCTGGTACAACCAAATAAATAAATAAATATTTTTTTTAAACTGTGTGTCTGTACACACACATATACTACTTGATTCTGTAAAAGTGTATGGATATATATCTACATGGATTTTAAAGAATATATAGATATAGATGTCTATGGTGATATGATCCAGATCTACATATCTCTATATTGATAAATAATAGATGGATAGATAGATAGATAGATATGGATATATATCTGGATATCTATCTATGTAAATAGATATAGATGTAGGTATATTTCTGGATCATATATAGAGATCTAGATATCTATAGATCTGGATATTAAAGAATAGATATAGATATACAGATATATATGATATATATTAAGATCTACATATTCCATATATAATGATCCAGATATGCTTTAAGATCTAGAGCTATAGATACAAAGAAATAGAGTTAGGTTATTCTTTAAAAATGGCATGTGTCTGCTTTTTAAATTTCTGTACATACAGTAGCCAGTACTACTACTTACACATCTAAAGACTGAAATTCTACCTCTACGGTAATGAAGAGCCCACCATACTGATTATTAATAGGCCAATTCTAATCTCACAAGAACGCCCTACTGGAAGCAAAGAATTCTTACAGATAAGGCAATCTTATTCCAGATATACAACCCAGTATTAATAAAACTTTCATTTTTATTGTGCTATAAATGTTTTTCTTTACAACAGTTGGTCTATTTTTAAGGATGAATTGTTTACTCACACCTAAAAATATGTATAAGCATATATGTATATACACACATATGCATATATATAACCATACATAACTAAAAACATAACATATATATAGAATTAGTGTCAAGCATTCTCTAAAAAGGCTTTTGATTTCAGAGCCTAGTTGTGGAATTTTTTTCAGCTTGAAGGTTTTTTCCTATATTATGATAAATTATATTTAAATTATGTGTTTATTGAATAATAATGTATTCAGAGATTATTATATCTACAACAGGAATGTGACCCAGTCTATTTAACCTTTACACTACTCTAAAACTGGCTTTATTTTTCATACTAGTTTATTCATATTACTTTCTATCATCAATTTTTATTTCTTTATTTTATTATTCATATCAATATTAATTAAAACATTTCTGGATGTTTACCAAACACCACTGTGGTAAGTTCTTTACATGTGTTATCTTATTTTAATTATTACACAATCCCTATGAAGTGAGATCTATTGTTATACCCATTTTACAGGAGAAAACTGGGAGCAAGTAAGTAGCTTGCCGCTTCTCACACAGCAAGTGAGAATAGAGCCTGGTTTGGACAACGCTGACCAACATCAGAGCCTGGGAAGCACCATTCTGACTACAGTCAGTTCACAATGTTTCAGATAAACAAGTCTCCTCTATTTGTCATTACTTGATAAATGTTTCCTATTGTTATATTAAATGATAAAATAATTTAAAAGAAAAATTAAATTTAAGACAGGCACCCCGAAAGTGTTACAATTATCTATGTTATGTATTTGTACCTAAAACATTTGTATCCTCTCTCACCATTTTGTTCCAGTTTCAGGTGAAAGCAACAAAATGGCTGCTTGATTCACATATGGTCTTATAACCATTGATGATTCCCCGAAACGTTAAGTCAGTGACAGTCTTGCTTTTCACAGTATCTAAAAGTTAAATTAAATGGGGAAATATTTGCCTTTATAAATTATGACCAGCAAAGACTTCCTAAATTTATATTTCAAAGCACCTTATAGAAATAAGAGAGGAAGAAATTGTCTACATGAGTCAGCATCGTACAGGAAAGAAAAAGCACTGCTCAACTTGTGAGTGACCAGCAGTTAATGTAGTGTGCCTTGATTAGTGGTCAATTCTAAGCATTTTCTGTAAAAACACTGCTTGAAGGTTTACGTATACAATGAAGCATGTTAAACAGCTTTCGTATCTGAAAGAGACATTTTTCCTGAAATAGTTTTCCTGGAATATTCCTAAAAACAATAGTTTCTAAAGCAGTGTATTCATCACTCATGAATGTTATATTATATCCATAAAATTTGGTTTTTGAAATAGACTCTAAAGATGACAGCATGCTTAATTTTATATATTAGGTAATTTTATTACAATAGATTATTTCTTTCTTAGAGATGTTAAAATATCATACAAATTTTGTTATATTTAAGAGGTAAAGTAATTGTAAAATTCCAAATTTCTAATGAATTTGTAGGAGATAATTGACTTCATTAAATTAAAAAAAAAGTTTCAAATAAACAAATCTCCTTTAAAAGTTTAGTAAATTTAACCTATATTGTTTCCCTGCATATAACAAAGTAGCTTCACTTTGTCTAAGAAAATAATTGCTTTCTCTGTTTCTTTCTCATGAATATCTGCATGTTAATATATGAAGAAGATATATACCTGATGGTTTTTATTATGACCAATATATTATTTATCTGTGAAATTTTTATGGATAATAGGAAACAAGGAAAGTTATAAAGACTGAGGAACACTATCTGATTAATATTATTTTTTACAACATAAAGGTTTTGGATGTACGATCATTTTACATACCCAAGCAAGATAAGATAAAGTATTTGGGGAAGGAACAAAGCATTTTAGTGTTGGTCAAATGCCTCAAAATATATTTTACACATGTATTTATGATTTTATAATAATTTCAATCTTTATTAACTATAATCCTATAAAACTCATCATGTGCCTTTATGTGTCTTTATTATAGGTCCTACCACCTTGATCTTCCCCCTGACGAAATTCTATGCTCCCATCTGTGCCCCCCTCACTTGCCATCGCTTGCTGAAGTGAGTGAGACCCTCTCTGCAATTCCAGAGTACTTTGCTCCACCTCTCTGATACGATCTCCTTATTTTGCTTCATCTCTGCTTATGCACATGTCAGTTTCCCCTCTCCTTAAGGAGACGATCCTCATTGGCTTTTGGGTACCACCATCTTTAGCACTGCACCTACTACAAACATTTATTGAATGAACTGACATGGAGTATAATAATTTTCTAAAAGACAGCCTTGATTTAAATCAAGGAACTGTTATCAGGCCCACAAACTGATACTTGTGGTGGAGGGCAAGGAGGATTTGGAGAAAGTCTCATTATTAAAAAACAGCTTTTTTGATTTTTAGGATTTAGATGGATATTTCCATCATTAAGCTTTTAAAGACTCTCTAAACAAAAGCAAACAGTTAAGCAATGTGTCGAATTCATTCCAGATATCAAGTTTAAAAACAAGCTATTCCTGGGCTTCCCTGGTGGCGCGGTGGTTAAGAATCTGCCTGCCAATGCAGGGGATACGGGTTCCATCCCTGGCCTGGGAAGATCCCACATGCCGCAGAGCAACTAAGTCCATGCGCCACAACTACTGAGCCCGCGTGCCGCAACTACTGAAGCCTGCACACCTAGAGCCTGTGCTCTGCAACAAGGGAAGCCACGACAATGAGAAGCCCGCACACCACAACGAAGAGTAGCCCCCGCTCGCCACAACTAGAGAAACCCCGCAGGCAACAATGAAGACCCAATACAGCCAAAAATAAAAACAAATAAATAAATAAATTTATAACAACAAAAACCAAACTATTCCTGAAGTTCACTGAATGGCGAATAGAGGCTTTATCCAGTTTTATGAGCTCCAAAAGCAGAGAATAAACGTGTTTTTTCAAAGTGTATTATTCTCTATAGTGCACATTATGAAAGCAAGTTAACTAGACATTTTCAAAAGGTAGTATAGATCATGCAAGTGCGAAACCAAAGGAGAAAGTTAACATTTTTTACATATTCTTCTGAGTTCTTCACTCTGGTTTTGCAAGCCATGATCTGGAAAGTTTGCCCACTTGTGTTTACTTTTCTATATCTAAGGAGTATAGCCAGTGAGTTTTTTGGCTGGCATTCATTGAGTGGTTGCTGTATGTCAGGCACCATTCTGACTTAATCCTCACAGCAACCTCATGTGGTAAATACTCTCTTCTCTACAAACAGGAAACTGAGACATTAAGAAGTGAAGTCACTCCTTAAACTCACGTGGGTGGTTCTGGGGCAAGAGAGGATTCCACCCAAGTCTGTCTGGTACTACATTATGGTGCCTCCCACTGTGAACGCATCATTTCTAGAGATTATGAAAAATAACCGGTTGCCTAAATAAACATATTCTACTCATTTAACATGGGTATGTCCATTTCTTCCACAATAATTTTCAAAGGTATGGGCTGATTCTGACTAAATTTGGCAAAAGAAATACATATTGAGTTCCCTTTGCTACTTAGTTTACTATCTTAAGGTGAAATATTCAAGAAGAGAGACTGGACAGAGGAAGCTTCTGAAGAGGAACATAGCAGTAAGAACCTGAGTCCCTGGAAAGAAGTCAGTTAAAGGCCAAATTTAGGATAAGAGGAAACTCAGTGAGGTGTTGCCAGCTCAGACCAACAGCAAGGTTGCTGAGTTGTTGTGCAAGCTGCCCATGTGAGGAAGTCTGAGGGTCACACTGCACAAGTTACAAGGATTAACAATTGTCCAAATTATCACTTAAGCCTAGAAGTAGATCAAATGACCTTTTCGTAAATATAGAGCCTCCAGAATCTATTTAAGGGAAATTTAGTTTTGACCAGTCAAGTGTAAAAAACAATTTTTCTCCACTTATGAAGGAAAAAACAAAGGCTAGAATCAATATTTAGTGATACTACAAATTAACATTCAATATGTCCAATAAAATTGTAAGTCTTTTATCAGTGTTTTCTTTGTTGATTGGAACTTTTTAAAAGTCATTTATTTCATTAATTACTATTACTTTTGTATGTAATCTTTCTCAAAGCATTCATAAAACTACTAATATCTAAAATTTTAATTCAGTTGTTCTGATGCTATGTAATTATCATGCATTAGATGTACAAATATAAATATGAATATGCCTATCGTGTCAGATTTCTTAATATTTCTGTTGGTTAATTATTTCTTTAAATGAGAGATCCTGTATGAGTAAGGAAAATTTATTATAAAATACAAATGAAAATAAATTATTCAACCAATACTTCTATAGACTAGTCACATTAGGCAAAGTATAAAACCTTGTGTAAGTGAGAAAATTATCTTACTAATATTACAAAAAAGGAATCATCTACCACGTACTTGAAGATTATTGAAACAAATTAAGGGACATATAATCAAGGAAACATTAGAGTAAAATTCAAGAATATTTTTGACTAGGACTTAGGGCTGTCAATCAAATTCATGGTCCAACTGTGTGTGTTTCTCACGTTTATTGTCCAAAAGATAATAAAGTAACAATTACTGCCTTCACTATGTCAAGGCAGACATGAGTAATTTCTGTAGGCTTTCCCAGTTGTAAATATTACAGGGTTTGCACCATACCCAAGTGGATATCTTCATACTTGAATGGACCAGAGAATACACTTTTTTTCCCAAATGTATTTTCTGTATTAGAGATAATGATACTATGCAAATTAGCAAGGCTTAATGTTCCTACCAATATCTGATGATTTGAAATCAGCCCCTGGTTAACAGATGGCCTCATCATTCTGGAACATAATTGATATCCTCTTTGAAAATCTCAACAGAAAGGCCAATGGACATATATTCCACCTGGTCCCTTAAGGAACTGTCATTTCTAAATAGGAAACTTTCCCAAACAACAGAATTTATGAACAAGTTCCTAAATTTCATATCCACCAAAATCAAATGTGTCCCTTCCAAATTTCCCCCAGTGTTCTAATTTTGTATACTTTTCAATTATATTTTAAAATTTTGTATTTGGGTTGCTTGTTGAATATTTTTTTAAGATTTCTGAAAGACACATTTATCATACTAACTCACCAGAGGTGAATTTCTTGACAAAAGTCCATGAACTTATTGAGATTCACAGGGGGAAAAAAACAACTATGTAATCAAACCGGGTGTACATCCAGAGAGAGTTCAGACAAAACAAACGGAGCCTGGCGTGCATGAAAAAGTCAAACCGCAAGAATGGACATGGCTGTAAGAGCATTTGCGGGGCGATTGTATGATATGCACAACTGTTCACTGGGACCACAATTTCACATTCAGTGGCTGGATACTAAACAGAAACAGCTTGTGTTTGCCATTGACGTGAACTGTCAAAACCAGCCTTGCACCAGCACAGATATCATCCCAAAAGTTCATTCTAATCACCAAGCATCAGCCAGACTTCCTGAAATAAAGTAAGCCCATCCCTGGGATCTTGGGAAAGAATGAGCCTTACAGAGAAAGAGTGTCTGAGACCAGGTGTGATGGATGAGCTCTCTCATTTACACAATGAGATTCCAATCCAGGCTGAAATAACTAATGTAATGAAAGGGAAAAGACTAGTAAAGATTAATGAGTTTTAAGAACTGTACCCCCTGTTCTGAAATGAATGTGGTAGCAACTAGTTACCACTTCCAAAGAGTAGTCTTTTTTTTTCAGTTTTTAATCTCTGAAATTTCTAATTCTTTTGAAGTTTCAACTGTGATATTTTAAATTCAGTAATCGAGATTTTGTTAGAGGAAATCGAGCATAGGGAAAAGACATACAATAATGAGAGAAAAAAGTATACCTCTCCTACCAGGAAAGAGTCCCACCTCCATACCTTGGGCCACAAACACCACTATACATATAACTTAGCTAGGATCATTGAGGTACAGATAATAAATTCTCAGACATTTAGCAGTTTATTGAAGAGAAATACTCACAACATGAGCTACATAAACTCATTCTCTAAATGAGAATATTTTAAAGGATATTGACTACAGATGTTTCAAAGTAGAATTTAAGGTCTCACTGGGTGTCTCCAACTGGTGATCACTCTGTGGTAAGCTTAACTCTTTTAGTGAGGTCGTTCAAATTCCTGTTTTCCCTTCTCAACTTTTCACCCAGCAAGCAGTCATTGTTACATTTCAACACTTCTTTACATCAAGCACCTAATATAAAATGGGAACAGCTGCAATTTCACTGCCCAGCCCTTTCTTCCGCCCTTACAACATTTGTTCTGTTAATGTAGGTTAATTCTGCAAATAACACTTCTGTAAATTGTTCTTGCAAACTGCTACATCATTTATGTAAGGACTTCTGTGAACTTTGAAAAATTAATGCCTTTAATTTTGGTTGATGGCAACATCAGCAGAGCTCTGTAAATTGCACTTTAATGAGATTTTGCTACAGGGGATAATCTGCTACTGACAGAGGAACATCTTGAAAACATCTGTAGACCTATAATTTCTCTATGACGATTAGAGCCCACCACAAGACTCCAAATACAAACCCAAAATAAAGGGGGGAAATGTAAAGTTCTAAATGAGACTACAACCTGTTCTTTAAAAGCAAAAGGCCCAGTATGAAAAGTTTCAGGCACTAAAAATAAATCAATTTTTTGAACTAATTAACATTTAGCTTTATTTAATTAAGAAAGACTATTACTGTCTCCACTGCTGTGCATCTGTATATAATGAAGCAAGCAGCAGTAGGTATAAGATACCACTGAGGGATATGCCCAAGTAACTCAGCGCTATAGGTGCAAAAGAACGTCTATTATTGTTAACTAACTGACATCAGAGTCTTACTTTAATGTTGTCATAAATAAAAGGAAGATTTCCACAGATGCCTTCACATATGGTTTCTTATTTATCTCTGATGGAGACTGGGAGTTCGATTAGATGCCAAAATTAAATGATTTAAATAGACAGCTGCATAATGGAAACTACTAAATAACACCTTTTAAACAGTTTCTATTTATAGCAGCTCTAAATCACAGAAGGATGACAGATTTTATTTTGCTTACGCTAACACTGCTTGTTTCTCTAATGCATTACTTCTAAAGCCCCATGGTTACCTTACCCTAATGTTCACTCTAGATCATGTTCCTGAACATGCCATGTTTAGAATGGCAACTTTGGAAATCACGTCTCATTCTCCACCGTCAAATCTACTTGAAAAGCAATCTGCTTTAAAAGTATACCATATTCATTACTTTGCACGGATTGAAATAAACAGAAGGTAACATAAGATATTATGCCATATTCTTCACCTTCTATGCCATGAAATTAATAGCTATTTGTTAGAATCCTAACACAGAGACCATAATTTCATGCCTCTAAGGCTTACATCTTTATCATTTTTCATTGGAAAGAAATTAAGTAAAAACTGCAGAATTAAATGAGTACATAATGAGACACAAAGAAACTGCTATTTCTGGAAAACTTAAATATATCAACAGGTTTCCTCCATGTTTTAGTTAGTCCTTTGAAGGCTAAATTGTGTGTGTGTTCTAAAACAAGTGAGAAATAAGAACAATTTAACAGATTCTCAAAACTAAATCTGAACAGCCTCATGGTGTATTAAATGAGGGAAGCTTATTATTACTCATTAGTAGAAACTTTTAAAAAATTTTAAGTGTGCCTGGATACTATCAAGTACCCCCATGTTTTCTATGATTCCTCCACTCCCAGCAATAATGAGCCCAGGCTAAGTCAGTTTCTATTCTTATGCAGTACATAAAATTGCAGCTGGAAGGGAGCAGCAATAGGATACAGTGAGGTGGAGGTCTCCAAAGGGGAAAAAGGATATATAAGGGAATGAGTAGCAGGGATGTTTACTTATAACATCCGAACAACCCAGAAGAGTAATGCTACATGCATGGGGCATTAAGCGTAAACATCTATCTCCTGTCTCTGACCTTCCCATGATTGGAAGTGGTAGGTGTGACTGTAGGGTTCCCCTATGTCCTTGGGTCAGTCACTGGGACTCACTTATAGCTCAGCTTGGGGTCATCATCATGTTTTTCTCTCTCTTCCACCCCTCTGAGATTAGTGGTCTTGTACCTGAACCCATTCATCAAAGGCCCATCCCCACCTCCACTCATAAGTATACCAAAGGAGTCCCCTGTGCACAGCTAAACAGTTCACTCTGCAAGTGCAAATAAATACATGTTTGGTATTGTGATTATCCCTTACAAGTAGTACATCACCAGTTCCAGAATAAAGATATTTGGAGGAATAATTCAGATAATTAAGATCATCAGGGTACAGAATACACCTCTCAGACATTTCTAGGTGCTTTTTAACACAAAGAAAAAACCTACAATCATGAAGTTGATTATTACTTTTTCTTCTCAGGATTAGACTTTGTCAAAATGTGACATCTGAATATAAAGAGCGACATCTTTTGCTTTCAATAATGAATGTTGGGCTTCCCTGGTGGCGCAGTGGTTGAGAATCTGCCTGCCAATGCAGGGGACACGGGTTCGAGCCCTGTTCTGGGAAGATCCCACATGCCGCGGAGCAACTAGGCCCGTGAGCCACAACTACTGAGCCTGCGCGTCTGGAGCCTGTGCTCTGCAACAAGAGAGGCCGCGATAGTGAGAGGCCCGCGCACCGCGATGAAGAGTGGCCCCCACTTGCCACAACTGGAGAAAGCCCTTGCACAGAAACAAAGACCCAACACAGCCAAAAATAAATAAATAAATAAATAAATAAAATAAATAAACAAAAGTTCTTTGCTCAACAACAAAAAAAAAAGAAAAATGAATGTTACTGCAGTATGGTCATTATTTACTAGAAAGAAGCTGTTATCTTTCAAAACTCATCCTGGAAAAACAAGTGTTGTCAACTGTTTGCTACATACTATAGATCCAGGCTGATTCACAAACTTTGCTATCTTTTTCTCCCATACATACAGATTTAACCTCTTATATGAATTTACAAAACTAATCCTTCCTTTAGGCATGAAGCATTTAAGTTCTATCAATCCACATGACCCAGCTTCCTGTATTAATGAAGTAAACTTTGGAGTCCAACAAACTTTTGTTGGAATATCATTTCAGTCACCTCTGAGACCTGGGACTTCTGAAAACTATCTCTTTAAGCCTTGGTTTCCTCATCCACAAAATAAGGGTAAAAATATCTATGCTGCTGGGCTGTTGTGAGGATTAATTATGATTATGTATGTAAAGCAGAGAATCACATATGTAAGAGTGACAGTAAATATTAGTTTCTTATATTAGTCCTCTTTTCTTCTCTCATCTTTTCTCCTTTCTTGGTCAGTTGTTATTAGTTGCTGCTAGCGCCATACTTCCCCCTACCTAAAATGTTTCAATCAAGTGGCCATGTCTTTTCACAAATAGTTTTCAGGACCATGGAGAGATCTCATGTGCCCTTCCACACGAAATATATACGTTCTGCTCTCCCAGGGGGTAGTTTGCTGATTCATTCAGTAAATATGTCCTGAGGTTCTATATAGGCATTATGTTAAGTTCTGGAGAAACAACATTAAACAAAACAGACAAGTTCCCAAAACTGTGATGCTATAATTCAATAGACAGTAGACATTAAACAAATAATTGAACTCTCTCACTAACCCTGCTCCCCAACCAAAAAAATAACAAATACTAACTGGATAGGTATGATAAACAAAAAGTTCAAAGTTCTAAGAAAGGAATCCTTACAAAACCTTGGGGAATTGGGATGGCGGGTTATCAGGTATAACTTTCTCGAGAGGTGACATTTTTGCTGAGATCTCAGGGATGAATAAGAGATAACCAAACAAAAAAAGGATGACTGAAGAGCACTCCTGAAGCAAAATCACTTGAAGAACTTAAGAAAGACAAGTGCTGCTATTGTGAAGTGATGAAGGGGTAGCACAATGGGAGGTGAGGAGAGTAAGGGCCTTGCAGGTCATGCTAAGAATACAGCAGAAATATGGAAGACTTGTAAATCTGGCCTATCAATTTTTTTTGAAACTCCTACTTTCCGGGTTTTTTTTTCTGTACATGAATTATAACATTTTAAAGTCAGGATTTTATATTTTTGATATCTCTAAAAATAGTAAGATCTGGCCACACAGGCCTGCATTGCCACATGAAGACAGTAGATAACCTCTTTACCTGGTAGACAAGGCATGAGCTCTCCGTGTGCCGCTGTCTCCATCACTCAAATTCACTCATATGCATTTTCTGTTCACCCCCTGCAGTCCTGTAAGTTTGAAAGCCCAGATATTGGTTTCTACCTTATCCTTCAGATCCAGCCCTGATTTTGTGTCTAATTATGAGGAGTGAATCATTGCTCTGCTTCTCGTGGTTACATCTTTTTTTCAACATTTATTTATTTACTTATTTATTTGGCTGTGCCAGGTCTTAGTTGCGGCACGCGGGATCTTCGTTGCCGCCTATGGGATCTTTAGTTGCTGCATGCGAACTCTTAGTTGCAGCATGCGGGATCTGTTTCCCTGACCAGGGATCGAACCCAGGCCCCCTGCATTGGGAGCATGGAGTCTTAGCCACTGGACCACCAGGGAAGTCCCTTGTGGTTACATCTTGATATCCAGCCCTTCTGGAATATTTTCCAAAGTAAGTGTCATCCTTTCACACTTCTAGCACAGGGATCTCCAAGCAAGGCCAGCTTCCCACGTTGCTATTCTCCACCCTCCTATTGGGAGGTCCCAGCTATGTTTATTTGTTCTACTAGATGTTTCCTTTGGCCATACTCTCCAGATACTCATTTGCTTCCCAGTGGATTTATAGTTCAGTAGTGGTTTGGTAGTATACTTACCCAGCCAACAGGTATAATCACAAACTTCAGTTTCTTCCCATCTGTTTTTTTTTTTTTTCATCTTTCATCCATTAGGCATTGAAAAGTCACTTCTCAAATTATAGCAAATAGATTGATTTCAAGAAACCCTCTTTTTAAAGAATAACCAAAGACATATAGAGAGGATGAGTTTGTGATAAATACTCAATTATTTGGAACTCAACTATCCAGTTCCCTCAATTAATCACATTTTTCGCAGCACTTTACTTCTAAGAAAAAGAAGCAAATAAAAGATATAAAGTTTCAAACACAAAGGTATATATTTGCAGAGGCAATCATGCAGTTTAGTACAATCTCCTTCACCTTTTCCATCCTCTTCTGAACTGATTTTCAATGAGAATAAATCTTCAGAATGGAGACGACAGGAGGCACTACAAGATCCCAGGTCATCAGAGAAATGCACAATTATATTCAATGCATTTCTCACATACGAAGAAAGGAAAGCGCCTGGCCTAGTGCCTTGTGCATAGTAATGGCCTAATTTTTGATGAATAGAATCAAATGCTGACTAGTATATTTTACAGGGTCGTAACATTAAAGTGAACCATAAAATCCACTTACCAAGGATATTCGAACATTTCTAGAGAAGTAGAGATTTTATTAACACTGAATAGTTCCTATTAAAGCTATTAATAAGCAAGTAGATGTCACATAAATAGCATAATTTCTAGGTATTTGTTGAAGAAAAATTATCCAAAAGATTTCCCTTCGAGACTGGTTGAAATCACTTCCTGTTCTGGCAGCCTGCGCCATCTCCCTTGCTGTACTTGTTACCATCCTACTCACAGCTTTTTTCCTATTTGCCAATGTTAATGGCCCTTTTCGTAACAGCATCCTAAGAGAGGCCCAAACCCCATCAGCTTTGTGTCCCCTGGCCATTGTGGTTCCAATTTGTATCACTGTCGTCTTTATCAATTTTCCCAGCAAACCTGAGGTAACCGTGCATTTCGGGATTCTGCTAACATTTGTCTTTTGCTACAAAGAGCTTTAGGGGAAAAAATTATTCCAAATGGCATAACGGATGTTTTAGTCACTAAATTTCTTGGGAGTTTAAATTAAAATAAAAACGATATGCTTTGTACATGGATTTTCTTGTACTTAAGCCTTTAATGCCAGCTACATAACAAAGGGGGCCATTAATGTAAAATTCAGCCTAAAGTCAATTGTATTACAAGCACTCTTAATGCTTGTACATTCTTAATGTAACAAGAAGTCTGAAAGGCACTTAACTGGATACAGCTGTATGCAAATTTGCTTTAAACTACAGAAGGTTAGAAACAGACATTATTTTAATCTTGAAAAATAAACCACTGAGTCTCCAGCATTTGGGTCTGTTAAACTCATCTGCTAATGATTCCCCCATTAAAGCGTAATAAAGTGTTTGAAAGTTGATCCAGTCTTTTGCACATGGTAAACAAAGAGACTGGAACTACAGCAGGCTCTGCCAAAAACCAGCAAGAGGATTATTGAATATATACATCCTCATGCAGCTGTCATTCACCCTGCTGTATTATATGTTTTGAGATAATTAAACAAAAAAAATACGTGACATTTATCTAAAACTCACAAATTTGCCTTTTGGGAATGCAGCACAATCCGTAGTCTGATTCAGAAAGCTATTATTCAATAGACAGTGAATCAGGATTTTAAAGATGAGAAAATAAAATAGTCACAAATAAAATGTTGGTGGAGGTACTAAAGATTTGTCTCCTTGATTATAAGTGTGGTCCCATAAGGAAGCACACAAAATATCATTTCCAGGAATACTACATTATCCTATCCATAGTTTTCAAGTAGAAAGCTAAGGTACACCTATATGTATCTATAAACAAATTGTTTATTAAATCATGAGTTACGTAGATGGTTTCCTAAGATAAACTGAATAAAAATCTCATTACGAAATAGGAAGTAAGAAATGATCTCATGGAACGAATGGATCATTCTTGGTTGAGTGTGTTTACTATTTTTAAGCAAAATAACTAATATCTTGAATATTTTTTAAATGCTGCCAAGTTAAAGTTCATAATACCCTTAGTTTCTTTTTTTTATAACCCTAATATATTTTGGAATATAAATTTCCAAGTAAATATACTTCAAAATTAAATATTGCTGTTACAATGCCCACTGTAATTGTAACCATTTTATTAACTTGAAAACCCAAAGAGATTTTTAAATAATTATTTTATTGATCTTATCTGGCTTGTTTTGTTGATTAATCCAAATAAAAGTTATGTTATTTATCATTCATGGCCACATCCCCAAAAAAGAGCAAGAATGAAAGAAAAAGAAAGATAGATGGAATGGCAGAGTAGGAAGGGGAAGGCAAAGGAAAAGAGAAAGCAAGGGAAAAAAACATTCATTTATTCAACAATATTTAATTATAGTGTACTATGTGTCAGGCATATATAAATGCAAGGGATGCATGAAAATAGACAAGAATCCTATCCTCATGGAGCTTTTCATCTAATTAGGAAGCCAGATATTAATGAAGTAATGATACAAAGATACAAAAATTACAATTGTGGTATATGGTAAAGAGTTTTCTATAAAAATCTAAAACAGGAGGTTAGGTAAGGTGTCCTGAAGAAGTAAAAGTAGAACTAAGAATTAAAGATTAGATGGGAGCAGACAAGGAGGAGAAGGTTAAGCAGTGGTCCCTACGAAAGAACATGTTCAAAGGCCCTGTGGCTGCTTTGGAGATGGTAAGATAAAGGAACTGAAACAATGGTTATGTGTCATGGAATCATGTTGCCAAAGGAGACTAGAGATGTAGGTCAAAACTAGGTCACACAAGGTCTTCTAGGTCTTGCTCAAGGTCTTGGTCTTTATCTATTGGGATAAATTTGATTAACTGGAATCACTGAAGACTAATTTTAAGTAAGAATTTGATATCACCATATATGCATTTCAGAAGGATATATCTAGCTGTAGTGAAGAGAATAACATGAAAGAAAACAAATGTGAATATAAAAAGATCAGTTAGGAAATGTTGGGGGGGTGAAAGGGAATGATGCCTTGGAATAGTATGCTAGAGGTAACAGGAGAAGAAGTAGATGTACTGGAGAAACATATCAGAAGTAACACTGATAAGAATTAATGACAAGGGCTTCCCTGGTGGCTCAGTGGTTGAGAATCTGCCTGCCAATGCAGGGGACATGGGTTCAAGCCCTGGTCTGGGAAGATCCCACATGCCGCGGAGCAACTAGGCCTGTGAGCCACAGCTACTGAGCCTGCGTGTCTGGAGCCTGTGCTCTGCAACAAGAGAGGCCGCAATAGTGAGAGGCCCGCGCACCGCAATGAAGAGTGGCCCCCGCTTGCCACAACTAGAGAAAGCCCTCGTACAGAAATGAAGACCCAACACAGCCAAAAAAATAAATAAATAAAATAATAAAAATAAGTGAATTAAAAAAAAAACAAAACTTAAGCAACTCTAATCAGAACACCACAAATAAAGAAATATGTCTTAACTTTAAAAAAAAAAAAAAAGAATTAATGACAAATTGCATATATGGGTTATGTTTCTGACAGGTATAATTAGATAAACGGTGATACCATTCATTAAGAATGAGAAAACCAGGAGTGGAGCAGGGAAGAAAAGAATGAGTTCTATTTTGAATATGTTGAATTTGAGATGCTTTTCACTATATCCTATAATAAATTTAGAAGTATTAAGTTGTACATTGTGAAATTTTATAATATTAGTAATTTGTTCTAATTAGTAATAAGTTCTTTAAAAAAAATACAAATCATAAGTGATATGGAATATATACAGCATCATGATATTTCCAACTAGAATCCTATATACAGTCTAACTAATGATCAAGCCTGAGAATAGAATAAAAGCATTTTCACACATACAAATTCCCAAATATATTTATTCCTTTGGACATTTTCTCAAGAAGATAATGGAGAATACGTTCTACTAAAATGGGGGTATAAATCAAGATGGAGGTAAATAAAGATTCAAAAACAGAAGACCTAAACACAGAGCTTTTGTACAGCATCAGATGACTTGGCTGGAGGTACAAAGAAATTAAACAAATAGAAGAGTAAAACAATTATTCACTCCAGGAAAAATGTTATATAATTTTAAAGTGTAATCATAGGGTACCACTTGGTTTAAGAGTGAACAATACTTACGTAGTGAAAATAATACGGGAAACATGAAATTTTGATAAATTGAAGGATGAGTATTAAGACAGTCCATCTGGCCAGATGAACAAGGACACATCTTTCTGAAACTATGTGGCTGCCAGAGCAATGCCTGACACACATACACCTTCCTCTGTGTGATAAACGCTGCCTGGCATGTTGAGAAACCATGACCCTTAACCTTCCTTCCCTAGGAGTCAGGAATCTCCCCTCTCCTCTCTACTACATCTTGGGTGGTGGGTCATTTCATTAAAGCTTGCTTTATCTGCATTCTATGAGAATGTCTCTACCTCGTGTAAAAGTACACTCCCTTACCTCCCTCTAGCTTGACTTCTGACCTTTGATTGCAGCACACAATTTTTAAAAATTTTGTTATTAAACAGAATAATGCAAAACCTAATTCACGGGCTTCCCTGGTAGCTCAGTGGTTAAGAATCTGCCTGCCAATGCAGGGGACATGGGTTCAAGCCCTGGTCCGGGAAGATCCCACATGCCATGCAGCAACTAAGCCCGTGTGCCACAACTACTGAGCCTGTGCTCTAGAGCCCACGAGCCACAACTACTGAGCCCAGGAACCACAACTACTGAAGCCTGCGTGCCTAGAGCCCGTGCTCCGCAACAAGAGAAGCCACCGCAATAAGAAGCCCACGCACCACAATGAAGACCCACTCGCTGCAACTAAAAGCCTGTGCACAGCAACGAAGACACAACACAGTCAAAAATAAATAAAATAAATAAATTAAAAAAAAACCAAAAAAACCTAATTCACCCTTTGCTGACTCTACAGGACTTAAGGTTTGTTGCTCAACACAGCTGGAAGGGGCAGAAGTGGACCAACTTTTACAGAAGCAAGTGGTGCCATGTGAGGGAAAAGCAAAGATTTTAAAGGACCAAGAAGAGGAGGAACTTGAGGAAACAGATCTGACGGAGAATGTGAAAGATGCACCCCAAGAGACTAGAATTAAGGATCCTGTGAGCAGACACAAAATCCTAACACCCTCTAACTGTGCCTGGATTGGATAATACTACTGAAATCTGAAGAAAAGAACTGGTAAAAACTTCTTCTGAATTTTGTGTTTGTTCAGCTTAATTTTTTGCTTGCTATGCTCTTCCTTCCTCTGATATGAGACCAATGTCAGGGTTTGACTAACAATTTTTTTTAGGTTCCCAATTAAGTTCCATCTTTTCAAGATACTTTCCATACTATTTACAGTCATCACAGAGCTGCCAGTCTGCCCCCATACTTTAACACTTCATTCTGCATTGAACACTCTATTATCTTAACATTTTCATGCAAATATATTACAAGGACCTGAGTTTTTAAAACAATGTCTTAAGTTTCTGCATTTCCCACAACAATAAGCACAAAGGTAAGTGCCTTCAGGGCACTGGGTAAACACTTTATTCTTTATAGTTTGATGTTATTACAAATACACAGCAACGTACACTTGCCCATGTATGTAATCTGTGTTCAATCCATTTTAAAAGTAATCTGTCTATATATCTATCTATTGTCTTGAGAAATTTCTAATATTTCTGATTATAATTTTTAAATTAATTTTTAAATTGTTAGTTATTAAATGCAGTCACTATTACAAATTAAATTGTTTTTAAATATAAATTATCTTAAATATATTTAAGTTATCTAAATAAATTATCTTTAAAGTAAAGGTAATAAATACTCAAAATTCATCACTTCCTAATTATTTACCACATTTTACTGTTATCTCGCTCTTCAGGTCATTTACATCCATCACGCCACTATGGTAGAAATACATAATTGTGCACTACTGGCATCCCTTCCCAGCTCTGCATCACATTGGTAAAGTGAAATTGTCAAGGTGGGAGTGTTTACATCATGAAATTTGAAGAATGCCAGAAAACAGGCCTTATATTTTGTTGCTTTTGTTGCCTATTCAGTCTAATGCAGATTAAACTTAAAATTGTGTCGTGTCTATATCCATTACATTGTGAATAACACATAAAATTGAAGAAGCAGTCTTCCAAAATTTGAAAACTGTTATCCTATTTGGCAGAAAAGTTATTGACACCATCGACTAACAAGTGAGTTCCAATATTTTCTTCATTGGTTCATTTTCGTCATACCATAAACAACAATGTCAACCAACATTTATGCTGGAACTATATGCATTCATCAGCTGCAACCATATTTGGCTACAGGTGAAAGAGTTTAGCAAAAATTAAAGAAATCATTCTGGGTGAATAAATTGGCTATGTGGAATTTACAATCAAGAATGTGGTATAGTTTATTTTTAAGTTGTACAATATATAGTCTTTACATAAAGTTTATAATAATAATATATATATAAATACACATTTTTTCATGGAGCAAGTTATTAAACATTTGCCAATATAGCACTGCCTAGGATAATTGTTTACAGTGCCAATTCCCAGGCCTCAATCCCTCAGATTAAATTACTAGATCTTGGGTGAGGCCCAGCAATCTCTTTTAAACAACTCTTTTTTCCTTCAGTGGAAGCTTTAAGTTTCATTAGGGAAGAAGAGAAAAATAAACAAAATGAAATATATTGTTTGAGTTGAGAAGAGTTCTCAATACTAACAGATGAGTCCATTAAGAAACCAGCAGATAAAAGTGACTAACCTTCTCTTTTTGAGGAGGGAAAATAATTTATGTTCATGATTCTGCACTGGGTATTAGACAAAGCAAATCTTTTTTGTGAATTAAAACTAAAACCTTTTTATTCAAAGAAATACTTATATCCTAAACTACTCATTTATCGCCATCACTGCAGTCAAGACCAGGGTGGAAACGAGAAATCATTTCAGAATTATACATGAAATATGGAAGTCAATTGTAGTTTTCCTTTATTCTAGAAAACTAATACTATTGAAAGTTGTCTTCAAGCATAAGGTGAAAATTTGGCTCATGGAATGTTGCACTGAAGTGTTCTCTGTTGAGAATACTAAACTGCAACTTGAGCCGTTGAAATTTATAAATTCTATCTTTCTAACTACCCCTTTAATATTTTATCAATATATCTATCCCATCATAGACAAATACTTTGAAACTTTTTCTCCTGGTTTTGTGATATGATATTCCTTTATTATATGACCATCTAAACGACTCTATCCATAGAAATGGGTTTTGAAAACAGTTTTAAGCCCAACTAGTCGTTTCTAATGAGAGGCCATTAGACATCCGGTTACTGATTCAATTCAATTCTGTTAATCACTTTTAATGTGTTCACATCCAATCCCTTGTGATTTTATGTTTTTATTGTTCAACAGTAAGAAAGGAATAGCGAGCCTGCCCAGAAAAGCCAGCTGAAACATTAAAATGGATCAAGAAAACTATTCATTCAGTTATCAGAATTCTTAGTACAAAGAGAGGTAGAGTAACTATTTGAGTCGAATCAAACCTATTTTCTCACCTCATCCCAAAATAAAAAAGTACACGCTGCACTTCCTTAAGCAATTTTGTACATTCACTGTCCCCATGCATTGCACACTGAGACATACTCAAGTTATTTAGGTGGGCTGTAATATAGTAGCCTTGATATGATCAGCTGTAGTTACCTCTAAAAGGCCACATTCTCACATTTTTGCAACATGTTTAAAAGTGAAAAGAAAATTTCTATATCAATTTTGAGAGAGAAATGATTTCCGACAACATTAAGCAGATCCTATTTTCTAGACATCCTCACTTCTGGGAGCCAGTGGAAATCAAAACATGATGAATCTTCACATAGTAGAAGCCAAGCAGGTTCATCACTTTATCTGTCCTTAATATCTAATTCAAAAGTAACCAGCTACATTCACAGCAGGGCTTACTAGATAAATTAATTCAAAGCCCTTAGCAACCTTACAATAACTAGAATTAAACTTTGCTTGTCAGGAGCTTAACTATGGCAAAAATTTAAATTAAAAAATGTCC